>NW_005353887.1:1062258-1062474 GCF_000412655.1 Myotis brandtii | reverse complement strand
CGACCCTGCCTTGAGTGTGACAGGGGGCGGTGCCCCAACCCCCCAATCGGCCCTACCCTGAGCATGACTGAGGGCATCGTCGCAACCTCATGATCCGCCCTGCTCTGTGCATGACAGGGGGCGGCGCCCCAACTCCCCAATCAGCCCTGCTCTGAGCCCCAGGGGCTGCTCCACCTAGGGATTGGGCCTGCCCTCTGCCACCCAGGAGCAGGCCTA
>NW_005353887.1:1042261-1062110 GCF_000412655.1 Myotis brandtii | reverse complement strand
GTTCAACTGACCTGCAGTTCAATCACTTGCTATGACATGCACTGACCACCAGGAGGGCGGTGCAAAACGTATGTAGGCCTCGGCTGGCAGCTGGCAGCCAGGGATGGGAGGCCCCCGCCAACAGCTGGCAGCCATTAGGGACCCTGCCCATGCATGAATTTCATGCACTGGGCCTCTAGAATAGACTATATATATATTTTTTTTTTTTCCATAGTGTTAAGCTATAGAGAACAGCTGAATGGGGATTTAAACTATTTGTTTCTATAATTTTCATTCATAAATTACACATACACATGTGGGCAAGTCTTTATGGCAAAAATTTGTTTTCCCCTCTATCATTTAGGTAACAATTTTAATGAAAACATTCTCTCCTGAGGCATTAAAATCTATTTTTTTTTATTAATGACAAATGTTCTATAGGAGTGTATTGCTTATCTATTTCTGTGTAACAAATTTTCCTAAAACTTAGTGGCTTAAAACAGTGAACATCATTCATCTTTCATGATTTTTGTGGATCAGAAATTCAGACAGGGTGAAGCTGGGCGTTTCCTTCTGCTCTATGATGTTTAAGGCCTCAGCCAAAATACAAAGCCCTTTTATTTGCATTCAGTTGTTGATGATGGCCAACTGAGGGCTTCGATGGAGTCATATTGGTTTAGGGCCCACCCCAATTTTAATCTAATTTCCTCTTTAAATGCCATATCTCCAAGTACAGTAACATTCTGAGAAACCAGGGGTTAGAATCTCAACATATAAATGGGAGGGCGCACAGTTCAACTAGTAACATTCATCAGATAATATTTTTATATGTATTAAAACAAAAAACCCCCACTTTATCCATAAGTTTCTTGCTCTGCTGTCGGGAGAGATTAATAAATACTTGTTTCATATTTGACATTTAGAAAGCCATTGATTATTCCTACTTGGATTTAACATGCCAAGGTATATTTTTGCCTGCCTGCCTCAAACATAATAGTGTTTGAGTTATACTAATAAAATTGCTTTCCCTGGCCTGTGTGGCTCAGTTGGTTGGGTGTTGTTCTGTGCACTGAAGGGTTGCTGGTTTGGTTCCTGGGTTGGTACATGTGCCAGGGTTTGGGGCTTGATTCTGAACCGATTGATATTCTGCTGTCACACGGATGTTTTTCTAACACCCTCTCCCTTCCTCTCTCTCTAAAATCAATTAAAAGTATTTATAAATAAAATAAACTTGCTAATCTTATAAACTGAATCCACATTTTCACAATGTTCTATGTTTCTCTATCACTAGTGAGGTTTTAATTTTATTCTAGAAATATTTGCACAATATAAGATTGATGAAAATAACTATTCAAAAGTTGAGACAAGAAGTAAATTGTTGCAAACAAGATAAAGTTGGTTAAAAACATGATTTTTGAGGAACAAAATTTTTTAATAAACCTGATGACTGTCCAAAAGTTTAACAAGATGAAAGGTTACTATTGGCACACAACAATAAAAATACCAAAATCTGGAACATGTGAGATAAGCTTGACTAAATTAAAGTTACTTTTTACATTTTATAGTTTTGTTTAACATTTCCAGAATATAGGTATTTCATTTCTATTTCTGTATTCTTTCTCAAATCAGTTATTAACTCAGGATATTAATAATTTTTATGCAATTCTTAACATATTTTAAAATGATTCCCAAGATAATATTATTCTTACATAATATGGTTGTAGAATATGTTTTTAAGTTTAAATTGTTATTTAAATTATTTATTAATTATTTTGAAGGTCTGCTTCCTGCTTTTGCCAATTCTTCTTTCTCATCCAAACTTTCACTATAATTTCTCTTTTTGTTATATAATGAGAATTTTGTTTCATTTAAGAAAGCAGGTAAATATAAGATGTGAGTATGTGTTGGAAATAGAAGTCTTAAAATTTCTATTTATTTAGTTATTTGTTTGTTGGGGTGATGTTGGTTAACAAAACCATATAGGTTTCAAGTGTACAACACAACAAAACATCATCTGCACACTGCATCTTGTGCCCATCACCAAAAGTAAAATATCTTTCTGTCCCCATTCCACTCCCCTTCCCCCCACTTTGCCTACCTCCATCTACCCCACCCCTTTTCTCTCTGGCTGTCACCATACTGTTATCCGTGTCTATGTGCTTTATGTATATATGGTTTCACTTATATGTGGAATGTAGAAATAAAACGAAAACAGACTTATAGACCAAAAGAATGGTTACCAGAAGGAATGGGTGGAAGGATGGGTGAAGAGGGGAAGAGGAATATATTCAAGAATAGTGTGATAAGTTTATATGGTGACAGATAATTACTAGAATTAGTGAGGTGATCACATTGTAAGGTATATGATGTTAAATAATTTTATTATTTACAGGAAACTTATATTGTTAATATAAGTATATACCAGAAATACTTAAATTAAAATAAATAAATACATGGAATGAAACCATAAATAATTTCTACTCTGCCCCAATAATTACAGATTTTTTATTTAGAGGCTCTCAGAAGGTTTTATCATTTTTGGTGTTCATAATATTATAACTACCTAAAGTATTTTTTGTTTGGAAAATCTGTACTTCCCGTTTATTATTCCATTCACTTTTTTGAAGTCATAACTTCTCTATTACTTAATTGCCTAACTTGCATTTATTACACTAATTCTTTTATCTCATGATAAATGAAATTTAAAGATATTGAAACTTGAGTGTAATTTAATTTCAGCTAAATATAAAAGCTTAATCATTTAAATGGAGTTCCCAACCATCCATCTTCAGACAGGTTCATTAATTGTCACTTTTTTTAATAGAACAATTAATGGGGGTTATTTTCTTATTGGCCTAGTTATTCATTTTTTAATGCCTTATACCTTTGAGTGCTTTGTCATTTGTCCCAGCCTCTAGATTATACAAATTAAGTAATGATATTCAAATTACCTTGAGTAAACAAATGTTCTTATTTTTGAGATTTTTCTTATTTACTTACAGCATTTTCTCTATTTCTTTTTTTTAAATAACTCCACTTTCTCTTATAGAAAACTATGTAGGTGCTTTCACCTAATCTGGTCAGAGGGTGACTGCTCTAATATTTGAGAAATATCTCTAACCCAGTGATTTTCAATCAGTGTGCAGTAAGAATTTTTAATACATGAAATACCTGACTATTTAGTTGGGGGAACTGACCTCTTTTTCCTTAGATTGTCAAATAAAAAAATGACAAGAGCCAACACAACAATAGCCATCTGGTGTGAATGAATCAAAATTATACCAATTATTTTGTCAAATCGGCCAAAACTATATTTTTGGATGGGCCGCAGAAGTTTAGTAATTTTTTTATGTGCGCCATGAGATGAAAAAGCTTGAAAATCAGTGCTCTAGAAGAATAAATCAAAACTTCATTAAACACATTTTTGGGGGGTGGGATCACTTCTCTCTTGCCCAGAGTTAAACCCTGTCAATTCAGCATGTTTCTTGGAACATATCAGTAATTCACTAAATGTTTACTGAATAAGCAAATGTTATCTCAGAGAAGAAAAACAATAATGTTCTTAGTCTAATTCTTCTCTAGCAGTGGTTGGGCAACAGTGTAAATTTAAACTGTAATAGAGTTCTCTGCTCTCACCTGTGATGGAATTGTCTGTCAGCGATACAAAGCTCATGCCAAGAATAAGTAGAGAAAATTAAAATGTTTTTTACAAAGAAAGAAAGTCTGCCTTATGGCATTAGAGACCATGAGGAAACCAGGGCCTCTCCTGGAACCACTGTGAACATTGTTATCTCTTGAGCACCACAAGATCGTTTCAATTTCAGCTCTGCTTAAAATGGTCATCTTTTTTATGTGATTATTTTTTATTTTATTTTTAAATAGGTTTCTATTGGTTTCAGAGAGAGAAAGGGAGAGGGACATAGAGAAACATTGATGAGAGAAACATCAATTATAATTGATCAGCTGCCTCCTACATGCCCCATCCTGGGCATATGCCCTGACCTGGAATGGAACCCACAACCTTTTGGTGTACAAGGTCAACTCTCCAACCAACTGAGCCACTCGGCCTGGCAAAATGGTCATCTATTTTACTTATTTACTAGAGGCCCAGTGCACAAAATTTGTGCATGAGGTGTGGTCCCCTCAGCCCAGACTGCACCCTTTCCAATCCGTGACCCCTCAGTGGATGACTGACTGTCGGTTTAGGCCAGATCCCTAGGATCGGGTCTAAACTGGTAGTCCGACATCCCTCTCACAACCCAGAACCGCTAGCTCCTAACTGCTCACCTGCCTGCCTGCCTGAACGCCCCTGCCAGCCTGATCACCCCTAACGGCCTCTGCCTGCCAACATGATTGCCCCTAACTGGCCCCCCTGCTGGCCTGGTTGCCCCCAACTACCCCCCTGCCAACCTGGTTGCACCAACTATCCCCTCATTGGCCTGGTCACCCCCAATTGCCCCCCCCTTGCTGGCATGGTCACCCCCAACTGCCCCCCCCCACTGCCAGCTTGGTTGCCCCTCACAGCCTCCCTGCCAGGTTGGTTACCTCCAACTGCGCCCCCTGCTGGCCTGGTCACTGCTCACTGCCCCCCACTGCCAGCCTGGTCACTCCATGCAGCCTGCTGTTCAGTCATTTTGTCACTGCTCACTGCCCTCCCTGCTGGCCTGGTCGCCCCACGAAGCCTGCTGCTCAGTCATTTGGTTGTCCCTCACTAACCCCCCTGCTGGCCTTGTCACCCCACTCAGACTGTTCGGTTGTCCATTTGGTTGTTTCAGATGTGACGGCACCTGGCTCTTTATATAGATAGATAGATAGATAGATAGATAGATAGATAGATAGATAGATTTTTATCTATATATTTTTATTGATTTCAGAGAGGAAGAGAGAGGGGAGAGAGAGAGAGAGAAAGAGAAGCATTGATTGGCTGCCTCCTGCACACTCCCTACTGGGGATTGAGCTTGCAACCCAGGCAGGTGCCCTTAACCAGGATTGAACCAGGGACCTTTCGGTCCACAGGCCAATGCTCTATCCACTGAGCCAAACCAGCTAGGGCTGGCCATCTATTTTATACCTCATACTCTACCCCTGAGCAGATTAATAATTCAGCAAATGTTTTCATAGGAAAATTGGAGAACCTGGGATCATTTCTCACACCTTTCTCTTTCAGATCATGGCCCAACCATTGTATTTTTGTCTTCCCTTTCATTAATGTGTGCTGTTGTGTTTAGTATTTCCCTTTCTACACAGGGGAGGAAGTTAATTTGTTGTCTAGCTCTTAGTTCTTGAAATGAATACTTAGATCAGTGGTCATTGGCTTTTTATTTATAATCAAATCAAATATCACTTCCAGCACTAACGGTTTTCATTTCTTTGCTACACTTTTATTTCCACTGACAAATTCCTTCCTCAGAGTACTCATTTGTATAAAATGTCGCATGGGCTTATCATTGGAAGACAAGGGAGCAATGCAACTACACACTTTGAGGTCTGTGCTTAAACTGAGTATCATAAAGACCAATCATTGACAGACTTAGAAAGAAGCAATATGTGTGTCACTGATCATGAAGCACATCTATTATTTGTGTAGTGATGTGTGGACTGAAGAGCTAGTAGAGAAATTTATACTTTATACAGTTATAGCTGATATATCATGCTAACTGAAATTTGAAACATATGTTTGGTGGTATCTGGTGTTATTTAACTAAATCATGTAACTGAAATTTTTGCATATCAGAATGATGTAAAATGAGGATTATATATATAATAAAAGTCTAATATGCTAAGTGTCCGGTCGTCCGTTCAACCAAAGCATAATATGCTAATGATATGCTAAGGCTGCTTAACCACTCACTATGACGTGCACTGACCACCAGGGGGAAGTCGACCGGTCAACCAGTCGCTGTGACATGCACTGACCACCAGGGGGCAGATGCTCTGATCTGTATGTTAGCTTGCTGCTGGGATCCAGCTAATTAGGACTTAGTGAAAGGGGCTGGGCACACCCTGGAGCCCTCCTGCGGTCCCTCCCTGGCTGGGCAACCTCCCATGTCCCTCCTTGTCCCCGATCGTGCACCGGTGGGGCCCTTGGCCTGGCCCGTGCCTTCTCACAATCCAAACCCCTTGGAGGATGTCAGAGAGCCAGTTTTGGCCTAATCCTGCTCAATGCAGGAGCTTCCCCCTGGTGGTCAGTGCTCTTCTACAGGCGGAGCACCGCTCAGCCAGAAGCTGGGCTCACAGTTGGTAAGCGCAGTGGCCTTGGTGAGAGCCTCTCCCGTCTCTGCAGCAGTTGGACATCCCTCAAGGGCTCCCGGACTGCAAGAGGGTGCAGACTGGGCTGAGAAACAACGCCCCCCGCCCCGAGTGCACAAATTTCATGCACCAGGCCTCTAGTATATTTAATTTATTAGTTATCAGGAAAATGAAAATTAAAATGTAATATCACTATACACTTACAGGAATAGCCATGGTAGGCAGAATTCTAAGATGACACATGACTGTAGCCCTGGTATAATTACTTCCACTGGGAAAATTATAGGACTTCACTACTATAATTATGTTATGTTACATGGTAAAAGAGATTTTGCAGCTATAATTAAGATTATTAATCAGTTGACTTTGAGGTAATAAAAAAGGATATAATCTAGACTAATCACATGAGTCCTTTAAAAGCAGAGGAATATTTTCCCCAGCTGTTAGGAGAAGAAGAAATTAAATCTGAAGCATGAGAAGTTCTCAATGTAAGGGGCGTTCTCCATTGCTGAGATAGAGAGGCTGTGGGTCACTGGCTGTCAGGGAACTCGGAATAGATCTTGACCACTAGCCAGCAAGGCAAAGGAGACCTGTATCCCACTACTGCATGCTAAATTTTGCTAGCAACATATACAAGCTCAGAAATGGATTCTTGACCCATAGACTTTAGATAAGAGCAAAGATTGGCTACCATCTTGACAATGGCCTGGAGAGACTTTAATCAGAGAACACAATGGAGCCTTCCTAGACTGCTAACATGAAGATCTATGATATTAAATGTATATTGTTTTAAGATGCTATATTTGGATATAGCAATAAAATTAATACAATATTAAATTTTTAAAAAGTAAAAAAACCTGACAAAACCAAGTGTTGGTACAGATGCAGAACTACTGAAATTCTTATTCTATTTTGGGGAATGCAAGTTAGTACAATCAGTTGAGAAAAGCTTAACAAACATAAAATATATGAATATACCTTAGGAGCAATTCATAAGTATTTTTGCACTATAAATTTATGTATGCATCAAAACAATACAAGGAAGTTTATAGATATTTTGAAATAGCCCCAGACCAGAAACAATCCAAATGTCTATTACCAATAAAGTGAGTGTGTGTGTGTGTGTGTGTGTGTGTGTGTGCGCGCGCGCGCGCAGATTGGGTCAGGCAAAAGTATTTCTGTAGCTGTTCACATGGAAAATAATTGGGGGAAAAGGAAACATATGTAAAACTTTAGACAATAAAAAAGAATTATGTAGAAAATATATTCATAGAAGGTAAGTCATTTAATTTCTAATATGTGCTCCATAAGGCAAACAAATTAAATTCAGCCTAATAAACCTGAACTATAGCTGTTTTGTAGTAATAATAATAATAATAATAATAATAATAACTATAATAAGCTCTGTTTTGCATGCTTACAACTCTATACATACTTTTGCCCCACCATATATATTCATATATATACATATATTATATATATAGCATTCACTGGAAAGTATAAGAATGAACAAATTGAAATAAGCCACATGAAAGAGTACACCAACAAAAGAGTATGATGTAATTTATATTAAGGTTAGAAGTAGATAAACTAATCTGTGGTTATATAAGTAATTATAATGTCTAAGTTTGGAGGCTATAATAGTGATTAGAAATGGGTACCACAGGATTTTTAGGGTGCTGGTAATGCCCTATTTATTGATTGTAATGCTGATTAAACAGATGTTCTCATGTTGCAAAGATTAATTTAGCTGTGTATGATTTGTGTTCTTCTCATTCTTCAATGAAAAGCTTTTTTTAAATGAAGGACTGTAAAATGTTGGCAACGCCTAGTGAGGGATGACTTAGTTTAGAAAATGATAATTAAGGATAATGTAATTATAATTAATGTTTTTAGTTTAGTTATCTCTTTAATTTGACTGAAAAGAAAAAGTAGAAAAAGGGAAAGTGAGACTAGTTAATAAATAACTTTGACATTTACAATGAATTCTTTCAATAACAACAGTTTGCCGGGAGGAATCGTACAACTCTGTAGTCTCATGTGCTGCTGTAGTGCTCACTCCTATGGAACCAACAATAGAAATGAGGAAAGGAGAAGAGCTAAAATTCCCTGAACCTTCCAAACAGTAAGTTGTTCATTTGACTTTTAGAGCTTTGTAAAACTTGTAGATAACTGAATTAGATTGCTCAGAAGTTGCAGTTTATAATGAATGTGTCAATACTGCCATATGGAGAGGGCAGAAGTAAATTTTGCACATTAAAAATCAATCTACTGCCTCATGAATAGCTTCTGTGGCTTCCAACTTTGTGTGTTTGAACTATATCCCATCCAAAGGTCATGTTGTTCCTTTATCTTAGGAACTCGGGTAAGTAGCCTGTTTCCTTACCTGGGAATGTGGGTGCACTGTTCTTAGATTGCTTATTTTGTAGTTGTAGGATTTAATGCTCTAAAATATGATCAGATTTTAATATAAACTTCCTAGCTTAAAGTTGGTTTGCTTTTTATAATTTAATTTATATTTAAGTTTGATCTTATATGGAATAAGTGATAATTCTTTTCTTTATTATAATGACAAGAGACCACTAAATCCATGGCCACAAATGTGAGCTATATGGGCTTGAAATATCAAATAAACTAGGATTATTTCTGGGTATGCATTAAATAAGTGAAAAAGGAAAAACTACTGATGATTTTCCAGTGAAAGTAGTGCCATACCTGCTTGAAGTTTGGAAATGAGGTGATGAATGATGTTGCCAAGGATTGCTGGCTGACCAGTTCATCAGTGAGGAAGCGTTACCTTAAAGCACCTGTTATTTTTCCCCATTGATAACACTGTATAATAATGTTTGTTTCTTGATGCCTTTCTACTGAATAAACTCCTGAAGACAGAGTTCTCTGGAATGAAAATTCCTGCTACTCTTTCTGAAATCATTTAGAAAATCCCTTAATGTTACATGTAAGAATGAGTTCAAATGGAGCAATGTATATATTTGATTGAATGAAAATAGTGTTAATATACTTATTATGAGAGAAGTATTAACCAATTCAGAAAGTAATGATTGTAATTCAGTTTTAATACAACCTAAAAGTGAAAACAATTTAACTGTTCTTAATATAGTCTAATCTTTAGGTTCCAAAAGCCTTTTTTTTTTGTCTAATGGGAGGAAAATTACGTCTCATATACACCAATTGAATTATATTTGAAAACTCAAATGTATTATATATAGTGTCCCCAAAAATGTATACACACTTTAAGAGCTGATAGCTAAATTTTGAAAATGAAATGTAGTTTCATAAACACTACTTTTATAATTATTCAAACTGTATTTGTAGATATTAGAATGCTGTAAGTTGAGAAATTATCTTTGAATAACTAGTATTTCCTTTAAATTCATGATGGAATTATTTCTCTTTGTAAAATTTCACCTTTAATTGTACAGGCTTTGCATGATAAATGCATAAAAAATCCATTGAGTCTTTGAAACATAGGACTCATAGAGTCATATAATTCAAATCTCAGCACATCTGTTGCTAAGAAGTGCAGTAATCTCAGTATATGAGCTTTTGAATACATAAGAGTTTACATAAGAAAAAATATGTAAGATAATGTATCTTTGTGGATGTCATAATCTAGGTAAAGAGGTAAAATATGCACCTAAGAGATCAATGGTGGTATAAAGGCAACAGATGCTATTTATCTAATGTAAGGTATGGATTTGGGTTGGACATATGATTATTTAACGTTAGGTCACATTTATTGATATATTGATATAAATTCATGAAAACAAACTCAGAATATTGGTCTTAATTATACCATTGTATTGATATATAATTTTAGAATGTCAGAAATATTTTATGACTGAAATATTTTATATAACCTTACCAACTTTTAGTCATAGCCTGGGGGAAAATATTCTAATTTTTACAAATAGTTTTTAAATATTCTCACGTATTTATAATTTTGTAGACATTTTCTATAAGGAATAAAGGAAGAATAATGCATTTCAGTTAGGAATTAAATATACATTTTTCAGCATAGCAAGCTATAGGGAGAAAATATCTAAATCTTTTAGGAAGGAAAGCTGCATTCTGAGCACTATAGTGGGAGTAGGCGGATCTGTTCTCTTGTTGATATATCTAAAGATCATCTTCATTCAGAAAACAAAGGTACAGATTTTACTTTACTTTTTAGTCTGGTCTGATAGGTAGCTCAGAATACCATGGAAAGGGTAAATTTGCTAGAAAAAAAATCTTTGTGATCCAAAAAGAGTATACAGTTTTCAATTATTTGTTATAAGCATGGGATGTTGGGATCAAAAAGCTGTGAATGCAGAGCTTTATAAAATTATAAAATCCTAATGTTAAAAATATGTCCACATATCCAGCCACACTCTCATGGTACTCAAACTTATACATTTCTCAAATCACAATTATGTGCTTTGAGCAGCTTATGAAATGTACATAAAATTCAAACTCTGAAGAGGACAGTAGAAACCACATTCATGATTAGTTTTGAATTTTATTTTGTGTTTTTATTAGAACTGTTTGTTGAAATGCATGTACTCTGTTTATATATATCTTGACTCAACATCTGAAATAAAGGCATTTTATAGTCATTGTAAATTTAGAAATATAGAGGTGAATATGAGAGAGATAAATTATTCTATTACTTTTGTCAATTTCCATGTTTTTTATTTTATATAGAGAAATCTAAACTTCCTAAGACATTTGGTTTATTGTTTCAATTTGTTGAAATGATGCATTAGCTAAATAAGCTGTATGCACTCCAGGTTCAAGACCTCCTTGTAGTGCTTCATTTGTTGACATAAAGTTTGAGCTGCTTCTGAAAGGGTGAAAATGCCATCATTTAGTACAGAATGTCATATTTTTTAAGAAAGGCTAAAAGTAACCTATTTTATTCGGATAGGTTCTTAAGAACAAACATTTAAAGTTCTGTCAGCTCTTTTTATTTTATCTGAATGAATAATGTATTCTTAAATTTGGAAAAGCTTAAGTACTTTCTAATGTCATCTATAAAGTTGTTACACAAACTCTGTAGCCCTACGAAAGACACATCAAAGACTCCTCTTATCATCTAATCTTCAACTCTACAAATTTCAGGGGAACATATTTATTTATGATTTTAGGTACACATATACTCATCTAATTCTTGAGTATTTGCTTTGTTCTTGGCACTGTGCTCAGGGCTGGGGATTTGGTGTTGAAAACCAAGTGCTGTCTCATAAACTTAAGAGTATAGTCAGGGAGACACACATTAATTGATTGCATCAAGAAATACAAGACTGTAGATGTAACAGTAGCTATAATGTAGAGGTAGTATCCTGTTATAAGGGCTTTAATATGGGGCTTTAATATAACCAAGGACATCAGGGAAAAGTTCTCTGAGGAACTAATTCTTGAGCTAAGATCTGAAGGATATCAGTTAATTATGTGAAAAGGCAAAGGAAGAATTTTCCAGCACAGATAACAGCTTGTCTGAATACTCTGTGAAGACTGGGAGCAGGAAAAAAATTGAAAGAAGGTTTGGGAGAAGTAAAAAGAATTGAAAAATTTATTTTTAACCAGGCCCCAGATGGTTTGATCTTTTAAAAACCTCATCCTGTGTTCTTATGAAGAATATATTGGGTGTGGTGAGGGGAGTGGTGTGAAGACAGTGTTTTGAAAGAGTCAATTTGTTATCATTTCTTCCCAACTCCAGGTTCAGTGATCTTCCATTGGAAGCTTGAAATTAGCCATGGTGGGTGTATTTACACCATAGCAATGGGTAGATCTTGCAAATCAGGATTTTCCCTTCTCCCAAAGAGCTGGTCATTATCTATTTTCCAGCACACTACTGGTGTCTATAGTGAGACCATTTCAGTGGTTTCTGACAGTAGCATTGATTAGGGTACTGACATTGGACATGGTGAAATGTGAAAAGGGAACTGAGCCAATATGCACTTCAGAACCTAGGCAAATTAAATATGGTTATAAAACTTTCTGTATATTACAAGTAATTGCATTAAGATTGGAGAAGAAATATGTATATTACTAATTGTAATTATGATGAAATAATGTAATATTATGACAATCCTAACATGTTATTTTGAGTTAGTAATAGTCTAGGCAAGGGAGACCTTTGGTATTATTTTAATTTATATTGAATATTATCAATGGAACTATGTAAGTGTGAAACCTACAAATGTACTTCCACAAAATTCCTTTCTGAATCATTGCCATTGATTCTCACTGAAAATCCACATGAGTATCAGTAAATTCCACTTAGGTTCTTATTGAAATTCTTATGATTCTTTACTAATAAATTTTCTTTTACACTTAGTCTTTAGCCTTTATTTATCTTCCATTACTTTGTACCTTAAAACTCTCCCATTTAAAAAAGTCAGGAATTGAAGCATGACATAAATAGAATCAGTTTGAGGTCCCTCATTCAAGGCTTCTTTCATGCAGCATGTTTTTTGAGATTTATCTGTGTTGTTGCCTGTGCCAGGGTCCGTGCCCTTTCATTAGTGAGCAGTGTTGTATGGCATGGATGCGTCACCATTTGGTTATTTATTCAGTCCTGTCCTCTTTGGATCATGCTTTGCAACGTCACTGAATCATGGAACCACAGGGCCTTTGTGTGTGGAAGAGAGGTCATAAAGACCATCTTCACCTAACCCTGCCCTTACACTACTGGTATCCAGTGCTTGGTACACTGAAAATGAATTTGCCCACCCCCTGCTTGACACCTTTAATGACAGTTTATTCCCTTAGAGCAGTGGTTCTCAACCTTCTGGCCCTTTAAATACAATTCCTCATGTTGTGACCCAACCATAAAATTATTTTAGTTGCTACTTTATAACTGTAATGTTGCTACTGTTATGAATCGTAATGTAAATATCTGATATGCAGGATGGTCTTAGGCGACCCCTGTGAAAGGGTCGTTTGACCGCCAAAGGGTCGCGACCCACAGGTTGAGAACCACTGCCCTAGAGGATCTTGGCCAGCCTGTCCTGTTAGGAAACTCTTCTTCATTTTCAGCACATGTCAACCTCCCTAGACCATTTCACAGAGGCCCTAGTTCTTGTCCTGGGGCCAGTCAGGCACAGTAAGCTTCCTCCTCACCACCACAGGCCGTAGGTATCCAGAAGGCACATTCACCACCCAGCAGTGTGCTGATAAATGTTTGACTTACAATGCTAGTTATTTTTATTAGTGTATACTATTCCATCATATAACTGTATCAAAATGTATTTATTCAGTCTCCTGTTAATAAGCATATACACAGTTTGCAATGTTTATTTTATAAATAGTTCTTCTGTGAACATTTATGGGCTCCTGGAGCCAGTGTGAGGTTTCTTTGGGAGTGGGATGGTAGGGTTGTAAGGCACATACAGCTTTGAATTCAACAGACAATGCTAAATCATTCGCCAGAACTCCTCATGGTTCACACTCTTGCCCACAGTTAGCCTTGTGAGGCTCTATACTTTCACCAGTCTTAGGGGTGTGAACTGGCATTGTGGTTTTCATTTACATAGATTTATTTTTAGTCATGTAGTGTATCTTTGCAAATGTTTATTGGACATTTGTGTTTCCTGTCCCTTAAACGGCCTATCTACCTCTTTTAGTTCTTTATTGGCAATTTGTCTTTTCTTTATATCTATTAGGAGAAGTTCTTTTTTATATTCTGATCTCTAAACTTGGGTTGCTACGTGCATTGGAAAACTTTCTTCCAGGTTGTGGGATATCTCTTAATAAGTTGTGACTTTTAATCGAAAAAAATTTATTTAAAACAAAAGAAACAGAGGCATGAATTTGATAAATATCTGATACATACTACTATGAATATGAAACAGCCCTCTTCCCATGCAAGTTTTTAAAGAAATTGTACCTGTTTAATGAATTGGTCAATTTAAGGGTAGAAACAGCTGTCAGAAGAATTATGTGGAGAGACTTCTGTGCAGAGAGCTATTGCCTAAATGTCAGTCCACTGAACAGCTTTTGGAGGAGGAGTTGGAGCTGGGAAGAGTAATCTTCTAATCTCAAGCCTAATGCAGAGTCTTTGGGGAAATCATTCAGAGAGTTTCAGATGTATTCTCTGCAGTTGGAAACACAATGGACAGATCTGATTTATGTCTGGAAAAAGGAAGTGAAATCTAGAGGATCAAGATTGGCCAGCCAACGGCTTACTAATGTTGATTTTCATTAATGACACCTCCAGACTTTTTAAACTTCAGGCCTCACAAAACCTGAATCTGTTTCTTAATACCGGCCCCTTAGATCTAGGCAGTCAGGGATCTTGCCTTGGATTCTGCACGTGAAAGGATTGAGTTATATCCTTTCTCTGCCTGTGCCTCTTTTCTCAAGGCAAAAGTTCCAGAGTTAAGGGTTCCTAGTAACCAGAAGCCAGTGCCTCCGGCACCAGTGTGCTGGGATTTTCCTGCTCAAATGGCCCTGAGTCCTCCCCAAGTGTTCTACTGCCCATGGCCCCGAAGGCTGCAAGGAACAGCTGATGACAGTGGTGGTGGACAGAGCTTAGAGAGGGGGCTGGGGCACTCACCCTTTGAGGCCAGATTGTACAGGAAGAAGCCCAGGGTCCAAAGGAAAGGGGAAGGTTAAGTGTTTGATCAATTGAGCTATATCAATTTATATATCTTATGAGAGGATCCTTTCATGTTTCATCATATCTATTTACCTCATCAGTCACTGGTTTGTGAAACTAAAAAATAAGACTCAAGAAAGTTGATTGTTTTCAAACTTCATGTGTTACTCAAGAGCCAGAGGATCTTAATACAAAATAAATACATAAAAATCTCTGGAGAAACTGCTCCCCTTGATTGAGTGTTGTTATTTTATCTCTCTGCTGTTTATTGCTCTCTAGTGAGTCATAATATCTCATCCCTTGTGCAGACAACCTGTCAAGTCAAGAATTCCTATTGTAATATTTGCATCTGGTTTGACAATCCTTCTTTGTGCATCGAGCACACTATGCTATTTTTCAGATGAGTTGGGACAGCCTTGATTAGATGAGTGAAGTGTTTCAGCTCACCAGTGCAGCACAGTACCACTGTGTGCTTTATAGTGTAATATAAATACAATTTGTCAGACCGCTGAAAATGACTGCAGGGCCACCACCATTGTTGTGAAAGTAGCTCTTACACACAGATAAAAGGCATGTTGCCAACCTTCAACTGTCTCTGCTAACATCACCTTTTGGAAGATTTCTGTTTTTAGATGATTAAAGGACTTCACTTGAATTTATTCTATAGCATAAATCATTTAATAACACTGTAAAAATGCTATAGTGTCCACTATTAAATTTTACTTTACCCTTTCCACGGAAGAAGATTGAAAGAGAAATAAAAAACTTTGAAATTTAATGTATCTCTGCTTAGCAGCCTGAGGAGTGGAGACCATATTGGTAATTTTATTGAAATCAAGTATCCTCGATAAAATAAGGACAATAGCACTTGCTTTGTAAGATTGTTTTAAGTATTCAATGTTTAAATGTAAAACAGGTAGAATAATTTTGGGCACCAGGAAAATAAACAATGAAAAGTAAATATCTCTCCTATGAGTAAGTTGGGGAGTGGTTGGGGAGGAGGTCTATAACAATATAAATTGTTCTATGAAATTTATGATTTTAGATTTTCCTCACTGTACCTAATCATAAGGTGATTATCTGCTTATTATTTCTGAAGGCAGTGTTATATTTTTTCTTCTGCTAGATTTGAGTCTATTTTACAACAAATATTGCCTTTTAAATCTGTAATACTTACACTAGAGGCCCAGTGCATGAAATTCGTGCACAGGTAGGGTCCCTAGTGGCTGCCGGCTGCTGGCTGCTAGCCGGGGCCTTCCTTCCTGCAGTTGGCTGGCTGGCCCTGCCCCCTGGTGGGGCATATTTACAACTAGAGGCCCCGTGCACGGATTCGTGCACTGGTGGGGTCCCTTGGCTTGGCCTGTGGGGATTGGGCCGAAACCGGCTCTCCGACACCCCCAAGGGGTCCTGGATTGCGACAGGGCGGTTCTTGGGTGACCCACCCTGGAATTGGGCTCACCCCTCTTTGGTTTGGGTGTGTTACCCGAGAACCGCAGCTGTCAAGTCACTGCAGCTCGGCAGCTCCCACATTGAGCATCTGCCCCCTGGTGATCAGTGCGTGTCATAGCTACCGATAGGACGGTCGCTTATGCTTTTATATATATAGATAGACAATAGATGGAAGCAACCCAGGTGTCTATATGAATTGATGAACAAAATGAAGTGTATACATACATGGACTATTATTCAGCATTAAAAATCACGGAAATACTATTGCTGCAAAGTGTATGGACTTTGAAGGCATTATGCTAAATAGAATAAGCCAGTCATCAAAGGATTCATAATGCTTGATTCTACATGTATGAGGTACTTAGTGTAGTCAAATTCATAAAGACAGAGTAAAACTGTGGTTTCCAGGGGGTGGGGGAAATTGGAATGGGGAGTTATTGTTGAATGGGTTTGGAGTTTCATTTTAGAAAGATGAGTTTTGGAGATGGATTGTGGTAATGATTGCACACCTATTCATTTTGTAGCGCCACCCAACTACAAATTTTAAAATGGTTAGAATTGTAAATTTTATGTTACCGATTACACACACACACACACACACACACACGCACACGCACAATGGAGAACTCTGACAAAGATAGTTTTATGCTGGTACAGAGGATCCCTAATTTCATCTTTCAAAGACTAGTGCCAAGCTGATGCTGTTCACTAGAGCAATGGTTAAACACACAGATTCGAAGAGTCTATTCTAGGAGATTTATATTTCCAAACCAACCTTTCTAGTTTGATATGTTCAACATTCCACTCATCTCTCCTGGGTGTCAATAGCATGACGAACTCAGCATGGCCAGTAGGGAATTTTTTGCCTACCAACCATCCCACCAGCTTAAATAAACTATCATACAGAGACATTTTTCTAAGACCTGTTTCTCCTCAATCGTTAGCTATCTAGTAAATGAACAATTAGCTGTCTACCATCTGCTAATTGGTCATTCCTGAAACCATGGACAGTTTTGAGATCAAGTCTCTCCAGCAGGTTCTCTCTATATGTGCTGCTGCTCCCTTGCAAACCTCTGAGCTGATCACAGTTGCCTCCAAAGTGAAATTCTGCAGTTTTTTTCTTGACCCTCCTTTAATTTAGTATTCACAATTCGGCGGTCTTTTAGAAATGAAATATCCTTGAAACTGTTGCTCTTAGTCAAGTTAAACATTTTTTAACATGTCCTTCAGGGCCTTGAATTATCTATCTCCCTTCCACCTCACCCTTGACCCATCTCAGGCCAGCTCCCTATTTCTCTCCCCTCACACTGGATTTCAGTTCTCAAAATACATACTTCCTCCTTTTATTTATGGCTGGCATATACAGGGGTCCGCAAAAGTAAGTTTACTATCATTTGTAAGGAAAATAATATAATAATTCATAAATAATAGTATGAGAATAAACTCTGTTTCACATACCACCTACTTTTGCCCTCCCTGTATACTGTTGACTTTGCCTAGAAGTTTCCTATGATCTTTATACTGACTGACTTCTACTCATCTCCTGTTTTATAGCTCTCTTCTACAAGTAGGAACATTCTGTTATGTGCTCTACATTCTGTAGTTTTCCTATACTTTACTTAGCATAAAATAGTTAAATGTATGAAAATTTTACCAAATCAATCATTGTGAATGGTCCCAAGTCATTTAAGTCCTATTTTTCCTTTATATTCAAATAAAAAAGTCCTGTACTTTACTCCCAAGAACTGTGTTGAATACAATGTTCCTTACCGTTACCCCCATATTTCCGAGAAATAATCAATAATTCCTTTCCTCCTGGTCATGTCTTTCTCCAACATTCTGATGTTCCCAAATTGTTGCCTTATCTCAGCTATTTCTGGCTGCTATCTGCAGTGTCCTGCCATCAGTGTACTAAAGTCCCCCTGAAATCCTAACATGTACTGCTTCTGCTATTTTTTTTTCCTTTCCTCAGTACTTTTTCTATCAAGTTCTTTCACCACTTTTCTATTCTCTTTCTACATATACTTCATACTTGCTCCAGAGTTGCCACTTTAAAACACATTATGGATAATGATATTGGATATCTACAACATCAGTTTTCATCATCTTTCTTACAATAGATCCCTTCTGTGTTGGAATCAGCAATATGCCTGCCACAGATGATGAA
The DNA here is from genome assembly GCF_000412655.1 of Myotis brandtii. Lineage (NCBI taxonomy): Eukaryota > Metazoa > Chordata > Mammalia > Chiroptera > Vespertilionidae > Myotis > Myotis brandtii. The sequence continues at coordinate 1,043,664 of NW_005353887.1, read as the reverse complement.
TCATGTCTGGTCTGAAACTTCACTAGTCATGACAATCCCATTCCCTCTTACTAGGCTTTTGTCTTCAGATGGTTATGTGAGTCCGTTATAGACAACGAGGCATAATGAAAAGTCAGCTAAGGGCTTGAAATATTTTCTTCTTGATACATAGATTAAAAAACGTTCTTCCCTCTTGTCTCCCTTCCTGCTTCTGGTTTTATCAATGAAGACAGTACACTTGGACCTATAACACCCATCTTGAGACTTTAAGACTGTTCTTAAATATTTAAAGAGATAAAAAATAAGTTGAGAAGAATGGCCATTCAACCTTTAGCTAGCATACTTTACGTTAGATAAATAATGAATATCATTTTTTATGACATCTTTAGAGGGAATTTCATTTCAGACTACTTTGCACATTCAGAATTCCTGTTATTTTCTTAAACAGAGCAACTATTTTTTTTTCCTTTATTGATTAAGGTATTACATATGTGTCCTTATCCCCCCGTTGCCTCCACCCACCCACCCCGCTCGTGCCCTCACACCCCTAGTGTCTGTGTCCATTGGTTACGCTTATATGCATGCATACAAGTCCTTTGGTTGATCTCTCCTCCTTCCCCCTACCCTCCCCTGCTTTTCCTCTGAGGTTTGATGGTCTTATCGATGCTTCTCTGTCTCTGTTTTTGTTCATCAGTTTATGTTGTTTATTATATTCCACAAAAGAGTGAGATTATGTGATATTTATCTTTCTCTGACTGACTTATTTTGCTTAGCATAATGCTCTTCAGGTCCATCCATGCTGTTACAAATAGTAGTAGTTCCTTCCCTTTTATAGCAGCACTAGAGGCCCACTGCATGAAATTTGTGCACAAGGAGGTCCCCTCAGACCAGCCTGCACCCTCTCCAATATGGGACCCTCGGGGGATGTCCAACTGCTGGTTTAGGCCCAGTCCTAGGGATCGGGTCTAAACCGGCAGTCAGACATCCCTCTCACAATCCTGGACTGCTGGCTCCTAATCACTCACCTGCCTGCCTGCCTGTTTGCCCCTAACTGACCCCCCTGCTGGCCTGATTGCCCCTCACTGCCTCTCCATGCAGGCCTGATCGCCCTTAACTGCCCTCCCTACTGGCCTGATCACTGCCCGCCACTGCCAGCCAGATCGCCCCCAACTGCCCTCTCCCTGCCAGCCTGGTCGCTCCTAACTGCCCCACCCCTGCTGACCTAATCACTCCTTACTGCCCCTGCCCCCTGCTGGCCTGGTTGCCCCTGAATGCCCCCTCTGCCAGCCTGCTCACCCCTCATGGCCTCCTGCTGGCCTGGTTGCCCCACGCAGCCTACTTGTTCAGTCGTTTGGTTGTTCCTCACTAAACCCCCTGCCAGCCTGGTCGTAGGCAGCCATCTTGTGAGGGTGTGAGGGGTAATT
>NW_005353887.1:1032889-1038760 GCF_000412655.1 Myotis brandtii | reverse complement strand
TGCCAGAAATAACAGATGTCAATGTATTCATGTCAACAAATGTATAAAGCATTTCCCCACATAAATAATACTCCATTGTAGAATTAATTATACTTGAGCTAAAGGTTACCCACTAACTTTCATATGAATACTTAAAAATTAAATATTTATAACATGAAATTATAGTAGTAATAGAAATGAACAATGATTTATAGTTTGTGTCATATTGTTATATTTTGTAATGACACTTCTAAATATAAGGCAGAGATCATTATTTACCAATGTAGAAGTTGAGGATCCATGACTTTAAATAAAAGGCCCCACAATTATTCAATTTGGGGTTCTAGATTGTAAATATATATTTCTATAATTATCAGACCCCTGAAGCAGTGAAATCAATGGGAGGAGGAGTGCTTTTACTGATTAAAGACAGTTTGACATAAAAAGTAATTAAGATCAATTTAGTTTTTTTTACTTTCCTCAGAAAGGGGATTCATTCAAATAATATCTCTTGTAAAAAAAGTTGTAAAGTGATATCTTGGAGTTTAAAAATAAAAAGAAACCTCTCAAAGAATAAATGGGACGTATTTCATAATGCAGCTTGAACAATACTGATGGAACATAATTTTGATAACATAGGTCCAGAGTGACTCAATGAAAGCATGATGAATTCCACTTGAAGACACAACAGTTAAAGAAGCTTGATAGAATGTACTTAGTTCCTATGGTGATACTTACAGAGCTATTGAGGAATGGACAGCTTAAAAACTGTCAAAGAATCATTGTGTTCTTTTCAGAAAATTATCTTTGATGGATCTATTTAAAGTGTACAATAGAAAATTCACACTTGAAATTATTTCACTCAGTAATATTTGTGTGTTGAGGGGTTGGAATTTAAAACAAATGTTTTCAATATAGATGGACTGTTGACTGACATATTCAAATGGAATTGAAGGCAATTCATTTATCAATAGGTTTCCTACATTTCACTATTTATAAAATGTGAGTGGATTCTGTTTCTTAGAATTGATTTGTACTCATAAACTGAGGTGTGACTAATTTCTATTTTTCCAAATTTTTAGGAGATTCTCTGGTTAAGCTTTGAATAAATATATTGGTCATTTTAGGCAAACACCACTAAGTTTGCTCAACCATGGTTAATTTAACCAATATGTTCCTTGAAATGGATTGAAACCTACTACAGAAACCTCAAAGAAAGTAAAAGTTATCAAACACATAGTATGGAAGAAAGGCAAATATGAATCATTGTTTATATTATTTCTAAGACAACAATATTGAAATGTTGAAAGTAATATTGCAAAGTTATTTTTGCTCACTGAAATATGTTGATCAATACCAGCAGTCATTATTTTGCATGGTTCCATGTTAACTGATACCCATGCATTTTGGAACTCTGTCCTTGCTTTGATCAAATTTCAGTTACTGCTCAACCATTCAAAAGTGAGGCCATGGTTCTGAACACGGATGAGTTTCAGTTAAATTGGACCGTACATAAACAGAACTGTTTGTATTTAACTGTAAGGTAATTGCTACATTATACTATGAAGACCAAGCATGCAAGAATCATCAATCGGTATTAATATATATATATATGGCATATGAAGAGTTGTAGAATTGGGTTATTTTTCTTAATACATCCTCCTCATAACTAAGAATGAAAATAAGTTACCTATGTATTCTAGCCACAGAACGTTTTCTAATGTTATCTTAAATAATTTGCTTTTACAAAATATTTGGGGACTTTTTTTTTAGTATTTTTTGTGGCAAGGGATTATTTAATCATGAAATATAATGTTTAATTTAAAATGTAGCACTTTTCTTTCAACCTTGCTGCATTCCATAATAGATTAAAAGTAACACAACACAAATATGTGTAATGTTATGGTAACTTAGAAAGAGAAGAGGAAATCAGTTTAGAGGTAGAGGAAGATACACATTACTATGTTAGGTTTCCTGAACTAATACTGCAGAACAAACATCTGGGCATCTCAGAGTTCAATGGTCTTAGGATCCACTGAGCTTTTGCTTTGCTTTTTGAAATCAGCTAAAGCAGCTTAACTTGGCTTTGGCTAAGAGTTGGATTTAGATCTGGTACCCCAGTCTCCTCATTCTGGCATCAGTAGCTACTCAGCAAATAATCTGTGGTGGAGTACAGTAGTACAAGAGGGTGAGTTGGAATCATGAAATATCTCTTAAAGGAAATATTGAAAACGAGCATTCTGGCACTTCTTCCTATATTCCACTGGCTACATGAATACATCCAAACTGAAAATTGGTCATAAAATATAATTTATTTATAGGAAAGATATAGCTGGTAGTAGAGGGGAGAAGTATATGTGAACAACAGATTCTATCTAGACACACACCATCTGTTAGTTTCAATGTGCTTGCTATAGTTAAGCCTTAATGTATAATTTGATTACATTAAAGGTAATAAAAGCATTATTTTTGAAGGTCTCATTGTATTCAGAATATTAACATTTTTTATAAGGTTGATGTTGAGAACATACTCATAAAACCTGGTATGATACAGGATTGAAGTAAAACTTATGAAGCTTTTCTGCCTTCATTTTAAATCAATGACTTGAAAATATTCTATCAACAGTTGTCTTGTTTAATATTATTTCATTATAGACAGCTGCAGTAAATTTTAAATGACAGAAATTATGTTTTGTCTATTCTGTATCAAAGGGTTAAAGTTTTCCATAAAATAATGATACCAGGCTTCATTTTTTAAAGTCTTCATATTCACATCACAAAGAAAATTAAAATAGATAAAAATTCCTTATATATATATTTGAACCATTTACAAGTCTTATGTCTTATTTTGTTTTACAGGGCACATAATAAATAGTAGTGTCACCTAGTTCTTTAAATAGAGGAAGAAATTAACCCAAACACTAAATTTGGCATTATTTACTTCTAAAAGATTATTGAATATACTTTTAAAATTTAGATCTTATTTAAATCTAATGCTAAATTTTCAAAGGTCCTACTGCAAGTGATAAGTCAATGATTATCTAATAACTATGCCATAATTATTAGGAAATCCTTTATCAATACATAAGTCCTATGTTTCTAAAAATAAAATTAGCTATGAAATACACATGTTAATGTTGGACTTTAAGGCCTTATTTGCCTATGGCTGAATCCATGGCCTACTTCCACAATGTTAATTGCATAACTGTGTGTTGTTTTTAAAAAAATCTAAATTCTTTATTTTTTCAAGTATTACAGAAGTCTCCTTTTTCCCCCATTGACCTCTCCCTGGCCGCCCCCACTACCCAGCACATGCCCTAACCCCTCACCCCCATCTGTGTCCATTGGTTATGCTCATATGAATGCATACACATCATTAGGTTGATCTCTTACCCCTTCACCCCTCGCCTTCCCTCATAGGTTGGACAGTCTTTTCAATGCTTCTCTGACTCTGGTTCTATTTTTGATCATCAGTTTATGTTGTTCATTATATTCCACAAATGAGTGAGATCATGTGATAGTTATCTTTCTCTGACTGGCTTATTTCGCTTAGCATAATGCTCTCCAGTTCTCTCCATGCTGTTGCAAATGGTAAGAATTCCTCCTTTTTTACAGCAGCGTAGTATTCCATTGTGTAGATGTACCACAGTTTTCTAATCCACTCATCTGCTGATGGGCACTTAGGCTGTTTCCAAATCTTAGCTATTGTAGATTGTGCTGCTGTGAACTTAGGGGTGCACATATCCTTTCTGATTGGTGTTCCTGTTTTCTTGGGATATATTCCTAGAAGTGGGATCACTGGGTCAAATGGAAGTTCCATTTTTAATAACTGTGTTTTAAGTGTCTCCTGTGTGTATGGTAGACATACTAAAATGTATGTGTTCTAAATTCCCTAGTGAAAGGTCACCTGTTTCCTACTCCAGTACAACCTGGAACCTTATTTTATATCTCTAAACATAAAATGTTGCCTCCCCTCCCCCCAACTGCTCAAATTTCTCCCATTTATCAACTATTGAAAGGTCTTTCTTAGCAAAATCTATGCATGTGTGATTAAAGTTGGGACATCTGGTTAATAGTGCTTGAATTAAACTTTTCATTATTTTTTTCTGCAGGCTTATTTCTTGATTTTTCAACTTAGCTCTAGATTCATGGTAATATATGTAAATTAGACAGAGGTCTTGCCTGTATTTTTTTCACCCTATATATTTACCTGTTTTGATAACCAGTGCTGACCATGCTAAAATTGTTACAATCTTTTTTTCTAACAAATGAATCAAAATAATATCATAAGCCCAGCAGCAGAAAAATTTTTGTCAGATCTTAATGATGGCTATAAGCAAGAAAAAGGATTAATAAAAATATGACTTGTCATATTCCATCATACCTTGAGGTTTTAGGGCATTCTCTAAAAGGAATATTTGGACTGTTTGACTGCAACCAAGCCATCAGCTATACCTCCACTGAGGTTAATTCAGAAAGCAGTAAGGACAGGTTTATTTTACATGGAGGGGCCAAATCAGCCATTTGTAAGAATATTTAGATGTTTTAATTGCAATTTCAGAAAGCACAAAGGTAAAAGAAAAGAAAAATAAAATTGCAGCATGTAACATTCCTTTCCTGTTAGTGATTTCTTCTGTTGTAGTCACATTTTGTCCCCTTTTTCAGTTTGTAATCAATAAAGATCCTGGAGTTTAAAGGCCACATTAATTCTCCCCTGTTTTCATACTAGAGAACAGCTCTATGAATTCATCATGCGGTAGATTAATTCTGAAATGCTGCTCTCATATTAACTTATAGCCTCTGGTACTTGGCCTGTGTTTGAATTATCCCACCATGTTCTAAAATGAGCATGTGTATATGATTTGTATAACAAAGAAAAAGCAAGCTAGAGTAAAAGAAGGTCTGTGTACTTGCTCCCTATCTTTTTTCATTAATGGTGATGTCACCTGGAAATTGTGTTAGTGTATAGATAAATGCACATATGAAAGAAAAGCAATAAAGAAACCAGACAAGCAAGCAAACAAAATAAATAAGGAAAATACATGTGTCTTTTTGTGAGTGTGTATGTTTTCTCTTAATCCTCACCTGAGGATATTTTTCCATTGCTATACTGAGAGAGTGAAAGGAATGGAGGGACGGGGATAGAGAGAGAGAGAGAGAGAAAAAGAGAAACATTGATGTGAGAGAGACAACTTAACTGGTTGCCTCCTGCACATGCAACCTAGGTATGTACCCTTGAATGGAAATCGAACCCGCGGCCCTTTGTTGTGCAGGTTGAACCTCTAACCACTTAGAAACACAAGCCAGGGTAATAAATACATTTTTTAATCATAAACTGTGAAGACATATTTTGGAGAGGTTGTGTTAAATGATTTCTAAAATCAGAGTGACCATAGGAAATAAATAGCAGCACTGCATTGTTTCAGAGTTTTATGAATTCATAAGTAAAATATATACAGTGACAGTAATTGGGAAACAATGGAAAGTAATGTCAAATTCTCCCTAAAAGCAAGCAAGCAAAATAAAATATCAGTAGTTTAATATGGCAAAGATAGAAGAAATATATGTAGTGATGGCTGTTAACAAGACTTATTGTGGTGATCATTTCAAAATAAACAAATATCAAATCACTAGAGGCCCAGTGCATGAAATTTGTGCACTTGGTGGGGTTTCCCCTCATCCCAGCCTTCACCCTCTCCAATCCGGGACCCCTCGGGGGATGTCCATCTGCTGGTTTAGGCTCAATTGCGGGGATTGGGACTAAACTGGCAGTTGGACATCCCTCTCACAATCCTGGACCGCTGGCTCTTAATTGCTCACCTGCCTGCCTGCCTGGTCGCCCCTGTCTGCTCCCACCTGCCGGCCTGATCACCCCTCATTGCTTCTGTGTGC
>NW_005353887.1:1026967-1032773 GCF_000412655.1 Myotis brandtii | reverse complement strand
ACTAACCCCCCTGCCAGCCTGGTCGTAGGCAGCCATCTTGTGAGGGCGTGAAGATTAATTTGCCTATTGCCTCTTTATTATATAGGATTATTTAGTATACCTGAAACTAATGTTATATGCTAACTATATGTTCATTTTGAAAACAAAAGACTATATGGAGCAAACAAGTACAGTGTGCAACTTTATGAAGTGTTTTTATTTTTAACACTAGAGGCCCGATGCATGAAAACTCATGCACCAGAGTGGGGGTCCTTCAGCCCAGCCTGCCGCCTCTCACAGTCTGGGAGCCCTCAGGGGCGGGAGGCAACCTGGCAATCAGGGTAAGGCAATGCCCCAATCAACCTCTGCTGCTGCCACTGCCGGCAGCGCAAGCCTCGGCCGGCCCTAAGTTACCTGAGCCTCGGGTGGCCCTGGGCGGCTGGGCAGCTGACATTTGAGGCTTGCCAGCACCTCAGGCTGGCCCTGGGCAGCTGTGGGGCTGAGGGCGGGTTCACTCACACTGTACACCTGCTGCCCCCCCAGCTGGGCTGAAAGGACTGTGGGACTCCAGTGGCAGGTGCAAGGAGTGGCCGGACCCACCTGAGGGCAGGTCCGGCCGCACTACATGCCTGCCACCCACTGGCAGGGCTGAAAGTACTGGGGGACACCAGCGGGGTTGAGGGGACTGGGCGCCGCAATCTTGTGGCTATGGGCGCAGACATCTCTGTGATGGTGTGATGGTCAATTTGCATATTATTGCTTTATTAAATAGGATCTTAGTAGATAAAATAGTTTTTCTTCATAGAGACTAGCACAAAAGGAAAAATGTTAAATATTGGGGAGGAATTTATTCCTTTGTACTTCTGACCTTCATTAAAAGTTCATTTTAAAAATCATTTTATTCTTGATGATAGTGCATTTGCTATTCATACAAATTTCACTTGGAAAAGATAAAAGATTTCATAATAATAGTATATTGGCTAAGTAGCTAGTTATTGCCTACTTATATTTCTGGTCTTTAATTTAATGCAACATAAAAATCGTTGATACTGGTAATTAATGATATTAATGTCTGTTGATATAAAATGAAACTGTGTTAATCCAAGCATCATAGACACTGTTAAATTTATAGGATTATATTTTAGCTCGTAAATTGTGTCTTTTGATTTAACTTTATTTTAGTTTTGCTTTAGACTGTTTATAACAACCAGGTTACCCTTTAGGTGCATTTTAATGCTTTCTATGACAGTTGAGTTACTAGTCTCTATGTTCATAATGGGGAAATAGTAATGGAAGATATTGCTCTAAATATTACTGTAGAACATGCAAATATAACAGAAATATAAGCTATATACCTACTTGGCATATGTTTCTAAGCTGCAATGTGCTGTTTTTGAAGACATTGCAAATATTATTTTTTAAAAAGCCTAGCAAATAGAGGAAACAAAATTAAAAATACCTTTTTCTAAATATATTTTTGGCCCTTTCAAATGAGTTGTGGGTAGCCCTCCAGTTATATTTTTATATATGAATACTTAGAAAACAGTACCTCATTAGTTTACCCAAATTTAATTTTTTAAAACTCTCAATTTAAATAACTTTACAGAAATCAATTTAAATTTACCAAATTTGTCAAATTTCAGTTGACTAGTAACTAATAAAAGAACAATATATATATCTTAGAAAAATTATTTTAAGTTTGTCTGAACTATCTGAAGCATAAGAATCTACCATATATATTAAGCAGAATATTTCACAACATATAAAAGTATACAACTAAATATGATATTTTAAAAACTGAAGATGAATAATTTTAGTTTTAAAAAGTTTACATCCTCCAAATAGCACAGCACTTTGCACATAAGAGGAGCTGAATAAATACTCTGCTAAAATTGTTTGAATTTCACTCTTGAACAATATATTGTATAATTTCATAGAATAAAAGGGAATAATCAATTCTCATCAAAAAAAATTTTTTTCTGGAGTATAACTTTTTAAATTAGAAGATAATTGCCTATGGGATATAAAACCTATACATAGCTTTCCATGTTTAGGATTTTATTATTTTACTAGAGGCCCAGTGCACAAAAATTTGTGCACTCAGTGGGGTCCCTCAGCCCGGCCTGTGCCCTCTCGTAGTCTGGGACCCCTCAGTGAATGTCCACCTGCCGGCTTAGGCCAGTTTCCCTGGGGATTGGGCCTAAGCAAGCAGTCAGACATCCCTCTGGCAGGCAGGCAGTCAGACTTCCCTCTGGCAGCCCAGGAGCCCTCAGGGATTGGTTGACTGACAGCTTAGGCCCGCTCCCCACTGAGGATGTGCCTGCAACAAGGTACATGCCCTTGACCTGAATCAAACCTGGGACCCTTGAGTCCACAGGCCGATGCTCTATCCACTGAGCCAAACCAGTTAGGGCAATTAATTCCCTTTTAATGTGCACAGATTTCGTGCACCGGGCTACTAGTCATAAATAAAATTCCAGTGAGAGAGCCTAAGTAAATAAAAACTAATATTTTCTTATTTGTTATTTTAGAGCTTAGTAACCATCATTGTTCTTGGCTTACATTTCAGTTCACAGTTTTTTAAGCTTATGTCAATTGAACATTTTCTCAGTATTTAAATATGAACTTTGAAAAATAACAAACATTGCTAAATTCCCTTTATATTTATTAATATATTAATATATATTCTGTACTATATATTCCACTTAAGTTGCCTCTTGCTTTGGACACTAGCTATTATTTTGTAGTTTGTATACTAACACATAATTTGGTTCTGTTCCTAGCAGGTAGATGAGTACCTTTGGTTAATAAACTCTCTTTTTCAATTCTCTTGTCACTGAAATAAAATCTTTAAATAGTTATTTCATGATTTGACTCCCTATACTTTATGCACAATTTTGGCTTAACAAGAAAAATTGAAAAATTAAATGAAGCATAAAGGAATGTGGATTTGTACATAGAAATAAAATCCAAGCATGAAAGAACACACTAGTTTTATTCTTTACACTGATTGCTATTTGCTAATATAGTAGCAATTATCTCTTTCCTGTATCCCAAAGCAATAAAAGCATAATGGCTCAGAGCAAACTTAAAAAGATAGACATAGTGTAAATTGTACCATTATTCCTTACCTTTTGCTTTGTCCCTTAAAAATGGAAAAGAAAATAAAGAATAAACATAAATGAAGAAAAAGGGCAAGTAAGCAAGAATGATAGAGGAGTTTACATTGTCCAATATTATTTTTTTAAAATGTCCATCTATCTAATTTAAAATTGTGATTGTTAATCTCTAAGATATTTAGTTAATTATTTTTCTGCATGAAAAATTGCTACATATTTCTCTTTCCCCAAAATAGAAAAGAGAAAAAGATAAAAGACAAATTTTTAGGTATATCCATTACCATATTCTCCTTATCAAGGCTGACTGTTTCCCCATCTGGCCACTTACCTTCAGGGCTCCTAACTGTAGAAGCCAGGAACTGATGTAAAGGCTAATTTTCAATTAGTTAGGATTATCTTTAGTTGTGCCAGGTTTGTTTTCATCAAAAGCCTGCTTTTAAAAGAGGATTTTCTTTTCTAAATCAAACGTTTGACAACCCATTGAGAAAAACAAGACAGCAAATTTTATTTTAAATAAATGTAAGGTAACTTTTTTTTTTAACATAAATGTAAGATGAATCCTGAAAATAAAGAATGGGAAAAATGTTAACAGATAATATAATGTCTACATAGAAATAAATTGGAGCTCAATGTTAACTAATGTGTGAATTTAGTTTCATGTTGTGTTTAATATATTTATTACTAGAGGCCCAATGCACAAAATTCGTTCAAGGGGCTCGGCCCCCACCACCACGGCAGCTGCCTTGGCCCTCACTGCTGCGGCTTCGTCTGGAATGTTGTCAGGTCTAATTAGCATATTACACTTTTATTATTATAGATATTTTGGATTAGGTAACTAGAAAAGTAATGGATGCAAAATAATTTTTAGGATTTAAGGAAATTATAGTGGCGAACACTAAAATTCTCTCTCAAAAAAGTTTGTACTGAGAAATCTATTAAAGGAGGAACAAGATATGGCCAAACTATTATCTCTCTGTCTACCTATCTGTCAATCATCTATTTACCTATCTATCTACCACCATCTATTATCTGTAGTCTTATCTATTTCGTATGGATCTATACCTTATAGAAGTTATTTAACAATCTTATTTATTAAAATTGAAGTTGTTCTTTTTCTGGATTTTTTTCTTAGTTAGACCTTACATACTTTTTATTTTGATCCTAGATGTAATTACTATGCTATTTTGCTAATTTTAGCTCCTTTCTCCTTACATTTAGAAATCATTCAGATTTTTTCTCTGCACAGGAAATCTCTAAACTTCCTCTGCAACATTTCATTTGTACTTGCTCCCCCTCAAGAAGGGAGCATATGCTAAATGTTTTCTTACATTCTCCTATTGAAAATTATTTATTCTGAGCTGTAGTATATTGGTGAGACATCTATGGGGTGGTGATTGGGTATTGTTGTCAATTATTTCTTGAGTGTTTTTCTTCCTTAATTAGTTCCACTATAGTTTCAGATGTCTTGGAGACATTTTGCTCTTCTTTTACTAGTAGCTGAGTGATCTAGTCTTATTATAATTAGTATTCTCATATTTTAAAAAAATAGAGCTGATTTTAACGAAATTAAATATTTATGCTCATTGACTGTAGAAATAACTTTATCTTAGCAGTTCAGTGTCTTCTGTCAAATATCAGAACTAATTTTGAAGTATATGATTTCTTGATGTTTACTAAATAATCTTATTAAAATGTTATTAGCATATATTGATTTAATGTATTGCTTTTTAAAGAAAGTTTGCATTTTTAAATATTTTGTTATATATGTACTAGAAGCCCAGTGTGCAATTCGAAATCATGTGGCGCCACCCACCCTCGAGTCACCTGTCTGGCCCTGCCTTGCTCCCTGGGCCCCGCAGCAGCTGCATCCACTGCTGGTCTGGCCCTGCCTCCCTCCCTGGGCTCCTCAACAGCCAGGGCTGCTGCCAGTCTGGCCCTGCCTCCCTCTCTGGCCCTTGAAGCAGCTGTGGCTGCTGCAGATCAGGCCCTTCCCCAGTGCAGGTGCGTGCAGGCCCCTGCTGCCCTGCCCCTGATGCTGCGCGCACAACCTCCTCCTGTCCGGTCGACCCTTTACGGTGTCCCAGTTAATTAGCATAGCGCTCTCTCTCTCTCTCTCTCTCTCTCTATATATATATATATATATATATATGTGCATACATGTGTGTGAATGTGTATTTAACAAATTCAAAGAATTAATCTTTCTTAGGAGTCCCAATTATAGAAGATTTTGAGAGTTATATGTTTTTACTATTGCATGTTTTCATATATGTATGCATATGAATATATGGGTGGGTATATTTATGTGAAAAAAGCTGTAGTAGAGGTACACTTTTGTCACAACCTGCAGCTTGCTAACATCTAAACAAAAGGACAATCTTTACTCCACATTGTCTTTCTGGAAAATTTAGATATATGAAAGTCAGAGATTCTTCTATTATTATAATAATATTCCGAGAATGTAAGTCTCCATAGCAGCTGGGTGGGAAAATAAACATCAAATAATAACAAGAGTAATGTATTATTATATACTAGAGGCCCGGTGCACAAAAATTTGTGCACTCGGGGAGGGGGAGGGGGTGTCCCTCAGCCCGGCCTGTGCCCTCTTGCAGTCTGGGACCCCTCAGGAGATAACGACCTGCTGGCTTAGGCCTGCTCCTGGGTGGCAGAGGGCAGGCCCAATCCCTAGGTGCAGCCCCTGGTCCGGCTCA
>NW_005353887.1:1025177-1026103 GCF_000412655.1 Myotis brandtii | reverse complement strand
TATATATGTGCATACATGTGTGTGAATGTGTATTTAACAAATTCAAAGAATTAATCTTTCTTAGGAGTCCCAATTATAGAAGATTTTGAGAGTTATATGTTTTTACTATTGCATGTTTTCATATATGTATGCATATGAATATATGGGTGGGTATATTTATGTGAAAAAAGCTGTAGTAGAGGTACACTTTTGTCACAACCTGCAGCGTGCTAACATCTAAACAAAAGGACAATCTTTACTCCACATTGTCTTTCTGGAAAATTTAGATATATGAAAGTCAGAGATTCTTCTATTATTATAATAATATTCCGAGAATGTAAGTCTCCATAGCAGCTGGGTGGGAAAATAAACATCAAATAATAACAAGAGTAATGTATTATTATATACTAGAGGCCCGGTGCACAAAAATTTGTGCACTCGGGGAGGGGGAGGGGGTGTCCCTCAGCCCGGCCTGTGCCCTCTTGCAGTCTGGGACCCCTCAGGAGATAACGACCTGCTGGCTTAGGCCTGCTCCTGGGTGGCAGAGGGCAGGCCCAATCCCTAGGTGCAGCCCCTGGTCCGGCTCAGAGCAGGGCTGATTGAGGAGTTGGGGCATTGCCCTCTGTCATACACAGAGCAGGGCGGATTGGGAGGTTGTGATGCCACCCTCAGTCACGCTCAGGGTAGGGCCGATTGGGGGGTTGGGGCACCGCCCCCTGTCACACTAAGGCAGGGTGGATGGGGAGGTTGTGGCACCACCCCCTGTCATGCACAGAGCAGGGCCAATCAGGGGGTTGGGGCGCTGCCCCATGTCACGCACAGAGCAGGGCCCATCAGGGGGTTGGGCGCTGTCCCCTGTCATGCACAGAGCAGGGCCCATCAGGGGGTTGGGGAGCTCCCCCCTGTCACGCACAGAGCAGGGCCCATCAGGAGGTTGGGGAGCTCCC
>NW_005353887.1:987742-1024979 GCF_000412655.1 Myotis brandtii | reverse complement strand
TCACTGGAGCAAGCAAGCCTCCCTGCTCGCTTCAGTGCATGGCTGCCGGCCGCCATCTTGGCTGACAGTTAATTTGCATAAGGATATGCTGATTAGCCAATGGGAAGGGTAGTGGTTGTACGCTAATTACCATGTTTCTCTTTTATTAGTGTAGATATTTTCAGAAAGACATGCTTGAAATTTGGCAAGTCATTCACCAATTATAACTCAGACATAAGAGAACTCTATTGAGTAAAACAAGGCCTTGAATCATCTTTCCCCCTAATTACATCTACAAGCATTTTTTTTTTATTATCATAACTATGTGTATCTTGATTTGCCTCCAGTCGAGCACTGGCTTTAACTTGAAAGAGTAAAACTTTGATTAAGAACAATTTCAGAGATTAATCTTTTGTTTTGTCTTCTTCCTGGTCACTGCTTTCTTGATGAGTGTGTACTTATTCCCTGATTTTCTCACTTATTAGTTCTAGTTCTAGCCTAAATTACAGCAGAAAGCTGACTGGAGATGCAGTGGGGGCAGTGGTGATACTTTCATCACTGATCATTGGGCTTGCCTAACATAGGTTAACATACAATAACTCCTCACTTAATGTCCTCAAGAGGTTCTGCAACTTTCATTGAAAGAACATTAAATGAAAGCAAATTTTGCTCCAGGCTAAGTGATATAAACAAGAGTTAAGTTCTCTTGACATCTCATCAACATTATAATGAAATGACATTGAACAAAATTACTGTAATTGAGGACCTGCTGTCTTTGAATATTTAAAATATATGCTTTGTAGAACTAAGTATCAATCTTGTGACTATTAATATGTATATTGAGTATAGAAATAATTTTGTCTTAGCAATTGTCTTGCTCTCTGAAAAATCATAACTAAATTTTTATGGGACATAGAGATTAAATCTGTATCAAAAGGCAATTAATGCCCTGCATCTGTAGTAATGTCAGATTTCCATGGTTTATTAATCTCACAGTATGTTAGAATTTAAACATTTCTCCTTTAGATGTGCTCATTCACATTGGAAACTGATATTTGATACTGAAGGATTTCTTAAAGGACAAATGCAGGGAAAATAAATGAAATGGAATAAATATTCCTATGATAAGCCTCAAAATACTTTATTACCAATAATGTCTTACATTTTACAACTTTATGCTTACTATAGTCTTTTAGGTATTATTATTATTTAGCCTTTCCTGAAATGAGATTGAGATGAATAGAGTTTTAATCATCTCTAATAGTCGAAATAGGTTAAAGTATTTTGTATTCTGATGAAATGGAGCTTTTTCAACAGTTTTTAATGAAATTTTTGATATTTAGTAATTGATATTACTCTTCCAAGTTACCCTCACATAAACGAATGATAGAGTGCCAACAGTTAATGTTTTATCCATCTTGTCTCCTTTTTAACCTTTTGAACATATATTTCAGCTGGCATAATGATACATGAGACAGATTAATGAGAAATTATAAGAAGACAAATCCTAGATCTCAGTGTTGTCTTTTCAAACTCTACCTGTTGTCATCAAGTGTCTTTTTTGTTTGTTTGTTTTGCTCTTTGTTTTGTTTGTTCTGCCCCCTTCCACTCCATGAAACACCACTATTCCAACAGTGGGGACTGTAGGAGATGCAAAGCCTGAACTCCACTAACCAGGAGTGACATCCTGGAAGGGATGCAGGAAAGAGTTTCCAGCATGAGAGAGTAATCACCTGTGTCAAACGTTGCTAGTAGTGAGAGATGAAGGTGAAAGTCACTGATAATTCTAACAACAGCAGTTTCAGTGGAGCGATGAAGACTGGAGTGCTATTAGAATGAGTTTAGAAAGAAGGAACCAAAAGGAATTGGAGTTTGTGAGTACAGAAAACTCTTTCAACCTGTATAAGCAAAATAGAAAATGGAGCAGTAGCTTGAGGGAGAGATGGGATAAAAGGAATTTTCTAAGCATGTTTGAAAGCTGCTACAAGTAACAAAATGAAAGGAGAAAAAGTGATGATGTGAGAAAGAGAAAGAAAATATTGCTGAGAGAAAAATTCCTTGAAGGAATCTGGTTCACAAGGGAGGGTCTCTAACAGGGAAGAGCCCACAATTACCCTAGGACAAAGAGAAATGCAGATGCGTATATGGGAACATACGCTCATGCTCATAGGTGTAAACTTGCTGAGAGAAAAATTCCTTGAAGGAATCTGGTTCACCAAGGGAGGGGGTGATCTCTAACAGGGAAGAGCCCACAATTATCCTAGGACAAAGAGAAATGCAGATGCATATATGGGAACATACGCTCATGCTCATAGGTGTAAATATGTGGTTGTGGGGTTTGTGGAACATTTTTTGTTGTTTGCTTATTTTATTTTGTCAGTAAGTAGGAAGCAAGATAGTCAGCTGAGAAGATGAGCAAAGAAGTATTAGAGATTTGAGAAGAAGGAAAAATGAATATAGTGACCGAGGACAGGGTCTGTGAACTGAGGGACATGTAAACTTTCCAGTGTCTGTGTGGCTACTGATCATTTTGAAAAAGGTCACTTTCAAAACCCTCTTCTTGCTGGTATTCTTCCCTAAGATTTGCCTGCCTGCGGGTGGAGTTGCTGTATAGGCTCTACCTTCTCACCTCTTCTTTCATTGTCCAGCACAGACCACCCACTTCTAGTGTATTGCCCCTGAGATTACACTTATCTGTGACTCAAAACAGAAAGTTAAATGTAAGATATTATTTGGATTAAGAAAATAAATTAATCTATCACCTAAGTAACCAGGCTTTTTGAACATCAAATGGTTTTCAAATTAGTGGCTTTAATCAAAAGCAAGGACCTAGTCAATTTAGTAACTGTTAGATAATTATTGCATTTGGTGATATATCATTATGTGATTGTATTATAAGGACTTCAATAAACTGACATACATTACTATAATGAAACTCCACTCCCACTTATTTATTCTTACATCTATAAGAAGGATAATGAGAAATAGAAATTATATTGAACTCAGGCTAAATTTAGCAATAATATCAATCCATCGATATACATGTAACATCAAAACAAACAAAACCTAAAAATGACTTTGTATCTTATAATGTAATATGGTCTAATAAAATGATACATTTATAACTTGATAATTATTCATCACGATTTAGAATATATCTATTTTGATTAATTGTAAATTACAAATAATTATAATAATTCAGTATAGCAGAAAACAATAACACTTAAAGCTTAGTGGTAACAAAAATAATATGTGTACATAAACCATGTTTTGTTTCAGACAAATAACACATACTTATTGTTTATCAGAAACAATGTCATTTGCAACTATTATAATAAAGATTTTAAATTTCATCTGAGAAAATAATAGATATACAGATTTTTTCAAAACTATTTTAGAAGGGTCACAAGCAAAACAGCTGGTTAACTGGTGGGGAGTGGCAGAGGGCATTCACTAGAGAAATAAAGTTGCCAGTCAAAACTAAAAAAAATCATTTGATAGAGAGCATGAATATAAATGAAGCTTACTCAGCATAGTTTTGTTTTTCTTCCCCCATGTTCAGTTGCATAGATGTCAGTACAAATAGCATTATATTTTTACCAGGGTTGTGTGGCCAAAGAAAATGAAGTTGTGTACAATAAAGTAATATGATGAGGAACCATGGAATTTATGCAGAGTAAAGAGGTCGGTGGAAAATACTGGAACAACTGATTTTATCAATGAATGGTAGGGCTCTGCAAAGTGGAAAAATCATTGCAATGGGTACTGAGAGATAATGAGTTTTGAAGATTGGAATTTCTGAAATTACAATTTTGAATGAATTGAAATTCTAATTAAATATAAAGTCTAGGTTTATCTGATTTTATATTGTTTTGTCTTTTCTCCCACTAGAACTCAAGGTACATTAGGGCAGAGATTTTATTTGTTCCCCCTTTCCCACCTACTGAGTCCCTAGTGCCTCCAATATTGTCTGATGTATTCAGAGAAGCTTAACAATAATCTTTGTTGAATGGATGAGTGAAAAGTGCATGACCATAGGAAAGAAGGACTGATAATGGGTGGGAAAAAAGATCATTTGAGGAGACTGAGTTCCAGAACCAGATAAGCATAGCGAAAATTTGAGTAAATCAGAAAACAGTCTTTAAAAATTGAGGTGTTAGAGGTGTGGTAGATGACTGTAAGGATGAGGGGCAGTTGGTGTATTTGATGACATGAGATTTAAGGTTGGGAGTGGTTACAGAGGTGAAAGGGAGAAGGATTCAAAAGTATAAAAAGGAGTAAATAAGATGGATACCCATGCTGCTACCTGCTCAGGAAAACGGGTAAGGGAGGGAAAGCAGCTGTTATTTGAGAAAGCTGTGGGGGAAACTGGCTTCAAGAGCCAGATTTCAGTTACAGCTAATAGAGAAGAAAATCTACAAAAGAGAAGTGGACATTTGCAGAAAGCTGATTGGGATTTCAGAGGAGAGCATGAAAGGGTTTTAGGAGTTGGGTAGCAACTTGGGCTTCTTAAATAATAATGGATTTGTTCTAGCAATAGATATCTCAAATTTGATGAGATTAATCTGCCACAGGAATCATAGACTATGATGAGATATAATTTCTCATGAAATTTTATATTCTATTTTCAGTGATTAAAGATCAATTTGATAAAAGCATGCCTTTGACCTTTATTTTATTTTATTTAGGTGAAATTAAGCCCATTATTTTAATAGTGTGCTTATTTTAATAGAAATAAGATGTAGTTGACTTAATATTTTTAATGGATTATCACTATAAAATTATATGGAGATACTGTTCAGAAAACATTACTTTTAAATTTACTTTTATTGTTGAGGGTATTACTGGTGTCCCTCATTTTCCCCTACTTACCTCCCTCCACCCTGTTCCTGTCCCACCACAGGCCTTCACCTTGTTATTGCATATATGCATATAAATTATTTGGTTAATCTCTTCCCACCCCCACCCACCTACTTCTCTCTGAGATCTGTCAATCTGTTCCATACTTCCATGTCTCTGGACCTATTTTGTTACTTCCTAAAACATCTTAAACCTATGTAATCATATATACTAGTACACATATATAAATATGGTTATATATTACATAAATATATGACTTATAGTTACTTTCTGCAGTTATTAATATATATGTAAGAAAAGAAGCAAATACAAAGAATAAACCTTTTAAAAATTAGTTTTATGCAATGATATTTAAAATTCTTATTGATTAGAGTAATAGTGATACCATAGTTAGAGTTCTACCTCATAATTACTGTCTTTCCTGACTTGTGATGCCCCGTTACTTTTCATATGCCCATAAAATGAATCATTAGGATTTTCTTAATAAATTTGAGTACTTTGAGGGCTCTATATATCTTTATTTTTATGTATTATTATACCACCACTTATTTAGTGATGTTGAATTTATTTTTATATATACTTTTCTTCTCTCACTCAATCAAGAACTCTTTTATAGAGTTACAGTTTTCATTGTACTTTAAGTATGTTTTACATAATAAAATAACAAGAACAATAATCTATAATAATAAAAGTGTAATATGCTAATTAGACCAGACGTCCTTCCGGATGACCTTCTGGATGAAGCTGCAGTGGCGGAGGCTGGGGCCGACTCTATAGCAGCGGTTCTCAACCTGTGGGTCGCGACCCCTTTGGCGGTCGAACGACCCTTTCACAGGGGTCGCCTAAGACCATCCTGCATATCAGATATTTACATTATGATTCATAACAGTAGCAACATTACAGTTATGAAGTAGCAACGAAAATAACTTTATGGTTGGGTCACAACATGAGGAACTGTATTTAAAGGGCCAAAAGGTTGAGAACCACTGCTCTATAGTGTGTTTGTTGTGAGGATTAAATGAGGTGATGTGGCCCAGCCGGTGTGGCTCAGTGGTTCAGCGTCAACCCATGATCCAAGAGGTCACTGGTTTGATTCCTGGTCAGGGCACATGCTGGGTTACAGGCTCGATCCCCAATAGGGAGCGTGTAGGAGGCAGCCAAACAACGTCTTTCTCATCTGTGTTTCTAGCTCTGTATCCCACTCCCTTCCTCTTTTTCTAAAACTTATACAAGAAAATAATAATAATAATAATAATAATAATAATAATAATACGTATATAGCACATATCAATTTCAGGCCCATAAACCTAAGTACTTTCAGAAGTTAATTGATTCAAGTCTCACAACAAAAGTAGATGACCGGTTCTATTATTATCCCCTTTAAACAAATGGGAGAAAAACTGAGGCATGGATAAAGTGAATCACTTAGTTAAAATAAAACAAAAATAGTATAAGGCAGAATTAGAATTTAAACTCAGAGGGTTAAACTCCAGGAACCATGCTTTTAACCACTATACTATACTGACTCTATAAAATACATGGTTTACATAGATTATCTACTCAATAGTTGTAACAGAAAGAGCACTTATTGAATTTATCCTTTCTCTCAATAAATATTTAACAAGTGCCTACAGTGCCAACACTCTGTTTTCCAGTTAATAAAGCTGAAACAGCTTCTGCCTTCATGAGGCCTAGAGTGATGAATATACAAATATAACTTGCATACTAGTGCACAGTTGCAAAGTTGTGGCCAAGAACAAAAAGGAAAACCTATTATAAGATACTATAAAACCTAGGGCCTTTTTCAGATTGTGTGGACGAGCTGTTTCTTAAGAAATTATATTTAAGCTGAGACTTGCATCATGATGAGAAGCTAGCCAGATGATTAGTTATGGAAGAATTCCAGGTAGAAGGAACAGTGTATAAGAAATCCAGGATTCCTGGAACTAAGGGAGTACTCTTTGTGTATCACTTAGGTCTGAACAGGAAACAGATGGCTCTCTAAAACTTAGTCTATTTCATTGGGGGTTTATTTATGAAGGGACTAATTGTGAAGATGTAGGCTAGATATAGGGCTTACTTAAGGAATGATGTAAAAACTTGGGGTGAGCAGTAGTGGAGCTACTGTTATCAGATAAGAGAGGTCCTCATCTCCCCTGGTAGCTTGTGGGGGTGTATTTCTTGTGAAATGCCAAGAAAAAGAATTTTCTGAGACTCACATGGGAAGATGAGATATGGTAGAAAGCTTTATTTTCATAGAATTAAATCCTTGAGTTTCCATAGTCCATTTCCCTTTGTCCTGCCATAAAAGAAGTGTAGCTGGGCATCAGTAGAGTTAAAATCAAAACCAGTATCCAGAGTTGCTGTTCCATGCTAGGAAAGTCCAGTTCACCAAGGCCAACTGAGTTTGTGTTTCCCCCTGTAGTCCATCTGTCCATTGTGCATGGGGTCCACATGGCCATGGGCCATAAGTGCGAATGCAAGAAAATAGGAGCAAAAGAGCCCTATGAGCCAAGAGTTATGAGCCAAGAGTAACAAGGGAGAACATCCCTTTGTTTAGGGAATTATGTAGTCCCAAATTTTTTCAGGTTGGCAGTGGCCATGCCCATGCTGGCTAAAGATCTTTGTCCCCAGCTGTGACTGACAGACAAGTATCTTCCCTGTGTCACCCCAACTTTACTGGGCATGGGCACATCTTCCTTTTGTTGGATTCCTTCTTCCGGTGTTTTACAAGGAATAGGCTGGTGGTTCCCTGGGGAGTGCAAAGTTGTAGCTTCCTGGTGAAGCTGCCCAAATGACATGCCTAGAATGTCTGGCCTTCCCTTTGTTCCTTTCCTATTATTAATAACTACCTAATTACAAGAGTATCACAAGTGCTACCCCAAGGCCAAAAGGGTTAACAGAGTTTCCTGAAACTGGAAAGAAGAGGATCATGTAGGATGACCCTCCTTTTGGGAGGGCCTCCTTCATCAAAGACTACTGCCAGGTAGAGCAAACCCAAAAGAATGGAGACAAAAATAAATTTCTGATCACACTTTGCCTCCTGCCCTCCAGTCTCCTAATGGAGTTGGCTCTTCATTGCCTGCACACTATCAAAGGATAGGGCATGGAGTCCATTGATTAATCCATTTAGGTCAGCCTCCTGGGGGAGAGAGTACAGTGAGAAAAAAAAAGTAGAGAGAGGTTTTGTATATCCATTAAATTTTTCAGCAGCTAAAGTATTATGCCATGTATTTAGATCATTATGTAGTGTTTATCTTTTATTTTAGATAAAATGAGGAACATCTGAAATGGAGACCTTTCCTTTTGAATGGGGAGTAGACACTAACTACCTGGAGAAAGCATCAGGTCTTACAGGTTCAGGGCTCATTTCTACCCCCCCCCCCCCCCCCTCCCCCGCTATCACCACTTCAGATGCCTGTAGTAAGTCCAGGTTATCACCTCTGCTTCTGACCAACCTGCTGTAGATTAGAGGTTCCAACACCCCCTTCCTTAGTTGAAATATTTGCTGGAGTGGCTCAAAAAAACTCAGAAAAAAAACACTTTACTTGTTATATCACCAGTTTATTTTAAAATGATATAACTCAAATTGCCAGATGGAAGAGATGCTTATAGCATTGTATGTGGGAAGGGCATGGAGCTTCCTTGCCCTCTCTAAACACACAACTCTCCCCAAATCTCTACATGTTCACCAATCAGGAAGCTCTCCAAACCTTGTCCTTTGGGGGATTTATGGAGGTTTCATTACATAGATAAGAGGTTTCATTGCATAGATTAAATCATTGGCCATTGGTGATTGAACTCAATCTCCAGTCCCTCTCCCATCCCTGGAGGTCAGTGGGTGGAACTAAAAGTTACAACCCTCTAATCACAGGGTGGCTCCACTGGCAACCAGCACTTAACCTTAGGTTACCCAGGGCCTTTCCCAAAGTCACCTCATTAATATGACAACAGACACCATTTATGCCCTTATTTCGTAAGAAATTCCAAGGACTTTAGAAGTTTTCAACCTTTCTCATCCTATGGTACACAGAAACTAATCATATATATATTTTTTGCCAATCTGACTAAAAATAAGTATAATTTTGATTCATTCACAATGTGAAGCTGTTCTGATAGCTGTTACCTTTTTTTTTTTTCTTTTTACAATCTAAGAGAAAAGAGGTCAGTGCCCCTGACTAAATAGGTATTGCATGTTTTAAAAATTCTTGCAACACACCAGTTCAGGACTGCTGCTTTAGAGTTCTCTACCAGAAATAGGGACTAAGACATATATGTATTTCTTATTATAAATCATAGTATCACAGTTGTGATCAGATTTGCATTTGGAAAAAAAATGTCATTCTATCTGATGAAGTGGCTTGCTGGAGGCTATGCATGGAGGCCATGCAAACACGCCAGAGGCAGGTTTGGAGGGGCAGGAGCATAGATGAGCGCAGGAGAAACGCAGTTATTTGGTAACCCATCTGGTGGGTCCAGTTATGTGTGTGCAGATCTTCTTTGAAGGTATAATTAACAGGACTTGATAATAGTTTGCATGAATAGGGCAAATTAAAGTATCACAGTTTCTCTCCTGTATTGTGTATCTGACTTGTGAGTAGATGCTGGTACCACAAACTGCCATAGGAAAAATTATTTCTTTAACAAAATGGGATAGAGATGTTGTCTAATTCAGTGTTTATATGAAACATTCAAGTGGCATTACCAACAACTTGAATATAGACGTTTAAACCAGTCTGTAATCCTCTAGAAGTAGACTTGAAGGGAGGTAGTGATGATATCATTTTAAGGAAGAGCATATTGAGATACCAGAAAGGTGACAGACTAAGCCCTGTAAAACATAGATATTTAGAGGAGGCAAATTAAAGAGGATCCAACAAAGGAATCCATGCTATCACTAAGCTGGCACTTTTACATTAGTTTTCTCACTTAGATTATAATGCTTCTATGAATTAAGTGCTATAACATTATGAATGAGGATCTGAAAATCAGCTTAATCAACCTGGCTATAAGTTAGCTTTGGTTTCTGCCTCACTCCAAAACTAATGTTTTTCCATGACACGAGGCTGTGCATCATAAATGATAGAACCTTGTTAAAGTGAACTCAACATCTTCCTAGAATAGTGATAGACCAAAAAAGGGGGGTGTATAAATGAGGAAAGTAGTTTTACATAGTTTACATGTCACTTCTGATATATAAATTAAATTATAATTAACTAACCTTCTTCTTTTCCCTGATAATAAGGTTTTCCATCCTTTAAATGGGGTTAAGTCAAGTAACATTTTAAAATGGATTTTGCCATAGAGTTGCCAAAAAATTGATTTTGCTACTTAATGGATGGAAAATTAATTTAATCCACAGCTTGATTTATGAAGAGTTTTGGTACTTATTTCCAACAACTTATTCCTAATACTTGAACATGTAATCTATACTAATAAAAGGATAATATGCTAATTAGACCAGATGTCTTCCGGACATCCTTCCAGACAAAGCCAAGGGCTGGTGGCGTGGGGAGGCGGGGCGGCGCCAGTGGGCCCAGGCTGGTCCCACCTGCACTGCGCAGCCTGTCTGTCCACAGAGGTGAGCGCTGGGAGAGGCAAGGTGGCGCCAGTGGGCCCAGGCCAGTCTCACCTGCATGCACAGCCCCTCCATCTGCAGAGGCTAGCACTGGGAGAGGCGGGCAGGTGCCAGCCGCCGTGAGGCCCCTCTGTTCGCAGAGGGCGGCGCCAGTGGGCCCAGGCCGGTCCCACCTGCACTGCGCGGCCTGTCTGTCCACAGAGGTGAGCGCTGGAGAGACAAGGTGGCGCCAGTGAGCCCAGGCCAGTCTCACCTGCGTGCACAGCCCCTCCATCTGCAGAGGCGGGCACTGGGAGAGGCGGGCAGGTCCCAGCCGCCATGAGGCCCCTCTGTTCCCAGAGACGGGCGTTGGGAGAGGCAGGGCAGCCTGAGGTCCTAGAGCCTCCGCAGAGGCAACCAAGGTGCCTCAACCTTCCCCAGCCCCTCCCCCAGCCGGCCTGGCCCCAGATCCCCCCCCACACACACACAAGTGGTTAGGGGGTGGGGCCAGTGCTAAGAAGCGAGGGCCAAGGGTCAGCAGCCCCAGCAGTGGCCAGCTTTGGCAGCAGCAGCAGGGTGATGTGGGCGGCGTCTTCCCCTGATCCTTCTGGTCACCTCCGGCAGAGGGAGACCAGATTGCGGCTTAGGCCTGCTCCCCAGGGGAGCGGACCTAAGTCATCAGTAGGACATCCCATGAGTGATCCCAGACTGTGAGAGGGGGCAGGCCGGGCTGAGAGAACCGCCCCAGTGCACGAATATTTGTGCACCGGGCCTCTAGTTTATTAATAAGAGCCTAGACGGAAGGTGTTTGAAATGTACAGTTGAAAACAAGTCTTGACATTTAAACATCATCACATAAAAATATGAAAACCATTATTTTCTATTAGGATATTAAAATAGAGCTTTAAACATCTTTGGTAATGACTGCAGTTTCATAATCAGTCCATTAACCACAAGATAACTGTCATGAACTCAAATAGGTGTTCAAAATGATCAGTGAATACTTTTGCTCACTCAGGTGCCCTTAAAGACTTAGGAGGGGAAGTGCCTTTTAATTGGTAATAACACAGTGACTGTAATAGGTCCTGAGTAGAAAATATTAATGAACATGTCATTTTGACCTGATTTGAGGTGTTAGGATAGAAAATTTCATCTTAAACTTTTCATAGTTTATATAGCATTTCTAGATACTACTTTTTTGCCATGTAAAAAGCATTTATACATTTTTAATATCATATTTACATTTTAAATATATAAAGGGCAAACTTTTATATTAAGACATATATGTAGGTTGTATTTCTACTTGTGCATTTTATGCTGTTAGGTCCAACGCATTTACATAGCAGACAATATTTGAGCTACAATAGAGGAAATTTATTTCCATTGGATAGCATATTACTCTGTACTAAAGCAACATGATCAATAGGATAATTTTTTGAAATATTTGTTTGGAGGCATGGATACAATTTACACTTTAAATTTGTGGTGGAAACAATTTTAGCTATTAAGTTTATAGGTGTTTTTGTTGTTGCCGTTGTTGTTTTGGTTTGAAGTTACAATATCGAGATAACTTTCACAATCTCTATTTATTGATCCTTCCTACTGAGTACCAGCCATGTTTCTAGCTCTTAAAAATAAAAATGTTTTCACTTTCATGAAGCTTATAGTGAATCAAGGATGGAAAATTTACTTACAGAAGTAAGTAAATACATGTTGCTATTTATTGTCCTAAGGTGGTTATAAAATTGTTATTCAGGAAAAAGTCTAAGATGAGTCCAATTGATTAACTATAAGTTAAATGGTCTAATAATTTAGAACTTTTTAGAATATGATCATATTGACACAAGTTGAAACTTGACATTGTTACTGTATAATTCCCAAAACAAGTTTTATAGAGGCAAGGATTAAAAACAAAGATGTTTCCAGATTGATGTCAATTAATTAATAATATAGTATTTTCCAAGCAGTATTAATAAATTATATTACAAAATCTATTAAAATTCTTTATTCATAAATAAAGTTGATTTTACCAAATAACAGTGAGAAAGATAATCTAACTCTGCTAATTAGTAATCGTTATGCTAATGTTTTTAGTTTTTGTCTTTGTCAGAATCAGACTTAAAAAATTGGTTTTGATAGTGATATTCTGTTGACAGTACTTTTATCAAACTATAGCAGATGTTGAGGAGTTATAATTGTTGGACTAATGCTTTTTGATGAAAAGATAATTTACATTTAATTAATGTTTAATTATCTCAGAACATTGTTGTTCTACTAGTGACAGATAAATTCAGGGGAAATGAATATCATCTTTTTATTCCATTTAAAAACTAGATTTTACTTGATTTGTTTTAAAATATGTGCTGCGATGGTTATGGCATGATCTTTGAAATTATATCCTTTTGAATATGAATTTGTATACCAGCATCTATTGTTGTTTAAACATCTCAATGCTCTATTTCACTCTTATATTAATAGTTCTATGTTATAGTTTAAGGTTATAGTATATGAGATAACCTTTTTTAACCTAAGAGTTCTGGGCACAAAATAAGCCTTTAATAAATGCAAACTGTTATTTCTGTAGATGTTTATTATTAATATTATAACTGTATATTTAAGTAAATATAATGTAAAGTTTAATTGCTATATATTACATGTAATATAATTATAGTATACTATATTAACTGTTTTATACATATATGTAATTTATTTCTATAGATTCTAAATGAAAAAGGATACCTATATCCTTAGTATTTTTTAATACTTTTTTTTGTTAATCCTCACCTGATGATATTTTTCCATTGATTTTTAGAGAGAGTGGAAGAGAAAGGGAAAGACAGAGAAAAACATTGATGGAGAGAAACAACATCAATTTGCAGGAGCCCTGACCAGGGGAGGAGCCTGCAACCAAAGCATGTGCCCTTGACTGGAATTGAACCTGGGACCCTTTGGTCCATAGGCCGATGCTCTATCCACTGAGCCAAACTGGCTAGGACCTTAGTATTTTTTAAATAATAATTATGATTATAGGATATGCATATCCTTAGTACTTTTCAAATAATAACTACGATTATAGTATATCTATGTCCTTAATATTTTTGAAATAATAATTATGGTATCAAATCATTTTTTACTGACATTGTGATTGAGCATTATAGTTGTACCTTTTTGCTGGCTTTCTTCCTAAACTCCAACGTCCTTCAGGACTATATCTTATGAATTCACAATATTTGGTATATTTCCTCTTACACATGAGTGAATTAATGAAAATTGCATCGAATTTATTTTAACAACATAAAAACAAGTCTTTGTCCTTAATGGTGAATCAAATGCATCTTCTTCTATGAAGAGTATTGGCAGATTATATATTTAAAGAATACTTGGGCACAAAATAAAAAGCAAATGGTCTAAAGGCGATGCTTATGAAAAGAGATGTGAGTTAAAATGTATGATTAAGTTTTTACCTTGCATTGGGAGAAGAAATATGAAACATTAAATCTCATTTCGCATAATTAAAATCAATAACATCAATTTTCTAAATCTGAAAAGCACTCTAGAAAGTGATTCTTTTCATTTAATGTACTTAACTCAGGTGAAAACTACAATTCAATTTCCTTTCTGATTCTCTTTGCTTTTACCAGAAATCTTTTGTTCCCTAAAGTTACCAAGCTATTGCTATCAAGTATGCCTACACCAATAACAGACTTCAAATACAATCTTAAACAAATAATAATAGTAACAATGACCTAATAAACTAATAATGAAAAAGGAAAGACTGACAAAAGGAACAGTTTTGAAGAATATGATTATGATAATGTCTGTGTTTGCCATCAAGAGCAGGATACGCATTGAGCATTAACAATTTATAAAACAAGTGTAGTGAAAACGGAAATTTGTCACAATTCATGTGATAGAATACACATTTTACCTGAATTTTCACCCTTGTTTACCACCCACAAGCTTTTTCCGCTCTGAACAGGCTAAGTCCTCTGAAACATAACTGTCTACTGGTGAGCCCAATGTATGAACGGCTTCTTGCAGCAAGGGAAATAAATGGTAACTATAAAACTAAATTGTAGTCATGAAAAGCAAATAGATGGAAACTCATTCCTCTCTGCAGGTTAGAGATAGGAACGCTGCGGGATTCATTTTTTAGACCAAGCAGTCTTTTCTCTCTTTGCATATAGTGTTTATGGAGGGGATATTGACTTATTTTCTTCATGTCCTGTTTTACAAGTATTGTTTTTCTTTCACATAGAGTTTTAGGCCTTTCTGAAATAGGGGGTCACTAATTTAAACCTAAGGGAATGTTGACCAAGATAGCATTTGAAATGGAAATCACTCCCTATTTCTTGAAATTTTCTCTTATTCAAAATGTCAGACCAAGCTGATTGGTCACTCACTCCTTTACAATCTTCCTCATTAATCCTTTTTCATTTAATTTTTAAAATTTTAATTATCTATAAAGGAACCGTTTCTTGTCAACTCTCTAAATACTCTTCCTGGGTTACCTAATCAATAATTTATTTAAAATGCTCTCTTGTGAAAACTCTGAAATCTGTTTTTATTTTCTATCATTGAGCTTCAGAACCTTCTTACCAGTTTTCTACCTGTACAAACCTGAATTGATTTCTGCTCACTTCCATATGGTTCCTCTTGCTTCTGTCTTCCTAGTTGTATTTAAAAATATCCAACCCATCTCCCAAGCTAAAAAATCCTGGTGTAATGCACATCAATATTTTTATTGATTACAGAGAGGAAGGGAGAAGGAGAGATAGAAACGCTAGAGGTAGCGTTTCCATCTCTAATCTACAGAGAGAATCATCTGCTCACTTCCATATGGTTCCTCTTGCTTCTGTCTTAGAGGTAGTGTTTCCATCTTTAATCTGCAGAATCATTGATTGGCTGCCTCCTGCACCCACACTGGGGATTGAGCCCACAACCCGGGCATGTGCCCTGACTGGGAATCAAACCGTGACCTCCTGGTTCATAGGTTGACACTTAACCACTGAGCCATGCCGGCCAGGCCAGG
Source organism: Myotis brandtii (assembly GCF_000412655.1). Lineage (NCBI taxonomy): Eukaryota > Metazoa > Chordata > Mammalia > Chiroptera > Vespertilionidae > Myotis > Myotis brandtii. The sequence goes on along the minus strand of NW_005353887.1, from coordinate 1,009,551 downwards.
TCACTTTCTTACACTCACAGCTTAGCTTGTAAATCATCAAATCCTGTACATTCTAGAACAGAATTTATTTTCTAATCAGAGCTTTCACAGCTCTAGGTCATATATTCATCATTTTCCTCCAATATTATTGAATAAGCTCCTAACTGAGCTCTGTGCCACTTTCCTCAACCAATAACGTGGTGATGAATTTGGTGTCAGTCATCTACTGAAAAATCCAGTTTAGCTCTGTTATCCTTCTGCTAAACTATCTGCACATGGCTCTGCTAACCATAGTCTCAAATCCAACCTCCATAAGTCTAGACATGAAATTTCTCTCCAGCCTCATTTGTGAACATTCTCTACCAATGATGCCATATCCTAAGCTCCTTTATAGGAATGTATCCCCATTTTCTGAGCCTGCCATCTCATAGTCTTTGTCCGTGCTTTTCCTTTTGTATGAAATGCTTTTTCTTCTTAAATGCCTGTTAGACCTCCATACATTCTCCAAGACACAGCGTAAATATTACTTTTCTGTGAAGACTTTCCTCACACCCCTCTTATTTTTTAGGCTCTGTAAGAGAACAAACATATATATCATAATTTGTTTGCTAATGTTCCTTTACAAGAAAATATTTTTTTCTGATGGTAGAAATTATATTCCCTATACATCATCTAATGCCTGTTCCCAAGTAGGTATTACGTAAATATGAATTGAACGGTTATGTTCTATCACTGCCTTACATTAATTGTCATTTGGAGTAGTGTACAATCTCTGTTATATTTGTGGCTGCCTGTTTTAACACATTCTGATTTGAAATTGTAGAATTATTTAGTGCTCACCTTTAGATTTATTTCTGTTCCAAGCTCTATAGCCAAGGTCAACAATATTTTGGTGTGGGGTTGAAAATGGGCGAAACTAACTATTATTTACCGCTGTTACAAGCCAGGTTTCTCATTAATATTTTAAGCATCTACTCATTAATTCTTATAATAGTACTATAAAATAACCAAATGCTCATTTACCAATTAAGAAGATTGAGCCCAGATGGTGTAGCTCAGTGGCTGAGAGTCGACCCAAGGACCAGGAAGTTATGGTTTGGTTCCTGGTCAGGACACATGCCCATCATGTGTAGGAAGCAGCTGATCAATGATTCTCTCTCATCACTGATGTTTCTAACACTCTCTCCTCTCCCTCTTTGAAATCAATCAAGACATATTTTAAGGAAAGGAAGATGTAAAGTTGAGTAAAAGATTCGAGTTTATATACTAGTAACTAACAAATCAGATTCATAGTTTAATAACAATGGTTCTGATATTGTAGATAATTCAACACCAATTTATTTAATTTTTCATTTTATTGAGAAAAAATTGACATACATCACTTTTAAGTTGTATAGCATGATGGTTTGATTTACATATATTGTGAAATGATTACCACAATAGGTTTAGTTAACATCTATTATCTCATATACATAAGACAAAAAAACAAGAAAAATAATTTTCTTGTGATAAGAGCTCTTAGGATCTACTCTCTTAGCAACTTTCCATATATTATATAGCAGTTTAATTATATTGTCTATATTAGTGAGATTATACAGTGTTTTTCTCTGTTTTACTTCACTTAGAGTAATCCCTTCAATTCTATTCATGTTGTCCCAAATAGTAGGATATCCTCATTTTTTATGACTGAGTAATATTCCATATATGCTGCAACTTCTTTATGCATTCATCCATAGATGGATACTGAGGTTGTTTCAATGTTCTAGCTGTCTATCTATCCTATATAATAAAAGGCTAATATGCAAATAGAACAAACGTTGGAACAACCGGGACAACCAAACAACCAAACAATGGGTCGCTCTGATGTGCGCTGATCACCAGGGGGTGTGTGCAGAACATGGCAGGCGTTGGCCATGGTGGGATGGTGGAGCAGGTGAGCGGGGGCGCCAGACAAGGCAGGGCGCCAGTCGCTGTCATTGGGGTGAGCCTCTGGTGGTTACTGAAAATTCTTTGCTCCCGTCCACTGAGGTCCCACCTGATGCTCACACCTGCTGCCGTCACTGGCCCCACTTGTACCCGCGGCTGGCACCAGAGCCGCCACTCACACCCACTGCTAGTGCTGGCCCTGCTTGCACCCTCAGCCAGTGCCTGGCACAGGTCCTGACCACTCAGCACCATCAGCAGGTGCGAATGGCAGCTGCTGGACCCGATCGCCCCTGAGTGCTTCACCACCTCCCCCTGCTCCTGAGAGGCAATCTGGGCAGCAACACTGCTCACACCCGCTGAAAGCACAGGCCCCACTCACACACGCTGCTGGTGCTGGCCCCAATTGCTCTGTGCCATCAGCAGGTACGAGTGGGGCTGGTGCCTTCAGTGCATGGGAGTGGCGCGGCGGGAGGGGGGCTGCCGGCAGACAGGACCGGAAGCCGCAACAGGAGGGGCCAGGTGGGTGCGCAGAGGATGGGCCAAGACCCGCCCCTGTGCCTACCACAGTCTCGCAGCCCACAGTTCCTTTCAAGGTGCACAAATTTGTGCACTGGGCCCCTAGTATCTATATAAAAGCCTAAGCAACCGAACAGCCAGTTGACCGGTCACTATGCTGTGCACTGACCACCAAGGGACAGATGCTCAAGGCTCAGGATTATCTGGATCTGGCCTGAGGGGATCGGGCCTACAGGGATCAGGCTGAAACCAGCTATCCGACATCCCCAGAGGGGTCCCAGATTGTGAGAGGGCACAGGATGGGCTGAAGGACCCTTGAAGTGCACAAATTTCATGCACCGGGCCTCTAGTTGTACTATAAACTGAGGGTTGCAGTTATTTTTTGAGTTAGTGATTTTGTTTCCTTAAATATGTTCACAGAGTGGAATTTCTGGATAATATGGTAGTTCTAATTTTTGAGGACTCTCTACTGTTTTCCAAAGTAACTGGGCCAATTTGCAATCCCAGCAACAGCAGCATTGATTTAATATTGTTTCTGGTACTACTGTGACTTTATACATAATTAAATTAAGTGGGCTCTTTCTTTCCTGGTAACCAGCTTTTATTCTAGTTTTGGTGTTCCTCTTATAATTAGAATTGTTAAGTTGGCAAATAAAGTATGGTATTTCCACATCTTCTTTCACATGAAAAGTAATTTAGCAGAAACAGTGTAGGATTTGAGAATATATTTATCCTTTATCATTCCTGATATTATTAAGGGGTAATTTATAAAGACTATCCAAGTTCTGGGATTCAGGAATTTTAAGTTCCAGACTTGGTTCTACTGCTACTAGCAATTTAACCCTGGGCAAGTCAGTTTTGTCATCTGGAATGATGATTTTCGTGATTCTGTAACTCTTAAATTATGATTGATTTGGAAAATCTGAAGACTTTCCAAAGTATATAAAAGAATCAGGGCTCATTAGATTTTTGGTATTATGGAATTTATATTAGCTAATATTAAATCAAAACTAGAATGATAGATGCAAACAATGTCTAAAAAGTATATAATGTAAATTACAAAAGCACAAAAGACTTATTTAACAAATTGGCTTCTATTTATGTATTCTTTGTATCTGAAATATCCTGAATTCTACATAGTTTATATGAACTACTGAATTTTAATTTTGTTTGACTGTTATATTTCAATAAATTGATGATACCATTTAAGTAAAAATAAAGAAAATATATACTACTTTTTAAAGCTCTACATAAAATGTACAAGATTTAGAAGAAACAAATAATATCCTACATTTATTTTTTATCACCTTATTAAATCTCTTTGTTGACAGCGTAGAGGAAATTGTAATGATTTAAAGAGTGTATCTTTATCAGTGTTTGAGAGAGAAGGAACATGATGAAAACATACAGTTATTTATAACAAAACTTAACTTGAAAGTCATATTTGCTCAGTATTTGATTTATACATGTATTCTAGGCAGAATAGACTTCCTCAGTCCATTGGGTTACCTTTTAAGCTAGCATTTGAAATATGAAAATATACATTTTGGGTGTACAATGATTATAGACATGCACATAAGGAAATAGTTCTGTCACATGTTTCTCAGTTTTATTTTATTTTATTTTATTTCTGTCCTCATTTAAAATGTTCATAATCTTATTATTGGCTTATTAAATTAGCATTTGACCTTGTTGTAGTCAGTCATTGAAACCAACCAGTTTCTCTTTGCTGTTTTATGTTCTACCCAGAAAAAAAAAACACTGTATTACCAAAAGTTTGCATAAAAACACACAAAAAATGTAATTTAGAAACCCAAATATTAAAGAGAATTCTTTATTTTTTTAAAAAAATTTTTTTTTGTTACTGTGCCTTAGTTGGGTCAGTTTGATTTAGAACTTTGTCTTTAGTAGTGCAGTTTTAGGAATTTGTTTTTTCCACCATTACTTATGACTATTTCTGGGTTAGAATTAATTACTCCACACAAACTAGAATCACTCATAATACCACATCGTTTATGTTCACTGAGCTTACTTACAGAGATGCTTTTTAGTTCTGCTATATGCTATCCAGTGTAAAAGTAAATTCTTCTGTCAAGCACCCAAATATGTTATGCTTTGTAGTGATTTTTTTAGTCACCTGAGAAAGTAAATTTGCTTGCAATTTGTTTGATGTAAGAAACCTATAGAGAATTTTTATAAGAGTTTACTTGAGCCGAAACTGATGGCAGTTTCTAAGAAGCAAGATCTAAAATGCTCCTGAGAATGACAGTTTGTAGTTTCAGTTATGCATTTAAATGAAGGAGGGAACATAAGGAAGATACATGGAGGTAGGAGAAAGCAAGGTAGGGATTGGATTACAGGATAGTTTACAAGTTGCTGTGTTCTCACAAGTGTGGTTATGCTTATTTCAAAAGTGTAATCCTTTGAAATGCACAAGAAACAATGGACACAGCTAGGTTAAGGCAGAGATAATCTTTTATTGAAGAAGTTATATGTTTGGGGCGTGACTAACCTCCATGACCTGTCCAAATAGACATTTATGATCGGATAACCCTTGTGAGGTTACTTTCTATAGAACCCACTTTTTGTCCCCATTCTAGATGTTGTGAAATAGAACTCATTCGTTCTAAATTGAGTGCAGAGAAATTTTAATGGCATATTAAGTCACCTTTGCTATTTTGCTAGCACACAATTGTTTTTTATATTAACCATTTTTTTTTGTTAAATGACCGGCAAATTGGGACAATTAGAAACATTTAGCAAAATATGGATGTTGTTAAACTTGTCCCATAACATAAATTGAATTATGTTGTAGGTCCTATATTAAGAGTTCGGATCCCATAATATCCATGTTAGTTGTACTTTATGTTATCCCTAACTTCTCTAAAATTCAGTAGAAATAAACAGATAGTTTTATAGATGTAGGCAAGATTATAAAAACTACCATATGATGATCAACTATTTTTTTTTTGCTCTATCAAGGAAAGGAAAATGTTATTTTCCTTGAAGCCATTCAATAATTTACAACAACAGGGAGCTCTCAGCAGCCATATCTAGAATATATATATGTGGCAGGGCTTCACATATGTCCCCTTAATTGAGCACTGCACAATCTTATTTAGTAGGTCTCTGTGCTAATTCATAATCAATAGAGTTTTAAAAATAAATTATCATAAAATTATATGAGCTTTGAAACTATTAAAGTTATATAAAATTATCTTTAATGCACATACATACTATCAAAGCTCTTCCCTCAAAATTGAACTTAAGTAGAAAATATCACACAGTATTTACAAGTGTTTAAATAAAAATTTCACATAATTGTTTACTATGTTCAAATATTATTAGATTATATGTATTTTTAAAATTATGCCTTAAGAGATTAATTAGATATTTAGTTAGTATTTATTTTCTTCCCAGGCTTGATGAGTTTAAGAACATTGGAGAAGTACCTGTCAAAATTTAAGATTTATCAGAATAACTTGGGGATCTTGTGAAAATGTAGATTCTGGTTCAGTGGAGGCCAGATTCTCCATTTCTTTTCTCTTTTTCCCCACCACCATTTACCCCTCTATGCCCTCTCCCACCCGCTCCCCAATCACTGCACTGTCGTCATGTCCATGAGAAGGTTCTTCATTTCTAATTTCTAAGTGATGCAGATGTTGCTGATCCTTGAACCACACTTTGAGTATCAAGGCATTCAAGAACACTTAACGCAGACATTATATGGATAAGAAATCTAGGCATGTGCAAAATGATTGGTTAATTTAAGTAGGCATTAATTAAGGCCAAAGATCATCTATAGAAATAATAGATATTTTCATAAACACACATTTATAAATTGGTATTTTTAATGTTCACAAACATGTGGAAATGCCTAAAGAAAGGACTGATGATATTGTCACTGAGTTAATCTGACCTAGACATAAAAGAAAATTATATACCTCAGGTGAGCTTCTAAGCATAAAGTAATACAATAACCAGGGCTGGTTCATAGAACAGGTAATTCTTTCTTGCATTGAAACCTGATTTGAATTTTCATCCTAAATGACTTAAAAGTAAAGACTAATGTTAAAATAGATGAGCATTACCTCATCTATTTTCTTTTTGTATGTCTGCCTATGTGTGTGAAAGATATTCACTCATTTCTTTTAGCCTTGCGATATCTTCTCAAATTTCTGTCTAAAGTAACAGTGACTCCCTTCAATAGTAAAGTTTTTACTGTAGAGAAATAAGCAAATACGTTGTAAAAGGCCAGCATAGTATCCTATCCCCAATGCCAGAGATCAGCAACTATAAACAATAAATTGTTGTTTAAACTATATTTTCCATTCAATTATACAATTAACCTAAAGACCCTTTACTGAAGCTGTGTGTGACCTTCAGACACATAATTGCTCTCAGCCTTTGATACAGAAAATGAAAATTGGGTATTCTGAAGGGTAAGTGGGCTATTATTTGTTAAAGCATCTGACCTTATATCTGGAACATTCTGACTCCTAGATCACAAATGCTTAGTCAAGTTCTGGAATATCACAGAAACTCAAAAAATAAAAGTAATTTTTGAATAAATAAAAGAATCAACGTATAAAGTGATAGGCAAAAATACCCTCAAGTACTAAAATCCAGAATCCTAAGACTTTTATCTTCTCTAATTTGAAAAATAAATCCATCAAATGACTCCTATGGTAGATGATTGGAAAATATAGAAATAGAATAGTTTTCTAATCTTTCCAAATTCTCCCATAAAATCAGGATAGTAAAACTAAAAATTCCTGAAAATCTACTACAAATTCCAGTTATAAACGATGCTATGAACTCCAAAATATGAATCAGTAAAACCACCAATTACCTCAAAAGCTACCTGGTATCAGTCATTGTGCAAGATGAAGCAGTGGTGAGGCATCCTTGGCCTTAAGAGCCCAACTCATTCACAGATAACTGGCACGTACAGTGAGTCAATCAGGGAACCACAGCCAAACCTGGGACAAAATAGTGCTGACTCAAGATTGTGGGTGAATGCAAAAGGACCAAAGTAAAGTAAGAGAGTGTGGAGTAGTCTGGATCATTGAAATCTCAAAACTAAAAAAATCTAAACTCCTTTCTAGGACAAAGACCACATTGAAAAGGAATGAAATAGAAACAGAGGCATGGATACATAGAACAGACTGATAGCTGTCAGAGGGCAGGGAGGTTGGGGGACTGGATGAAAGGAGGTGAATGAATTAAGCAAAAACACACACAAAATATATATAACACATAGACACAAACAGTGTGGTGATAGCCAGAGGGAAAGTGGGGTGGGGGGAGGTGAAGGTGGGCAAATGGGGAGAAAGTGGAGATGGAAAGGGGCTTTGGGGAGATGGGCTCCGGATGCAGTGTGCAGGTGATGTGTTATTAAGTAGTACACTTGAAACCCGTATGGTTTTGCAAATCAATATCACCCCAATAAATTAGTAAACTATAAAAATAAATTTTTAAAAGTTAAAAAATAAGAAATTCCTTGAAGTATAACCTAAACTGTCTTGAGCAGAAACAAGAGAGACAAAGACAGGGAAGGCTAAAGATAAAGACGTGGGGTGAATTTAGAAGAGGAAGTAAAGATTTATCATTTTGATATTTTGAGAAAATAACAAAATTGAAAGGTTTAGCTTTACAAAGTTAGAAAAAAACATCCTAGCCAAATGTCCTCTCTGTAAAACTAATTTGCCTTAACTATGAGAAACAGGAAAGTATGTTGGTAGAATCCCACAGGAAATTATTTTATGAAAAAGAAAATAAGCAGAATAACAAATCCAGAAACACAGCCTTGTTCATTCATGTGTTGTGTATGGCTGCCTTCTTGCTGCAGCAGCAAAATCCAATAGTTGCAGCAGAAATCTTATGTTCTGCAAAGCCTAAGATAATTACTACTTGGACATTTACAGTAAAGTTTGGCCTTTTCCTGGCCTAGAAGACAATTGTAACCAGACCCAGCTTCTCTTTTCTTAAAAAATCCTTACAAGAGGATATTTTTCTCATTGTTTTTTTTGTTTAAGAGAGTAGAAGGGAGTGTGTGTGTGAGAGAGAAAGAATGAGAGAGAGAGAGAGAGAAAGAAGTAGAAGAAGAAGAAGAAGAAGAAGAAGAAGCAGAAGAGCTCACATATGATAAATAAGCAGACTTTTGATTTACAAAGTTATTACAAGCTATCTCACCTGCACTATTACTTACTCTAAATTGTGAAGTCTATCAAAAAAGGTCTCATAGGAATATGTTTTAGTTATTCTTATAAGAAATATATATATATATATGTTTCTTTTAAAATCAGGTTCTATTGCCTTATTGTAAAGGCCCTTTCCATTTAACCTAGACATCAATGTAATGGTTTCTGATTCATGTGATATAATCTGTTTTCATACTGAGCATGCTGACAGAATCCTTCTTTAGTCCTATATGAGTAGAATTTAATAGGAAAAATAGGAAGCTAATAGGTGAAAGACTCAACTGGAAAAATTCATGTATGTATGTGTGCGTACCCATGTGGACAGAGTCCAGGCTGGTTTTTCTTAGAATTTTCAGCAATACAATGTAACACATCATACCTTTGGGTACAAAGTAGCTCTCTATTTTTAAGTAATTTATTCTCAGTTCCACAACAGAAGTGTATCCTGATTATTCTGACTCTAAATATTAATTATATAAAGCATCAAATTTATCCTTTAAATAACTAATATTCAAAGGTGCAATGAAAGTACTTCCCCTCTTCTTACTGATTTAAAAGCTTAACAGTTTGTTGAATGGACTTGTAAAATAAATATTCAGGCTCAGAACCATAAAACTAATACAAAGACACCTGGTGAGTAAGAGATTGTAATTTCAAAAGTAGAAAGGAAAACCTGTAACATGTGAATCCCACTGAGGATTTTATTAAACTCAATAAAGATATCTCCAGGAATGTAAATACCCATTTTTAAGATTTTCAGGGTCTTTATAAGGCAAAGCAATTTAACAAACTAACAATGAATATGTTTATGCAGGAAGAAAAAGTATTTAGAAAATGTCATTTCCTTTATAGAACTGTTTTCCATTTTCTACTACAGCTCCTTGAGGGAAAAAACAAACAAACAAAAACAAAATAAAACAAAACATACAAACAAACAAAAACAGAAAGACTACAAATTTTAAAAAAAGATTTCAACTCACATAAAACTACACAGATGTTACACATGGCTAACAAACAAACAGAAGCTAAGCTGGTACTAATTTTCAGCCAATTACTAATTAAGGTGAATTATACATATCTGTTTTTAAGGACAATCATTTGTCTGATTTAAGTGCAATATTTGCTTTTGACAGTATTTTGATTTTTTTCTCCTGAATAGGAGCACATATTTGGGCACAGTTTTATTGACATCAACAGTCTATAAAAACTAAAAAGTTGATTAATCTTTTTTTAGCAGAATTATAGAAAAGACTATGATTAGATGACTTGATTAAACCCTGTTCTGGATTTCCCTACTGTTATACATATCTACATTGACTCATAGCTAGAATTTAAGAATCATAAGGGCTGGGATCACTTTTTTCTTTTATATTGATCTATGGAGCAGCACCAGGCAGATAGTAGGAGTTCCATAAATATCATTGAAAGCTTACTTTCTATGTCAGAATATCCCATTTACCCTTCAGAACAGCTCAATTTCCGTTTTCTATGTCAAAGGCTGAGAGCAATTATGTTGCTGAAGAGTCAGAGATGACATTATAGAAAGATACTGGAAGAGATCACACATTTTCAAAAATAAATCTATAGGAAAATGCTTTGAGTAACTTATATGTTTAGTATTCAGACACTGCTTTCAGTTGAGAATTTAACTTATTCTTTATAAGAATCCGATAAAGTGGAATTAACTACAGTTTTACAGTTGAAGAGATGAAGGCTACAGTTAAATTTCTTGACTATGCTATCCCTTGGCTATATTACGCCTTGATTAATATAACAATATAATAAAATATAACATGAAGTATTATATGTTGATACTAATATTCCATTTTTCAGAAATACTTTAGGTTTTCTCCTTTATAGTAGTGAGTGTTTGATTTATTAGAAATATGTGTGCCTACTTGCAAAATATAGCTGGCCAAATTACATACTAGTATATATTCTGTAACTGGGAAACATACTTATTATGGTTCATGACACATTAGAGATATTTGAATATGTGGCATTTATTGACTGCAATGTGTGTCTAGAGTCTCTAGCTTGACTTTGATTAATCTAGAATGAGGAGGAAACTGTGATTTACTTGAAAGTGCACTAACCTGATAATTGAAGATCTGGGTTAATTCCAGTTCTGTTACTGATGCTGCTTAGAATTTAATCTTCTCATTTAATCTTGCTCATTATTGTTTCCTTTTTTTAAAAAAATAGAATGGGGGAAGTTGTAGCTACTTTATATGGCTATTACTATCATTAAATTTGTGTAAAATTCATATTATTCTTCAAGGACTGATAAGAGCAGAATTCCCCCAAGCTCCTGTTTGTTGAAAACTTTTTCTCTATCCTTGGTATTCATAGGGTTTTATGCTTGTTTGTTGCCTTGCTTTGTATAATAGTTTTGAAAAATTTGGTTACTCTAATTATTTTGCCTTTGTGAATTTTTTAAAAAATATATTTCTTTATTGATTTCAGAGAGGAAGGGAGAAGGAGAGAGAGATATCAATGATGAGAGAGAATCACTGATCAGCTGCCTCCTGCACACCCCCTACTGGGGATTGAGCCTGCAACCCAGGCATGTGCCCTTGGCCGGAATCGAACCCAGGACCCTTCAGTCCACAGGCCGATGCTCTATCCACTGAGCCAAGCCGGCTAGGGCTTGCCTTTGTGAATTTATTTCCCACTTTGCCTTGGAGGCATTGAGGATTTATTATTCTTGATGTTATTCTGGGTCAGTTATCCCAGATGAGCCCTCTTAATGTGTAGATTCAGGTCTTTTTCTTCCTTGGAAAGTTTTCTTGGTTTATAGTTTTAATTATTAGGTCTGTTCCATTGTTTTTGCTATTCTTATAACAAATTAATATGTGATAGTTCAAATGGTAATTACTTTTTTTGCCTGTCTTTTGATTTTACTACTTTCTCTCTGACCCTTTTACATTTTTATCACATTTTTATTATTTTAGTTATTTTTCTCCCTTTCTTTAAGAAACATAACAAATTTTCAGTTGAGTTTTTTTTGCCTTGGTTATCTTCTAATGTATTCTCCATTTCAGAGATAATTTTATATTTTTCACCTGTTTCCTGGGGTTAATGAACATTTTTTTTTCACTAATCTACTTGTTCTACTCTGTTTTTAGATTTTTAATTTCTGAGTAAAGGTGCCTTTATCATCACCTTCTTATTTGAGTGTAGTTAATACCTTAGTGTTTTAACAGTTTTCTTCTGCTTTGTAATTGCTGTGTGTGAATAATTCTCTTCAGTTCATGTGTAGAATTTTGTTTTTTATTTTCTGCCATAACTCTGTAAAATTTCACTTTCTTCTTCTTCTTCTTCTTCACCATTAGGCTATAAGCATTTTATACAACATCCCTAGTTTAGCAATGTTTTCTTTTCTTGGTATAGCAAATCCAGGTACTTTATAGTGAAGAGATAGAAGAGGGCTAGGTAGTCAGGGTTGGGACCATGGGAGAAGGAAGTAGAACCGGAAGTCCAAGAATAACAGGATCTTGTAAAGTTGAACAGAATGCAGCTTACTGACCGTGTCCTATTCCAAGAAGAAGACCACAAACAAAACTGCAGAGATAAACAAAAGGACCTAGAACTGAACCCAGCTGGTGGGAGTTGCTAAGGCAACTGGCTGGCTGGGAAGAAGGACCTGTTAGGGCGAACTTGAGCTTTATAATGTATGGGTGTTGCTAAGACAGAATTATTTGAAACAAACAATCAGGAGCTAGCAAAGCATATATCTATACCTAGACAAAGAAGCACACTATCTTCTTCTCTCTCTGGCGCTCTGGGTCCCTGGCTCTCCTATGGCAGGGATTATATTGCCCTGTGTCCATGTGGCTAATGACTTTATGGGATTCCACAGATGGACTATTTGACTTTAGTTAGCTTAGATACTGAACTATGCCCTGTTACAGCATAGAACAGAAGCTCTGGAACCTGAGACAAAGAAGGTCCATTGGCAAACCACTTTGGGCCCCCTCCCTGCTGCAGCCTGCTGCAGGGAGTCCATCTATCTCTCAATAAACTTTGCTTCTGCTTACCATTTTTGTCCGTGAACTCATTCTTCGATTTTATGAAAAAAGGAACTTGTACCCACCTGAAATTTTAGCATCAGTAGGACTTCTTGTCTTGTTTTGTTTTATTCCTGGGAGTGGGGACGGTGGGGGATGGAGGTTGTGATCCTCTAATTTTATTGTTTACCTTTTGTCTTTTCTTTTTCATCACCAAATAAACAAAGGATACTTTTTGTCTTTTCTCTTTCCCATATGTTATTCTTTTCAAAGAGTTCCCCTTTAAATTGCATCTGTCTCTTTTAATCATGCTGCTCTGATCTGCACAGACATTTTCTCATTATTTTCAGTTATGGGGTGGATTTCATCTTTCAAGAGATTCTTGTAAATTGCTCTCTTTTTGTCTTCCCTACAGTTTCTCTCGGCCTACATTGGCATGCTTATGACTAGGCATAGGTCTGAAGCATGAGAGATAATTTTGCAGTTATTCTTGAAGAATTTACATAGAATTTAATTTTTCTACTGATTTTAAAATGTAGAACTTAATAATTCTCTTTTTTTTTTCTTATTTGAGGGGAATATTGTGAAAGATAAGTGGCAGTATTGTCACTGTAGTCCTTAGCTAACCTGGAATTCTTTTTAAAAGTTTTTTTAAAATATATTTTATTGGTTTTTTACAGAGAGGAAGGGAAAGGGATAGAGAGCCAGTAACATCGATGAGAGAGAAACATCGATCAGCTGCCTCCTGCACACTCCCCACTGGGAATATGCCCGCAACCGAGGTACATGCCCTTGATCGGAATCGAACCTGCGGACCCTGGAGTCTGCAGGCCAACGCTCTATCCACTGAGCCAAACCGGTTAGGGCTTAAAAGTTTTTATTTATGTTAAAATTGAAACAGCGGACCCCAAAGAGAGTCACTCGTGCTAAGTCTATGTTACCAACCAAGACATAATTTAATTACAGTTTTATTCTCTCCCTGGAGAGATATATTAAACCAATTAATCTGGAATTATCTGGTTAGCCCTACTGAGGTAATCTCTTGATAGACCCCTGCTGATCCCTGAAGAATGGTGAATAGAATTAACCTATTCTATGCCAGTAACTTTCTTGTCTCATCCCCTTTCTTCCTTCAAAGTCTCATTGTGTACACCTCTTCAGAGCAAATTTCCATTTGCTAGATAATATTCTACTCAATGCATGAATCCTATAAAATAAAAGGCTAATATGCAAATTGACAAATTAGCAGAACTACTGGTCACTATGACACACACTGACCACCAGTGGGCAGACGCTAAATACAGGAGCTGCCCCTGGTGGTCAGTGTGCTCCCAGAGGGGGAGCACTGCTCAGCCAGAAGCCAGGCTCACAGCTGGCAAGCGCAGCTGCAGTGGCAGGAGCCTCTCCAGCCTCCGCATCAGTGCTAAAGACCCCTTGGGGGATGTCCGCCTGCCGGCTTAGGCCCGTTCCCCGGAGCAGACATCCCCTTTAGGGTCCCAGACTGCGAGAGGGTGCAGGCCGGGCTGAGGGACACCCCACCCCCAGTACATGAATGTCATGCACCATGCCTCTAGCTGTTAAATAAATCCTATAAGAGCTTTAAAATTTACTCAGGTCAATTTTTATTGCTTAAAACCTAGAGTTATGTTGTTTTACTACTTGACAGCTTTGATTTGCCTTTTCTCAGATTTGTTTCTTTTATAAACGTTAGCCTGAGAGCATTGTGCATTGTTTTGCAGTATGATATACTGTACTTTTATAACAGCACCACTGGTTCATTTAAAGTCATATTTTAGCCTGATTATGAAGCAAAATTAATCCATTGTTGGATTATTCACTTTTTATCTAATTGAAATATTTATCTAAAGCCTCCAGAGTGTCTCATAGAGTAGTTCATATTTCTTTTTAAAATAATTAAATTAGATCATAATAATAATAATAACAGGAGTTATAATGGGTGGAGATGGACAAAGGGAGGAGAAATGGGGACATCTGTAATAGTGTCAACAATAAAATATAAATTTAAAAGAAAAAATGAATATAACTATACAACTTCACAATCTGCTGTTAGTGAAACCAAAGTGCTGTGATCAGGTCTGAGTTTGTTGTCTCACAAAATTGAAGAATGAGTTCATGGACAAAGACTTCACTGAGAGAGAGATGAACTCCCTGCAGCAGGCCTGGTGGGGGCCCAAGCGGGTTACTGGTGAAGCTTCTTTGTCTCAGGCTCCAGCTCCTTATCCAGCTCTGGGAAAGGAGTAGCTGAGGTTCCAGGAGAGCCAAAAGCAGGCCACTATCCAGAGCTTCCATTCTATGTTGCCGCTGGGTGTAGCTCAGCATCCAAATTAATTAAAGTCCATTAGTCCATGTGTGGAGTCCCATCGGCCGTAAGCCACATGGGCACAGGGGAGCATTTCCCCTGCCACAGGAGAGCCAGGAGCCAGTGTGCCAGTGGTAGAAGAGATTGTGCTTCTAGGTGTAGATATATGCTCTGCTAGCTCCTAATTGGTCCTTTCAAATGATTTTGCCTTAGCCACATCCATACATTTTAAAGTTCATGTCTCCTGCATGCTTCCTTTCTGCCCAGCTGGGTTGCCCTGGTAACTCCTGCCTAGTTGGGTTCAGCTCTAGGTCATTTTGTTTCTCTCTGCAGTTTCTCTTGGAACAGGGCAGAATCAGCAAGCTGCATCCATGCTTCTCCCTCTCCCAGGCTCCCATCCCTGACTGCCTAGCCACCTTCTATCTAATTAGGACTGCACATATGCATAGAAGTTAATATAATTTCCACTTACCTGGTACAAGCATTTATGTATGTGATATATATGTCAACTTATTTTGTAAGATCCTTGTGATTTATTCATCACTGGGCAGGACAGAATTTAGATCTAGGTCAGGGAAGCTGTTTTTGTTTGTTTGTTTTTTGTGTTTCTTTTTTGTTTTGTTTTAATGAAAAGAATAGTTTTCTTTTACCTGAAATGCTTTTAAAAATTTTTATTTTAGCCTAGCAGTGCGTGTCAGTGGTTGAGCATCGACCTATGAACCAGGAGGTCAGAGTTTCATTCCAGGTCAGGGCAGGTTGTGGGCTTGATCCTCAGTGTGGAGCTTACAGGAGGCAGCCAATCAATGATTCTCTCATCATTGATGTTTCTGTCCCTTCCTCTCCCTCTCTGAAATCAATAAAAAGTATTTTAAAAAATCATTTTAACTTTTATATATAATTTCACAGTGATGCCTTTTTACAAAATCACACAACTATAATTCTAATAGACTACATTTTTGATGTTGATCTCTGACAGCTTTCAAACTCTCATGTCTCATCTTTTTTCTTTGTTGAACACCTGTGCAATCTGATTTAAATTTGAAAAAAAAGAAAGAAAGAAAAAAAGAAAGGAAGGATGAGAAAAAGAAAGAAAAGCCCAGTGCCCTCAATTCCTTGGTTCTGGAAGAATTTTAAAACCAGACTTGTCTGGATCTGTAGGTACTCCAATCCTGGCTCCAACCTCTAAACACCACAGAAATACAAGCCACCATCCCCTTCCTCACTCCCGATGGAATCTGAATTCTTCCTGGGGAATCCTTTTGCTTTTTTATGTGAATAAAAACTACTTTATATGCAAAAAAGGAAATATAATGGAGAAGACCTTATGGAATGAATCATTCAGGTATAAAATATTTTTAAATGTTTAAGCTTCTCCTATTTTTGCATTTTGTCAATTACTTCAACTTCTCATATGTTTGTAAATGTTAGTAAAGTGGAAAAAATTTTCTTGCACAAATTTGCTAAATATTTTTTTAAATATATACATTTTATCTTTAATGTTTATATAATTAGAAAAGGAGTCAATGAAAGTTATGTCAAAATCAACATTTAAAATATTTTATACTGGCTGCAAGGAGTCACAAGACAAGGCTCTGAACCAGGGTATTGGTAACAGGAATAGAAAGAAGGGGTTAGATTTGAGCCTTGATTTTATTTTTATTGAGATATAATTGACATACAACATCATATTAGTTTCATATGTACACATAATGATCAGATATTTGTATATATTGCAAAATGATCACCACAATAAATCTAATTAGCACTTTTGTAAAATTTAAGTTTCAGCTGTACAGCATTGTAATTTGATAGCTGTGTACACTACAAAATGATCACTACTAAAAGTCTAGTTATTATCCATTGCCACACAGTTGACCCCCCTTATCCTCTGGTAGTCACTGATCTGTTGTTCTCGATATCTATGAGTTTTTGTTTTATTTTTTAGATTCCATATATAAGTAAGATCCCATGTTATTTGTCTTTCTCTGTTTGACCTATTTCACTCAGTATTATGCCTTCAAGATCCATCAATGCTGTAGTAAAAGGCAAGATTTTAATCTTTTTCATGGATGAATTGTGTGTGTGTGTGTGTGTGTATTTACCACAGTCCCTTTATCCATTCATCCATAAATACACTTAGGCTATTTCCATATCTTAGCTATTGTAAGTAATGCTGCAATGAACATAGAGTTACATATGGTAATTTATTTTTAAATTTTTTGAGGAATCTCCATATTGTTTTTTTAAAAAATATATTTTATTGATTTTTTAGAGAGCAGGGGAGAGGGATAGAGAGTTAGAAACATCGATGAGAGAAAAACATTGATCAGCTGCCTCCTGCACACTCCCCACTTGGGATGTGCTCGCAACCAAGGTACATGCCCTTGACTGGAATCGAACCTGGGACCCTTGAGTCCACAGGCTGATGCTCTATCCACTGAGCCAAACCGGGTTAGGGCCATACTGTTTTTTGTTTCCTTTTTTCATAGTGGCTGCACCAAGAGTGCACAAGGTTTCTCTTTTCTCTACATCTTCACCAATAACTGTCTTTTTTATAACAACCATTATAATAGGTGTGAGATAATATTTCATTGTGGTTTTGATTTGCATTTCCATGATGATTAATGATGTATAAAGCATCTTTTCATATATCTTTTGGCCATTTGTATGTCTTCTTTGGAAAAAATGTCTGTTCACATTTTTGGCATATTTTTAAATCAGATCTTTTTAGGGTTTTGAATTATATGAGGTCTTTATATATTTTGGCTTTTAGTTCTTATCAGAAATTTGATTTTCTTCCATACAATAGGTTGCCTTTTCATTTTCTTGATGGTTTCCTTTGCTGTGCAGAAACCTTTTAGTTTGAGGCAGTCACACTTGTCTATTTTTGCTTTTGTTGCTTTTGCTTTTGGTGTCAGATCAAATAATGATTGCAAAGACCTATGTCAAAAGCTTATTGCCTATGTTTTCTTCTAGGAGTTTTACAGTTTCACATATTAGGTTCAAGACTTTAATCTATATTCAGTTAATTTTTATATATGGTTTAAAACAGTGGTACAGCTTCATTCTTTTGCGTATGGCTGTCCAGTTTTCTCAATACCATTATTGAAGAGACTGTCCTTTCTCTATTGTATATTCTTGGCTCATTGTCATAAATTAATTGACCATGTTTGTATGGGTTTAATTCTGGACTCTTCCATTTCATTTATATATGTGTCTATTTTTGTATGGTTTATGTTAATAGTGGTCATATATCTGAATTTTGAAGAAGAGGTAGGATTTCCAAGGCATTTATAGAGGTTTGTAGTCCAAGGAGAGGAAAAAAGAACAGCAATGGCATGGAAATGACAAGGCCAGGGCAATATGTGGCGTTGAACAAAGGTTATTTATAAGGATGGAGTGAATTTGTGTAGGTGAAGAGATTTTGGCTAGGTTTGGAATAAACATGGATGCTAAGGAAAGGTTTTAGACTTAGTTGATTACGTAGACAGTGCTGCTTCTTTGACAGCTTCTGAAACATGAAATATTCTAAGCTTATCATTGGAAAAATATAACTTAGAAATATAATGTTGTGAAATATTTTTTCTTGATAAGTGTAAAACCTGTTTTACAGACTTATAAGATTTCTTAAATTCAACAACTATATTTTATATTGATCAAAAAACACTAAAATAAATTTTGTAAGAGTATAGGGACAGAAAAATAGATAAGGCCCATTCATATTTGTTTGTTTAATGTTTATGTATTTATGTTTGTATGTGTGTATATGTGTACTTATTTATACTTCTAAGAGGAAAGGTCTGCATTGTTGCTCATACCACAGTAATAGTGGGAGTAATGCTTAACTTATTTCCAAAGAAAAGTCAACATGTCTGTTCAAGAGCATTGTTTCAAAAGCCTTAATACACAACAGCTGAGCCCCTGTTGCAAATTAATTCATTTTTATGTAGTTAAAATCTTGATAATATGGTAGAAGATTCCCATGGTGAAAAGACCAAAGAAAGCCATTAACACAGGCTTTAATTAGGCTATAATTTTACACTGACTATCCTTGGGGAAATGCATATTTCAGAACCTCAAAACTAAGGAAATCAGGAGTCTTTAAATATTCCTTAAAAGTGAAAAGCAATGAATAAAGCAGCATATACTAGGATAATATACACTAATAAAAGACAAAGATGCTAATTGACCATACCTTCGCTACACCCACCAGCCAATCAGAGCGACTATATGCAAATTAACCCAACCAAGATGGCGGTTAATTTGCATATACCAACTGGGAGCGAAGACTGAAGACAACGTAGAAGTAAGCCAAGCGCTGCAGAAGGGAGCAAAGTAGAGGCAGCAGAGACAGGGACAAAGCCAAGGCGGCGGAGGCAGGAGGCGGGAGGCGGCCAGCAGTGGAGAGGCAGAATAGGCCCTTGACGTCAGGGAGGGGAGGGATCTGAGCACTTGGCACAGAGGGCTAGGACAGGCTCCATGGGAGGGAACAGAGCAGAGCTGTGTTCACACTCAGCCTAGGACTTCAGTTTCCTGGTGTGTCAGGTGGCCCTCCCCGCCTTCACCGGGTTGCAAGGTTCAGCTCAAAAGACTGAGAGCCTGCAGGATGGTTGGGAAGGCAGTTGCAGGGGGCGGGGGATTGAGGCTGGTGGGCAAGCGGATTGGCTGGAGGTGGGGCAGCAGGGCTCCTGGGTTGGTTGGATTCGACAGGGCGGGGCTAACCTTTGAGAGGTGTGAGGGGGAGTGTAAGGGAGTGTAAGGGAGTGTGTGCCACCAGCCTGCTGGCTTTACTCTTGCACGGTGACTGTGGTGGTGGCGGCAGTTACTACCCGAGCCCAGACGGAGCAGAGACCTGTGGAGCAGAAGGACATCCCGACATCCTGATACCAGATGGTGTGGCCCGTGGGTCATGGCCAAAGGGGAGGGCTTCGAGAGCGGCTCCACAATGGGGCTGCTGCCTACAGGCATCCTCCAAGTGGGTGAACGCCAGGCCCAGAGAAGGTAAGAACCTGGCATCCGGTGGAGGGCAAGGGGTGGCAGCGTTCGCGGAGCATGCGAGGTTTCGGGGGCGGTGGACATGGCCCTGATGGCAGGCTAGGCCGAGGGGACCCTACACGCGCACGATTTAATCGTGCGCTGGGCCTCTAGTCCTATATAATAAAAGGCTAATATGCAAATTGTCCCCTCGACTGGGAGTTCAACCAGGGGGCAATGCTGGCCGGACCCCACCCATGCACGAATTCGTGCACCTAGCCTCTAGTACTATATAATAAGAGAAGGATATGCTAATTAGCCTGGATATGCTAATTAGTCATGACCAGATTTGCTAATTAGTCATGACCAGTATGCAAATTGGCCATCACTCCAACACAATAATAAGAGAGGGATATGCTAATTAGCCCTGATTAGTGATGACCAGTATGCAACTGGACCATCACTCCAACACACAAGATGGCCGCCCCCATGTAGTCAAAGATGGTCACCACAAGATGGCCTCAGCAGTCCTGGATTGTGAGAGGGATGTTTGACTGCCCGTTTAGTCCCAGATTGATCCCAGATTAGAGATGGGGCAGGCTTGGCTAAGAGACACACACATACCCTGTGCACAAATTTTGTGCACCGGGCCTCTAGTATAATTATATTAGCATCAGTATTTTCTGATTCGAAACATTACTATTTGGTTACAATGCCTTTATCCCACCACAGTTTTTTAATTCATGTATTTGTATTAATAGATATAGCTATATGCCTAGATGAGATTGCATAAAATTATAGCAGAGATTCTAGGAGCTTTCAGAATTTATTGACCTCAGACAGACAGCTTCCAACACCTACGCTGCTGCTTCCCAACTCTTGAACATCAGACAGATTGATAACTCTTAAGAGCCTTAGTTTCTATATTATAAAACAGAAACAATAATGGGATTGCAATAGAATTACTTGACATAGTGAATGCATAACGCAACTAATGTGTTAGTTAACAATCATGATTAAGATATTATGATCATGGATGATAAGATGGAAACTATGAAATGCTCTTTTCTCAATTTACTAAAATTCTTCACTTCATTTTTTTTAAACTAAG
Organism: Myotis brandtii; assembly: GCF_000412655.1. NCBI lineage: Eukaryota > Metazoa > Chordata > Mammalia > Chiroptera > Vespertilionidae > Myotis > Myotis brandtii. The sequence goes on along the minus strand of NW_005353887.1, from coordinate 988,512 downwards.
TCAATTTCTTAAACTTCTATGATTTATTGACCCATTGGGTTAGAAAAACCTCTGCCACCGTAGCCATGGGAGAGTTATAGATATTGGACATTCACTCCTTACATTTTTTAAAAAATATATTTTATTGATTTTTTTTACAGAGAGGAAGGGAGAGGGATAGAGAGCTAGAAACATTGATGAGAGAGAAACATCGGTGAGCCAGCTACCTCCTGCACACCCCCTAACTGGGGATCTGCCCACAACCAAGGTACATGCCCTTGACTGGAATCAAACCTGGGACCCTTAAGTCCGCAGGCCGACGCTCTATCCACTGAGCCAAACCAGTTAGGGCTCACTCCTTACATCTTGATATGAAAGTGTGGTTAGGGAAGTAAAGAGGGAAATGGAGAGGGTGAAAAGAAATGAATTTGCAAAAAAAAAAAAAAAAATGACTGGCTTTAAAATTGTTGAGTGTCAAAGTGGGAAACCAGAGAACACTATGCTTAAACAAAGACTTTGAAGAAAGTCTGAGAATGAAAATGAGAGTGAAGGTCAGGAAAGCCCTTTCTTTCTCTACTACTTATTAAAATGATAACTTTGGTCAAGTTAATTTTTTTTGCCTGTAAAGTAAGCTTTTCTCTGCTTTCTCAAAGGATACTGAAAGACTATAGAGAGCACGAGCTAAAGATTTAGATTTTTTGGTTTCAAATCCTATGTCAAACCCTATAAATTGTCTTATTTGGAACAAATCACTTGACAACTATGGACATAAATTTATCATAGTTGGTAGT
>NW_005353887.1:982443-987417 GCF_000412655.1 Myotis brandtii | reverse complement strand
TGTGTATATATTTGATTTATCAATGCTCTGATGTTATGTAAATACCAATTATTTTCCAAACTGGCCTTTCCCTTTACTTTGCTATTTACAAATGAATATTTTTATGTTTCCCAAACACCACAAGTTCTTTACCTGTAAATGGCATATTATATATTTAACAGCAATGCTATTTATTTAATATGCATACTCTGAAATTTGTTACATTATTTTTTCATTTGATACCATTATTTAATGGAAATTTGAAGCAAGATAGTTCTCAATTTACTTCTTGGTTTTGTATGATTTTATGAGTTTGTAAAACTTACAAATAATAATATGATAACAGTGCTTCATTAGTGATATTCTCCTTCAGAATCTCACTAACCATATTTTGAAACCATTTGCTTAAAACATTGATTTGTGATGAAAGAATTATCCAGAGAGAAACCCAGATTAAAAAGCCAGAATTTCATAAAGCCTTTTGGGAGTTCGAGTTTTCTGTTCAAATTGAAAGAAAAAGAAGTCATCAAAATGACCAAATAACTAGATTTTTCATTGTTACCTAATGACACTATTTAAGATGGACTGTCAGATTCCATTAGGTTCACCAGTATATTCTGTAGTTTAGATGAAAAAAGAGTTTTCCCACAGCGGGAAGAAAGTAAGAAGTGAACTTATTCTAGTCAGGCTCAGAGATGCCATTTTTTCCCCTGTAGTTGCTATGGGCTAACAGTTGCATCAATAATAAGAAGGCCATCAAGCTAAGCTGCATGCTCCATAATAACATTGTTTTGATGAAAATGATTGCAGTCACTTAGGGGGTCTCAGTTGTGGCAAACTGTGGTAACAAACTCTATAAATCAAATCAGAAATGAATTGCAAGTGTACATGCTAGATAAAAGAGGGGAAAGGCTTTTATCTGTAGTAAGTTCAGTGGTCATTTGCATAAGTATAAAGACTTAAACTATCTACTGTAAAATATGTATGAATGTTGTTGCCAACACAGCGTGTCCAAAAATGTATACACAGTTTGAATAATTATGAAGGCAGTGTTTATTAAAATACTTTTTATTTTCAAAATGTAATAGAATCAGCTGGTAAAGTGTGTGGGACACCCTATATTTTTCAAAAGTCAGTTTTTAATACCACAGTGTCTTAATGGAGTTTTTGTTAAAACAATATTATGAGGCAGGTTATCATATTTGGGAGAATATATTACTCTAACTATTACAAACAGGTTTCTGAAAATAGCTTTATTCCTCCTTGGTATTTGGCATTGGTGTTGGTTTGAAAAGGTGTAAAAGTTATTTATTAAAATCATTTGCTACTTTTTAAAAAATACATGCTAATCCCTTACACATATTCACCCTTACCTCAAAATTCTTACTTTTAAAAATTTGATTCATGAAAACGTATGTTTATTTGAACTGACATCTGCTGGTAATGCATGCCTGTCAACCGAAGTAGAGACTAAATGGATTTCATACTGGGAGTTCAAATGCAATTGCCATTGTTTTTCCTGTTGTTGCTATGGGCTAACTGTGTCATTTGTGCACATTTTACTCAGTGGCTGTTGAATAGAAACTATAACACCTATATATAGAGAGACTTTCCATGGAACTGAAAAAATAGATAGCAACCCAAAGCACAATGAGTTACTACAAAAATCTTGGCCATACATATCTATCTTTTCACTCTTTGCTGCTAGGTGCAAGTTAAAATGGGTCTTTTCTCTATAGGAAGAGATTATCAATATGTAGATGGGCACCAAAGCCTGAGTTAGCAAAGCAGTCATACTGGGCTAGATTGTAGTCATAAATGTTTCTAGATGAGACTTGGATTTGGAAAATTTAGCAACCAATGGAAATACTCATTTCAAAACTTTGTTGGTGATTGGTTTTGTTTGTTTTTGAGTCTGAAGACAGTGCAGAGGGTGTCAGTGATAAACCATGCTGTCACCTTAAATTCCCAGTCACCCCATGGCAGCAGTGCTGTAGACCTGCACACCACAAAATGAGTTTGCTTATCAACCTGTGGAGTGAAATGTTTCTGTGTCTCACAAGAATGTCTGACGTGCACTTCTTTAATTCCACCTGTAGGACTCTTCACTGCTTTTTAAAGATAATATCTCCTGTAACTGAAACCATTTCCAAACTGGCCACTAGCTCACTCTTAGAATGAATTTTCTTAGTTAAATCTTTCTAAAGATTAGTCATGGTTAGTACTAGGGTTAAACATCAAGTCAGAAATTGTAAAAGGGTTTGAGATTTTTAACCTGTACTCAAGCATGAGCATTGAGTTAGCCTGTTGTAATTGCATAGATATTGGCAGAAAGATATGAGTTATTGGTGTCAGAGACAAAATAATGTATTACTTTTAGTGTAAGCAACATCCAGGGTAATATTGTATTGTTGTTCCCTGAGCCCCAGTTCCCATGGGGCAATGTGACGAGTGCAGGGTGATACCTATATGTGTGGTGAGGGTATATTTCAGAAGAAATTAGAAGATTCTGTATTTCATAGGAGCTCGTGGAAAATTGGCCCATCCTCTGCCCTAGAGAAAACATCTTTATTATCCTGTGCCAGGTTAGGGAAAAACCCACAAGGCCATTCTCACTTCTGACATCAATTACGAGTCAGGCATCACCAAAACCAGCTTCAGTGCTGAGGACTTGCTGTATGAACTCACAGAACCCACTGAAAGCTATTATACTCGAAGTTATGCTTTATTGTGATGAAAGAATACAGTTTAATATCAGCCAAAAGAAGAGATGCATGTGGCAGAGTCTAGGAAAGTTTCGAGCACTGAGTTTCAGTTGTCCTCTCCCAGTGGAATTACGGGCAGCACTCTCTTCCCAGCAACTCTGTGTGACAGTATTGACAGGATTGCCAAACCAGGGAGGGACCCCCAGCCTTGGTGTCCAGAGTTTTTTGAAGTTCTGTTACTTAAGCAGAATTGATTAACCACATGGCCAGTCTTTTTCTCTATCCCCTTCTGAGGGCAAGCTGATCCTCTGTGACCAATGCTCTCATCCCAAATCAAATCTAGTGTGGGAAGACCCCACCCAAATTCCTACTGTTAGACTACCCAGTGATCCGAGACCCCTAGTCAAACAAATATACTTCTGCCAGCCATGACATTCCAGGGGTTTAAAGATTACCTTGTAGAAGCTAAGGGTAAAGTTATATTTAGGCCAGGTTGCTTTCTTTATTACATACCTTTGAAAGTAAGCAAATCTCACTCTACTGGGGAGAGCTGGAATTTATCTTTATCTCCATCTTTCCAGAGCTATCTGGTTATACAAATATTTCAGACAAACTGGTCCTGGGGCAAATTGTCTATTAATGCCTAGATGTGTAGATTCATGGAAAATCATCTGCCAGGGACTAGGTGTGGCTTTGCAATGGATAAAACTCGTCTTTTCAGCTTCCATTCCCCAATTCCTTGCCCTTCAGGTGGACTACGGCCCTCTCCCCAAGTGAAAGCCATTAGATGTGCATAAATTGATCAACCTAATTATTTGGCTTCTATGCTGGTAAGAGAGGAAGTCTTCCCACATTATGAGACTTCTTGCATCTCTCAGGCATAGATACATAGCTTGAGCAAGCTTTGGGAGACTTTCAGTGAGAAGAGAAATCACAGATCACCTGAAGCTGATAGCAATAGGTCTCTTCATGAGATGGCATTATTGAAATATGTTACTATTTTTTTTTTCTCCTAAAAGACAATGTGATGCCCCAGTGGATATAAAATTAACAAAACCTACCCATGACTTAGAATTTAAGGTGCTAATATTATATCTTCCTTAAAATACTGTCCCACTTTTGACAGTGACAGTCCCCAGCCTGCCCCCACCAGTCAGCAGTGGAAAGGAGATGACAGATACTCCTCTTTCCCTTCAGATGCCCCTGCTTGTCATCAACTCCACCCCAGTCTTATTAATACACACATTTTTAGCTATGGCTTTTGCTCCACAATATTTATTTTCCCTTTGGGTACTCCCACTGATCCAAAAGGAAAACGCATATGGTGCTTCTCTTTCTGTTTTCAGCTCATACCTTCCCTTAATATCCCATAGTAAAGGTTGGAACATTTAAAAAGAGTTTTCTGAAAGCTGTGGGCTGGGTGTAGGTGGGTAAATAAATAAGTAAATCGTTACAGCAGCTTTTCCAAACTATTTTCACTAAAACATAACTCCCTTAAAATATAATTCAAATACATTTGGGATGTGCCCTGAACAGTATTTCTTCCAGGGACATTCAGAATGCCTGTATACATTATACATAAAAGGCTGTAACCAAGGCCTGTAGCAAAATCTAGTCAGGGGAATAATAATCTGTAAATAAGTACAGAGTACAGCATGAACTAACATGTTTTCTCCTAAGATACAGTGTGCCCCCATGGCAGTGGGACAGAGTTCCAGGGACTGCCTTTGATGTGACAGAGCTCTACTTTAGCCTTAATGCCCAGGAGCATTGGTTGAACTAGTTTGCCGCCTTAAGATCTAGACCTACAAAATGAAGCTCACAGAACGAGGTTATCTCCCCTCCTGCTTACCTCGTGCTTTCCTTCTGAGTGTTTGTTCCCTCTGGATACTGGCATGGCTGGGCCTATCAGGGAACAGTAAACCCAACCTCAGGCAGTGGTTTGCTGTCTGACTCCAGCAGGATGCCAGATCCAATGTAACACAAGCTTCCACAATTCTTACATAAAATGCAGTTACTAGAACGGGCTGAGGTGGTAGAGACATCAGTGTTCTAATTTCATTGATAGTTCTTAGATATCCTTTCTCTATAACTCATGTATCAGGGCACATTTCTGCCCTGGATAATGGCTGGATCAATTGTTTCTTTTCTAGATATATTTAGTATGCTTAGATATTTATAGGTATAAAACAGCTAATGTTGAAACAAGAGAACTTAGTGTAAAATGATTTCAATTCATTATTTTATACAAAATTTGTTATATATTTTTAGTTAGAACATGTGTTCCTTT
>NW_005353887.1:844235-980976 GCF_000412655.1 Myotis brandtii | reverse complement strand
ATATATGAATGATATGGATTATTTTTAGTGGAAATAAAATACTTCTCAATATTTTGGTTTTTCTTTGAGAAGCTGCAATCCCCCAACTATGCGAATCATCTACTGAGGAACTTTAGAGTGTATATTTATGAGTAGATTACATTATGTCAACTTATAGTCATTCTTGTTTAGATTTATTTTGTTTCATATTCACTTGTACTTTTTACTTTTTATTGGCTGGATCACACTGCATTTAACTTTCAAACAGCTTTCCAAAGTCTGAATTTGTAAATCCAGCTTTTCATATATGTACATTCCTGACTTAAGGCTTTCAAAATTTGATTGAGCATGAGTTTTAATGGATTTGCAGGAAAAATTAATAAAACTTTTGATTTATATTTCATTCTTGAAAGGTGAGAGGGATAAAACATATATTTGCAGATAAATTATTATGAGATAAGTTTTAGAGAAATTAATTTTGAGGTATTTATAGCTTATTTGGGTGATATTTTCTCTATGCCTCTTGTTAAGCAATAACAATAGAGGTCTATAACGTGACAACATTTTATTAGCACAAGATGAAGGATAGTTATATACTTGATGCAATTTATTTGTTAATGTGCTCTTTTGAAAATGTTCCTATTAGGAATGTTTAATTCTTTTTTTTAATTCTATGTTTTATAATAAAATGCCAATTTCTCCACAATTTATAACCAGGAAAACAACATTGTTATTAGCTACTGCCAAAGAGAAATACATTATGTGAACATTTCATACTTTTCACTTTTATTTGTACATTGTCTTTTTATTTTTAGTTTCATAGTCCAATTTCTTTTACCTATAACTATCATATGAACTATTTTACTCACACATATCATTTGTGAGGAATAGAAAAAATAAAATATATTTTGTGTCTTATTCTTTCAAAAACTTTGGAAGTTGGAACTCTTAATTAGAGAAAGTTTTGGAAAATAAGGACATTCCAAGAAAATATCCCAGTTCTTTCTCTAAGATCCGTATCTGCTGAAAATTGTCAGATATACTTTCATTGATGTCAATTTAGAGAACAATTTCAAATTAAAGATGACTTGCTAGATATAAGATAATTTGGTCCTAAATTTTATGTGGCTTTACCAATTGACCTTAATTCAAAGGGTAATGATTTGTGAAAGGTCCACTCTGTGACATTTGATATAAAAAGCAGTGGTAAAGTACGTCTCGCTGGTATGTTATTAGAAATATATATCTTCTGAGTTGTTCTTTGTTAAATAAATCTTCAAATAAATAAGTCATTTGCTAGAAAACCAATAATTTATGTTTTAGCTAAAATTGTGGTCAAAAGAGCTAAAGAAGAAGGCTCAAGTTGACCTTTAATGTACATTCTCATATCTCCAAAAGTAAGGAGAAGACAAGGACAATTACTGTGGAGTGTAATTTGCAGTACAGACTAAACAGCAAATTATAATGGTAGTCAATAGGACTTTTAAACAGCCTAAGTCAGGATCTCTCCTAGGACAAAAAAAACCTGATAGTACAACTGACTCTCGCTCATGCAGCTAAAGAAAAAGTAAGTGGTTTACCCTTTAAAGTACCTCTTATTGCCCAGCCAGTGTGGCTCAGTGCTTGAGTCTTGACCTATGAACCAGGAGGTCATGGTTCCATTTCTGGTCAGGAAATATGCCTGGGTTGTGGGCACTATTCCAAGTAGGGGACATATAGGAGGCAGCCTATCCATGATTCTTACTCATCATTGATGCTTCTATATCTCTCTCACTCTCCCTGTCTTAAATCAATACAAATATTTTTTTAATGGAAAAAGATAAAGTATCTCTTATCTGTGTACTACTCATTCTCCAGCCCCAGATATAACCTTTTAGGACATGTTTATAAAGCAATAGTGCAGACATACAAGGCCCCCACCTGGTACAGACAGAACTGATTTTCTCACTAATAAGGTCAAAGGACAGGGAGAAAGGAAAGCTTGCCCCCTGGTTAGAGTTTGGAAATCTCGAAATTGCTAGTAACAATGCAAAGGGTTCCCAGAAGTTTTGAGACTCTAGATCCTTGGATTTTAGGGTAATAATCTAATGTGACTTGTCCATTTGTGAATAATTCCCATTAGTGCCATGCTAAACAGAATAGATTTAGAAAAAAAGTTATAGTAACATTTTGTTAACAATTAATAATATCATTTAAAGTTATACACTGGTATTTTCTTCCTCAATAATAAAGTGTTCATCCTGAGGTGTTTTAAACTTCAGAATGCAAACAATCTTTGGGAGAGAGGAGTGGGCAAGATTATTTAATATGAGATTTTTTTCTGAGCCTTGTTCTTGGATTCTGAATCAAGATTGAATTGTTTGGTCTGGGAGCCAATAATTTGTTTTCCAAATAGAAATCCACAATGGATCTGATTTCAGCAGCCTTTGGAACATACTTTATGAAGCATGATAACTACCAATATCTTTTGTATGTTATATAATATGCAGTGTACACCCACCGTAATGTGGACATTATTCACAGATCACACACCAGCATTGCCTTCACTGTTTTCTTTCCTGTAATGCTTCATTCAATAAATATTAGTTGGCCGATGTTTAATAAGACATGGTTATCTACCCACCAATTACCTGTATGTTAAAATGAGAACATTTTATTTCCTAAATTTTTGCTAAATATCTGTAATACAGGAAGTTATACAAAGAGGCTTCCCGTTCAACAAACTATTAGGAAAATTGTTACATACAGAATTAATCATAGCAAAACATAGAAATAAGTGCCAAGAGAGAAGTCAAGATAAAGGGGTTTTCTCAAAAGGAGATTGCTTTCAACTTGGGGTAGATGTGAAAATGGGGTTCTTCAGAAAAGTATTCGTAGCATTGCTGGAATCTGAGTTAGGTCATAAAACACAGTTAGAATTTGATACATCTGGGAAAGAGAAAAAAACATTGGCAGATGTTGGAGAAGCTTAGGGTATGCACGTAGAACCCTATATTAGATGTGCATAGCAGACAACTTTGGATACTGCATAGAACAAGTGAATATCAATATGATTGAAAAGATATGCAAGAGACCAGGTTAGAAAACTGAGCTAAATACACCTTTAAATGCTAAATAAATAATATAATCCTTATTGTATAGATAAAGAAATGCCACTAAGGGTTAGTGGTGGGGCTATATTTCAGGATGATGTTTCAGGTGAGTGTGTAATGGATTAAGAAGGAGGAGATTGAGACTAGGTGGGAGGTCAAAAGTACCCGAATTATAATAAAGAATAAAGGAAAAATAATGTCAGGAAGATTTACACAGGTAGATTCAATAATCTTGAAAATTACTGGACATGGGAGGGAGGAAGGACACAAAGCTATCTCCAGAAGTTCAAAACCAGGTGGCTAAGAGTAGTGGTGACACTAAGAGAAAGAAAGTCACTACATCACCATCACAACATTCTATTCCATTTCTTTGTAAGTATTTAGATTTTGCTTCTGCTTTTTTTAGTGCTTAATCATCCTCCCATTTTAGAATTAGGAAGGATACCAGGCAAGGAGTAGCCAGTGAGGAGTTGAAGAGAAGAAGGGTTATTTATAAGTGAGAGATACTTCATTTGTTTTTCTGTATCATGGCATGTGCTAAATATATACATTTCCCTAACTATATATATATGCATATGTACATATGTATGGGAATCTACACAGTATTCTCAAAATTAAGTAATTTTTACCTTTAAAGTATGCTACTTACTGATTTTTTATACTTGCTTAAGATGGGAATTACCTAATGGGAATAATAATTGGGAAAGGTGATTGATCCTTCATAAAATTTAATTTTTAAATGTGCTTGCTAATTCCATTATTACCTGTTTTACTTGAGGATCTATAATATCCTCTTTCATTTACCCAAATATTTCCAAGTAACATTTTGGCAAATAAACTTTTTATTCACTTACCAATTTCCCCCCCAAATTACATCTTTCAGTTCTTTTAAGTTACCACAAATTAGTCTAGAAAACTCCATTATTCAGACCCCAAAAAAGTTTTGTGAAACAAATTGAAATTGAAAAGGATGAAGAATTTCAATTGACTTAACAGAGCATTGTTCCATGTGTTTATATCAAAATTAAAAAAAGAAGCAAGTGAGAGAGAGAACTAACACCCAAAGACTTGAAAAGAAGTTCATTTAATATCTTAACATAAGTGAGGTTTTGGGGGGTGGGGTGTTGCTAAATATCTAAATATGGGGTGTTGTTGGCTATTGTAGTAGTTGAAAGTCACTTCAGAGTGAATGCTATCCTCTTTCTAGTTGGAAATATTATCTGAATATCTATATATATAAAAGCCTAAGTGACAGAACGGCCGGTCGACCAGTCACTAATATCTCTTATCTGTGTACTACTCATTCTCCAGCCCCAGATGTAACCTTTTAGGATATGTCTGTGACATGAGCTTATAAAGCAATAGTGCAGACATACAAGGCTCCCACCTGGTACAAACAGACAGAACTGATTTTCTCACTAATAAGGTCAAAGGACAGGAAGAAAGGAAAGCTTGCTCCCTGGTTAGAGTTTGGAAATCTCGAAATTGCTAGTAACAATGCAAAGGGTTCCAGAAGTTTTGCTCTAGATCCGGATACCAGGCAAGGAGTAGCCAGTGAGGAGTTGAAGAGAAGAAGGGTTATTTATAAGTGAGAGATACTTCATTTGTTTTTCTGTATCATGGCATGTGCTAAATATATACATTTCCCTAACTATATATATATGCATATGTACATATGTATGGGAATCTACACAGTATTCTCAAAATTAAGTAATTTTTACCTTTAAAGTATGCTACTTACTGATTTTTTATACTTGCTTAAGATGGGAATTACCTAATGGGAATAATAATTGGGAAAGGTGATTGATCCTTCATAAAATTTAATTTTTAAATGTGCTTGCTAATTCCATTATTACCTGTTTTACTTGAGGATCTATAATATCCTCTTTCATTTACCCAAATATTTCCAAGTAACATTTTGGCAAATAAACTTTTTATTCACTTACCAATTTCCCCCCCAAATTACATCTTTCAGTTCTTTTAAGTTACCACAAATTAGTCTAGAAAACTCCATTATTCAGACCCCAAAAAAGTTTTGTGAAACAAATTGAAATTGAAAAGGATGAAGAATTTCAATTGACTTAACAGAGCATTGTTCCATGTGTTTATATCAAAATTAAAAAAAGAAGCAAGTGAGAGAGAGAACTAACACCCAAAGACTTGAAAAGAAGTTCATTTAATATCTTAACATAAGTGAGGTTTTGGGGGGTGGGGTGTTGCTAAATATCTAAATATGGGGTGTTGTTGGCTATTGTAGTAGTTGAAAGTCACTTCAGAGTGAATGCTATCCTCTTTCTAGTTGGAAATATTATCTGAATATCTATATATATAAAAGCCTAAGTGACAGAACGGCCGGTCGACCAGTCACTAATAACGTGCACTGACCACCAGGGGGGCAGACGCTCAACACAGGAGCTGCCACTGGTGGTCAGTGCACTCCCACAGTGGGAGTGCCACTCAGCTGACCGACCCGTCCCGGCGTCCCACCAGCCCGGTGGCAGCCACTCACTCCCTCAGTAGTCCTGCAGGTCCAATCTCGGAGAACCAGCCTGGCACCGATGGACTGGTGCCTCTGCCACGATCACAACAGTGCCTCAGGCACCACCACCACTTCCCCTCCCTACATGCTCCACAAGGAAGAAACAATATAAAAGCAGCTGCCGGGTGGATCCTGACAACCTGCGCAAATGTCAGTGGGACGGATCCAGATTCTGGGCCACCAAGAGCATCCCACAGCCCGCCCGGAGGGCCAATCACATCCAGCCCCCTCACCCCCCTCGGGATGGGCGCCAGATGCAGGACTCACAGCTGGTGAGCACTGCTGCTGCAGAGAGAGCCTCTCCCAATTGGGACTGACTGGGCGCAAACCCACAGCAGGAGCAGTGGAGCCGGGATGAGCGGGAGTGGCAGGCAGGAGGGGAAAGCTGCGTTGGACTGCTGGTTTCAGCCTGATCCTTGCAGGCCACCCTGAGGGAGCCCACCTGTGCACGAATTCATGCACTGGGCCTCTAGTTGTTATATAAAACACATATGATGAGCTAGTTTGTCAGTAGATTTAAAGTGTGATACTATAATAAGCACTTATGGAGTACATTTACCCTTGAGAATTTATAAAAAGGCAGCCAAGCGTCTGCTGACATTTTAGTATTGCAGAGGTTTTCTTTTTTTTTTTAAGACAGTTTAGAATGTAGATGGGACATAATTTCTTAGAATATTAGTTTCTTAGTGCCATTGTACCAATGTTCCACAAAGTGGGTGGCTTATAACAACAGAAATTTACTCTTGCACAGTTCTGGAGACTAGAAGTCCAGAAGCAAGGTATCAACAGCCTTGATTCCTCTGAGGGCTTTCAGGGTGAATCTATTCCATGCCTCTCTTAGCTCTGGGGATGGCTAACAATCCTTGGCTTCCAGATGCATCACTCCAGTCTCTGCCTCCATCTTCATAGGAAATTTTCCCTGTGTTTCTGTGCCTTTACATGGCCATTTTATAAAGATACCAGTCATATTGGATTAAGGGCCTACTCTACTCCATTATGACCTCATCTTCACTAAGTACCTCTGCAATAACCATTCTTTTCTAAACAAGGTAACATTTTGAGATTCTAGCAGTTAGGGCTCTAAGCATTATAAGGGTAGAGACTATGTCTACCTTATTCACCCATATATCCTCAGCATCTAAGCACAGTGCAGGAACATACATGTTAGTTTTTGAATGTTACATGAAGTAATTGATGTCTTTATTACAGTTAACTCATATGGCAAATGGTAGACCTGTACTCTAATACAATATTCCATAACAATTAAATATAAAAATATTAGAATATAAAACTAGGATATTAATTTGAATAACAATTTTAAATTTTCAGCAAGCAGTGTGCCTTATGCTGTGCCATATAATTAGCCTTTTTATACCTCTATGCATGCTAGCCATGCAGAAATTATTTAACACCTCTGATTGGATAATATCATAAGAATACTGTGAGATTGCTTCTTTATTCTTAACATTAAGATAATTGACCTGAGGTCTGTTTATATTTAACTTAAAGTATAATCTCTGAACCAGAGCATTAACTGTTAATAATACATGAGTGGTCCTTCAATTAAACTATAGGGCATTTACATGGCCATTTTCAAATACAGCTTTAATTAAACATTACATTGTTTATTTGCTGAAGTTCCCTTTATAAAATATTAACTGAATTGTGTTCCTAATCACAAAATGTTTGCAAATTTCAGACATTTATATAAAATGAAAAGAAAGTAATAAATGTTAACTTTAAGAAGAAAAGGGTAAGTGCAGATAAAGTTAACTGAATTACTTATTATTATTTCCTATTAAATATGTTTTATAGCTCTAATTTTTAATAATTAAATAAGTATTATCAATATTACACATTAGAACTATTAACCTCGAGGTGACAAGGCCACATATGACATATGGACCAGAAATTTTGTCCATTAAATCCGAAGTCTGTTAAATCGGGATCCACAAAATTGAGGGTTTACTGTACTCTATGTGAACCATGCATCTTACCACATTTTGTGTTTTATGTCTTCTATATATCATAATGTTTAAGTGCACTATAGGTAAAAGCAGAAGATTGGAGAGAATAATATATTAATAGAGAAATGTTCAAAGAAATCATGGTACATTCAAAATATGTGATAATGTGTTTCCATTCAAACAAATAGAGAGGATATGTATTTACTACATTAGAAAGATGTCCATGACATATTGTGAAATTAAAAGTACATTTGGAACATTAGAAGCATAGATATGAAACTGTTAGCAGTTACCTCTTGCTTGAGATTGGAGGTAGTGTTCCAGGGGGAGTTTCTGTTTTACCTTGTGTGCACTCTGTAATTTTTAAATAATAAAATGGATTATTTTTGCATTAAGGATTCAACTCACCTTTAAATAATAAAAACCATTCAGTAAGTTTAAAAAGTAACATAACAATATGGGTCCATCTGGAGACCTGCATTTTTCTGCTTGCTTTGTGAATGGGGGAGAGCTCACAAATGAGGATATATTGCTGCCAACCAGCCAGCTGCTAAAAGCACTCCCAAAAGGACAGGGGTCAAAGTACAATGGAGAATTTCCCAAAGGAAGTTCTTGAAAGTATGTGAATTGTTTGGGAGAGATTATATTTCTACTAGAGGCCCGGTGCACAAAATTCATGCATGAGGTCGGGGAGTTCCCCTCAGCCCAGCCTGCACCTTCTCCAATCTGGGATCCCTCTGGGGATGTCCAACTGCCTGGGGATCTGCCTAAACTGGGCAGTCGGACATCCCTCTCACAATCCTGGACCACTGGCTCCTAACTGCTCACCTGCCTGCCTGCCTGATCACCCCTCACTGCCCCCACTGCTGGCCTGGTCACCCCCAACTTCCCCCTCTGCCAGCCTGGTCAACCCTAACTGCCTCCCCCACTGGCCTGGTTGCCTCTTACTGCTCCCCCTGCTGGCCTGGTCGCCCCCAACTGCCCCCCTGCCAGCCTGGTTGCTCCTCACTGTCCCCCTCTGCTGGCCTTGTCGCCCCTCACTGCCCCCCCTGCCGGCCTGGTTGCCCCACGCAACCTGCTGCTCAGTTGTTTGGTCGGCCCTCACTTCCCCCGCTGCCGGCCTGGTTGTCCCACACAGCCTGTTTGGTTCGGTTGTTTCGGTTGTGACGGTTGCTTCGGCTTTTATATATATAGATAATTGAATACAGATTTTACTGTTCTTAGCCCCAAAGTTAAAGGATATGGCCTATTTTCATGTCTGGTTATCAATGGAGATATTTGGTAAGCAGAATATAATGCTGTTTATGCTACTGAACTCTTCAACACCCAGGAGAGTAAAGAGGACAGCACCTTGAGTTAGTGAAGATGAAAAGAGAGCCTATTCCTAATTAAATATTTCCTTGAATCTGGCAGTAACAGGAATGTTCTAAAAAGTGATAAACACTTCAGTTACATCAAGGACTTTTGTATTCCCTTCTTTATTATATCAGATGTGTGCTGCCAACTTAAGTAATTATTGTTTTCCCAGTAGGAATCTGCTAAAATATATTTTTGCTGAAAAATATGCTAACCAAAAAATAAAAAATACAGCCCCCCCTTTTGAGTTCTTTCTTTTCAGAAAAGTGAAATAATGTGTAAAGAACTTCTTAAAAGCTTTGCATAGTAGCACTTACAAAGGAACACTTTTTGATATAGGACAGCTATAGAACCCAGTGACTACCCAAGAGAAGATTTATCCTGACAGATTTTTTCTTAGATAACACAGTAGTAAAAGCATCAAAAATATGTAGGCAGCCATGGGTGGTGGTGTGCAGTGGTTAGAGCATTGGTCAGTGCACCCAAGGGTCTTGGTTTGATTTCTTGTTAAGGGCACATGCCTGGGTTGCAGGTCTGATCCACAGCCCTGATGGGGCTCGTGCCAGAAGCAATCAATTGATGTGTTTCACATCGATGTTTCTCTCTCTCTCTCTTTTCCCCCCTTTCTCCCTCCTTTCCACTCTCTCTAAAAATCAATGGAATGAATATGCTTGGGTGAAGATTAACAACAACAACAAAAAAGTAGGTATTTTGCATATTTGTAAACATTATTCAGATATGTTTTTGAAGCCAATGACTTTTGCTTATCTCCTATTAAAATTATCCAGCTACTTCTATTTGTTTTTTGTTTCTTTTTAATATTTAATATTTTAGACTGTTTAAACATAGTAGGTAGGGATTCACTTTCCATATTGTCTTCAATTAAATATTTAAAGCTTATTGTTTTGGCCAGCAGTTTTTGCTATTTGTGATTTACTTCCTATGAGAATATGCTTGATAAAAGATTGTACTTTTCCAAGTTTCAAATAAACCTTCATTTAATTTTACCTTTGTAATATCAAAATGATTTGAACATAAGGAAAAAAAGCAATACTTATAAAATATGTAAATATCTGTTATTGCTGAATAATAAATATTGTTACATACAGAAAATTAATAGTCATCAAATTTACTAGTGTCCTATTTATACTTCAATTGATAAGAATAATCACTGAATTAAGCAAGATATTATTTTAAAAGCAGATCAATATAAATAAAAAGGAAATGATTTATTTTCAAGGGCATTAATAGCAAACTTGTTAGATTTCATAGCAGACACCATAGCTTACACAGTATTTTACTTAAGACAGCAAATTATTTTACATTATGATACAAATGTAAACTTCCAAATGTATTTGCTAATACTTTACCCATTGGTATTCATAATGTGCACAGTATTCAAGACTCATGTCTTTTAAATAATGCATAGGCAGTTAAATATAAACAGAAGAAATAAAACAAAAAGCACCAACTACTATGCCAGTATGTTAAATTATCACCAGGAGGGGTAAAAAAGTATTTTTTCTATATTCTGAACTACTCATATGATGTTACACACACTGTTAAAACTTCCACAAATAAGTTAATTAAACTAGATGATAGAAATAAAACTTTAATTTTTAAGAAAAATAGAAAATTGATGAGAGTTTATACCAGTGGTTCCCAAACTTATTTGGCCTACCGCCCCCTTTCCAGAAAAAATATTACTCAGCCCCTGGAAATTAATTTTTTTAAAATTTTAATAGCAGTTACTCATCGCCCCCAAATGCACCTGTGGCCATCACCATCCCCCTGGATCGCTGCAGCGCCCACCGGGGGGCGGTAGCGCCCACTTTGGGAATCACTGGTTTATACTTTCACACAACTTTCTTGGCCCATACGGTATACGAAGAATAAAATATTTATTAAATATGTACATAGAATAATAAGAATAATGGATTATAGAAATCAGATCTTATAAACTGAAGATATATACTTACAAAAAGTAGGTAATCAAATGGAAAAATTATATATTTATATGTGTGTATGTCTACACATATGTAAATGTATATACGTTTAAGAATTTCAGTAGGAGAAAATAGAAGACTGCATTTAGGGTAAGGGAAATAAAGTTACGAGAGATTTTTGTGATTATTGCATGTTAAGTTCTAGGCTATGTGCTAGAGATATAAACATACCTAGAATATAAGGAACTGTAGAAGAGAAAAATGTGTAAGTAAACTGCCATGGTACATCAATATAACAATGATTAGAACCAAGTTTTATTCAGGAGTGAATCTGAATACAGTTTTAATGAGAAAATTACATGTGTAAAAACTGCATTTTTTTTAAAAAATAAGGGAGGACATAAAGATACTTTCTTATGTCCTTACCCGTGAAATTCTTATTTTATATCTAGGACCTCTGGGAATATTCCAGAAGAATATATTGGAAGCACAAATTAGAATATCAGTTATATTTAATATTTCTAGCCTGCTAATTAAATAATAGTCCATGAATTTTTATGATGTTATTACCGGGGTTTAAACCATAATAGAACATTTAAATTTAAATTGAAAACATTTTTTAAGAACTCTCAAGCTTAAACACTTTTATTTAAACTTTTATTATGTGACTAATCACATTCGTTCCCATTTATTAGCAAATATAAGTAAAATTTATATACCAACATTGAATATGAACTTGTTTTTTAGATATGAACCTGTCTACCACTTTAAAAGATTGCATTGTATGTATTTGCTCTATTCTTCTCTTGTTATGTTTAAGACATCCCCCATCCCCATAATAATCTAGATTTAAAATTTTAGGATTTTAAGGAGATCTAGCAGGCTTATGAGAGTATACTAGAGTTGGCATCTATGATGTTTGAAAGTAAACTAAAATTATTCAGTGACTAATACCTACCTTGAATTTCTATAACATATATTGTCCATAGCTGCCTATCAACCATTACCTTGAAACCTGAATAATTGAGGACTATAGCAAATATTTTTATAAGAACCCAGAAACTTCAGAGAATAGAGAGGACATTTTGATATTCTAAATATATCATATCGAATGATGATTATGGTTCTACTACCAATCATATTGCTAATGGAAAAAGTCAGTCTAATTTTTTTTTACTTTTGTTAATTATTTGAGAACATTAGATTGATAGGTACACTTTTTTTTCTCCTAGTACTGACTAAACAAAAAACAATGTTTTCAAGAATTTTATTTCAAATGAATATTTATTTTAGCAAATATAGTTTAAGGTAGGATCAGAGGCAACAACTTTGTAGCAAATAGCACTATTGATTTTGTAGATATTTTCTCAAGACATTGTGCTCAATTTCAACAATAGAGTTTCACTTAACATAAAATGGTTATAGCAACACATTCTTTAAATAAATCATACAAAAGTGCAGCAAAGAAATCCTACTGTATTTTTATATAGTTTCTTTACTGAAATTCTACTCAAATATTTTCCAAACACCAAGGTAAATCAAAATGTTTAAACCAGTGCAAACATTTTCTGCTATGTACAGATATATAGAAAAAAGACACATGAGACATTCCCACTTTGGCATTTATTCTTTTTTATTTTTTTAAATGTTTTTATTGATTTTTTTAGAGAGAGGGGAAGAGAGAAGGATAGAGAGATAGAGACATTAAAGAGAGAGAAAAACATTGATCAGCTGCCTCCTGCAAGCCGCCTACTGGGGATTGAGCCCACAAACCAGGCATTTGCCCTGACCAGGAATCATCAAACTGGTGACCTCTTGGTTCAGGGGTCAATGTTCAATCCCTGAGCTACACTGGCCAGGCAGCATTTATTTTTACTAATCATTTTTGTTAAATATCCTTTGATTATTAAAAAATAATAAACTATAAATATAATGTCCATAGCTATGTCAATCATGATTTCTGTAGGGGAAAAAATGTACACAAATTGGGTAAGTCAAGAAGGGTTTAATATAGATTATTGCAAAGGTGTGGGTGATATGTAGGGTAATCACAATTTTTATGACCATATTAGGGCTGGTATATTTATTAGGTCTGAAAAGACAAGTGGGGGAAGAAATTACCTTCATTAGGCAGAAGAAAGACTTGTACAGAAAGCAAGCTTAAGGCAAATTTTGATCTTGGTGAGTTAGATGCATCTATTTGGGCTTAATGCATGGGAAGGAGACAGGAGGATAAAACTCTACCCTCTTTCTTCCTTCTGATCTCCATTGATGCCCTTCTTGGTTAACCTAACAAGAAGCCAGAGGGGTAAGGAGCTTGCTGATGTGACATACAGGTTAATCTGACAGAGCAGATAATAGCCCATGGTGTATGCAGATGGATCTGGAGGGGCAAATGGAAAACCGCTGGTACGGTACCTGTGGTCACTTCTATGCTTTGTCAACATTCTGTGCTCTTTTCATGCCTTTTGATAAACATTCCCTGTCTTTGTTACCTTAACTTAGGAGGGAATTATTAGTCAGCATTTCAATGGGGCAGCCCCTGACGGTCCTGTGGGGTCTTGCAGTTCTTCCAAAACAACACTTAAAATAGAGGTCATTGTGGTCCCCAAGAAAAGGCTGTTTATAAAGCCTGGATTCTGGGATGTGTTCTGGTAATGGGCTTCCCTGATGAATATCAAAGATTTCCAACTGGAGAAAGACTATATATTAACTAATACTCTTAATGGAGATTTTAGCCATTAATGAAAAATTATGAAGAAGTGTCAGCAGCCCAGCCTTAGTGGTTGAGCGTCGACCTATAAACCAGGAGGTCATGTTTCAATTCCTGGTCAGGGCACATGCCTGGGTTCATAACTAGATCCCCAGTATGGGGTGTGCAGGTGGCAGCCAATCATTGCTTCTCTCTCATCATTGATGTTTCTCTCTCTCTCTTCTTCCCTGAAATTAATAAAAATATATGAAAAAAGAAAAGTGTCAGCAGAAATACAATCTACCAATTTCTTGATATTTTGGTGACTTTATCCACCTTCTGAGCAGTGGGCATTTTCTATGTAAATACAGTGAAACATTACATTATGGTACATAAGATCATATTGTCATACGATGATCCTCTGGTTCAGTCCAAGCTTTTTTATTGACAAGCTCTGTGACCACCACCAAGTCCATTTTTCTGGCTGAGCTTCAGTGTCCTCATAGATATATGTGATAATATTTATACCTACTGTCTGGGTTTTTGAGATTACATGAGATAAAATGCAAATCATCTACCCAGAGTACTGTCTTCCAGATACTGAGCTCTTTATATGCATTAGCTATTATTTTAAAATAAAAGTGGAGCAATTAGGTTTTATTAGGCAGCAGACTGCCTCAGCAACAAATATCATATCCAAAGTCAAAGCAAGGGAATGCATTTTATTTTATGCCAGGATGGCAGAAGCTTTCCAAGAAACCGTCTAAGCAGATGTATACTTAGATTTTATTGACAAGAATGGGATTATATGACCATCCTACCAAGGCTAGAAATTTAGGGTATAGAATCCATCATAACTTCAGGAGAGCAATCGTGACTCATTCATTATGCAGTATCTGGATACTAAGTGTAAATGAAGACAAAGTAGGGGTTCTATTAGGAATAATGAAGAGCAGAACAGTTTGGAAACTAACACCCTATAAAACATCAGCACTTTTCGTTGCCATTGTTTCTTGGAAGGATAATCTAGTAAACTCTGAAGATGTTTCTTTCACAGATGTAGCAACGTTTCATATAATATCACTTGACATTGTTTATTATAATCTCAAGTGTGAGATTTGAAATACTTTGAAAGTATTTAGTACCATATCTTAATATGTGATTATTGCATTATGTAATGTGAAAAAATTGGATTTTTATTTTGAGATGTTTTTATTTTTCTGAATGTTTCTTTTCAGGCATAATTCCATTTGTGTTACTTAAAACAATGGTAAGATAGAGTTTACTTGCTATTATATAACAAACGAAGGACTTAGCTAGAAGATTTTAACTTTTTTTTTTGGATAAGCTTGAATTGAAAGAACGTTTTCTAGAAACTAATGATTATTTCAGGAAAAATTTGCCAGCAAGTCACAGTATTTGCTAATGGATGGGAATCGTGTGCTCCCTTCTCTGGCATGTTTAAATTGCAATCAATGAGTGAGACATTCTGAAATATTCTGTGTTAGGGTTTTTGGCAGATGATGCGGGCTGCAAAAGAATTCACAACTAACGGAAAAGTGATGCAGAGAGAAACTTTATGTTTACTTCCCCCCAAGGGAAAGGGTCAGTGTATTGCTAATCAATACAAAGTCAAAGAACGAAAAGCTGGTCCCCCCCTTTAAAGCTTTGCACAAGGAAGGGAGGGGCTTTTCCAGGCGGCTGCCATTGCTAGGTGAAATTGAGCAGACACCAGGGGGGTTGTCTTAGTTAGTTCTTTAGGAGACAATCTTGGCAGATATTCTGGGGAGGTGTCTTATTAATATTTTTCCAAAGCCTATAAAACACTCTTAGAGCAAAAGTTATGAAGAGTTCAGAAGAGCCTTTTTGAAGAGGAGTGGCAAAGGGAACTTTCTACTAATTATTCTTGAGTTGTAAATAAACGGAAGGGAGGGAGGAGTATGTATGCAAGAAGTAGCCTTGAAAGCAACTTGTCTTGCTGTTTGAACAGAGGGACTGTTTGAATCAGAGGAGCTAACAATCTTGGGGTTTAATTACCCAGTGCTCCTCATAAATTGTGGAAGGCTATAGCAAGGAAAAAAGAAGCCTTTTTCCATCCTAACATTCTGTATGAAAACATTATTATTATGTAAACTTGAATTTGTACCGGACACATTTAGTAGATATTAAATAAAATTAACATATACTTTATCTAAATTACTGTAAATAAATTCCAGTACATCACCTCACTTTTGGACTCACCTGCTTCCTACCTGGCCAACCTAACCAATATAACCGAAACCTTCTGGTGTCTCTTATTTAATAGCATTACCTTCATGGTCTCCTCTACACTCAATTATCTCCCAGTGGCCCCATGTCCAAATACCATTGGGGGTTAGGGCTTCACCATACAAATTCAGTCCCTAGCAAGTGTCTACATACTGGGAACTCTGCTGGGAGTTTTATTTGCAATATCTTTGTCTAAAAGGTAGGTAACGTGACCCTCATACAACTCAGATTACAAAATAATTCATCAAGTATAATACATGATGGAAATAGGTGTGAAACAATATGAAATGGTGTCAGAGTGGAAGAACACTCTTCATAGTGAAGAGGGGGCAGCTGCCACTTAGCTACAATGATTGTTATTGTGTAGTCACGGGAGCTAAACATCACTCAGTTTTAGGTTTTTGAAGAGAATCTGAATATGTGGATTTTTATGAAATATTCCTGTATGTAATGTTGGCAATTGAGGCATGTTTTTAACAAATTAAAACAAAACCAACTAGAGCCCAAAGGCTTCCAGTGCAAGTTTTGCTCTAAGAGATTGTACAGTCTGCTTGCTGCCGCCTGGCTGCTGCACGGCTTTGTTCTAATCCACACTCTGTAGAGCTGAACTGTCTTCTGCATTCCCAGCCTGGATAAACACTTCCTCATTTCTATATTTTTATTTCTAGGCAGCTGAAAATTTCTAGGTAAAGTTATAAAATTAAAATGAATGCTGTCCAAAAGTTAGCTGCCACCCTTGTATTAATCACTCCTTACCTTAACAATATTTTCACACTTCTGATTCCCTAGATAGTGAATAACTTATTAGATATGTACTAAGGAGTGATTTAGAGGTCACCATCTAGGGCAGTGATGGCGAACCTTTTAAGCTCGGCGTGTCAGCATTTTGAAAAACCCTAACTTAACTCTGGTGCCGTGTCACATATAGAAATTTTTTGATATTTGCAACCTTAGTAAAACAAAGATTTATATTTTTGATATGTATTTTATATATTTAAATGCCATTTAACAAAGAAAAATCAACCCAAAAAATGAGTTCGCGTGTCACCTCTGACAGGCGTGTCATAGGTTCGCCATCACTGATAGGGAGAGGAAAAGGCATAATTGGGTAAAGGGAGTAGAGCTGCAATTCAGTTTCAACAAAGGCCTCAGCTGATCCCACTGGGAGCTCTGAAACTGGGATGGCCTGAGTTGGAGTAAATGCCTCTGGCCTTCAGATTACACTTGCATTGACCTGTAATTGGATCTGGCTGCCCTGGGGAGCTCTCTTCAGCTGATTCTGTGAAGGACTGACAGCTAAATGTTTGTGTGTGTTTTTCTTATTTGTTTGTTTTTTATGTTTTTTGTTTGTTCTTTGTTGTTTTTTTTTTGCCAGCATTTTGCCAGTGGCACTCTTTCACTATTGTTATGTTAAAAGCCTGTAATAACACACCTAGGATAAAAAAGATTTTGGATATAATTGGTGATTTGCTGGACCCCTGTTTTCAAACAGAGACTGGCTATGTTTTGTATCACCCATGGGGAAAGGGAGGGGGAATCACAAAGGGGAAGTAATAGGCCATCCTCTCTCAGGAAGCCAGGAGGCCAGGGTATGTCCCTGAATCCAAATATTTGCTAGCTGCAAAGCTCTGAACAACCTAGATTAGATTGAAGAAATGGATGAAAAATAATCAGAGATTTCTGGAATTGCAGTCTCTGCATTGGAAGTGCCATCCAGATAGAGTCAAAATTGCCCTATCAATACACAATCTGGTCTTCACAACCTGACCAAGTGCATCCAAATTGCCCATCCAGACAGGACGGACCATGATGGGCTAGCTGCACAATTCATTAACAGTTTGATTTTGTTTTACAGGCATTGTTATCCATATCATACTGCCCATTCTAAAAATGATGTGTTTGATCTATACCAGTGTCATCTTCATGGGCCCCTAATGGCACTTTGTAGGGATTTTAAACTCAATTAAATGCATGGTTTATTGGATATTATTCACCTCATATTCATTCCCTTATTATCTGAAATGCCTTTATAATTTAACTTTAAGTTATTTAACACCATCTTGAACAATAATATTAATAACAATACTATTTTAAATCTCTAGCTACTTTATTAAAATATTGATATTTTTACAAGATGATTCTTTATTACTATAACTTATTCAATGAGTGAAAATGTTGTTAATCTTGTTTGTGTTTGACTATTTAAAATTATTTCTGGTAGTTTAAAAACCCTGAAGAAAAATGAAATGAGGCTTAGCTCAGATCATCTGGCAAGTGATTTTATGCGTAAACAGGAATTGGTCATTTGCTCATTTTAATCCCAGTATGTTAATTCAGTTAGTAGTAAACTATTCTTACTGGGTATTTGTTCTCATTTACAATTTTATATATTGATACTAAATACAGAAAGTCTGTTTCAGAAATCCATGGAATGGCCTTTCACAAGATAATATACAATGAATGTGTTATGACTCACCTTTCATAGTTTTGTCCAGAAACACAAGACATCTCTCCTTTATCTTCTGATCTGTTCCATCTCCTACCTCACCTCTGCCAGGTAATTCCTATTCCACACAACTCTTAATGGCCTTCTGAAATTATTAATTTAAAAGCCACTCACCAAGACTCAGTCTGAGAAGGAAATAGCTCATTTATGGATCCTTTCATTGGTTTATGGATCTATGGTGCCCTAGATAGTACCACAAATCTCCATGAGGTGTTAGTGTTAACTTTAATGTTTATGTCTTTAATTTAGCTGAAAGATGTGTAAAATCTCCTATGCTCAAATAGCTCCCTCTTGGCTGAACATAAAAACTTGGGATTAAAGCATATTATTCCAATAGATAGCAGTCATAACTTATGCTTAGTAATTTATTTTTGTATCTATATTTCCAGAATACACAATGTGAAACAGTTTATCTGCAGCCATGTGCTAGTCTTACAAAGATTGCCTTAGGTATCTAGACTTTCTCTGGGTTACCCTGCTATTTGCAATGGTACTAGTATAAGCCATTAAATTAAGTTCATCAAGCAACCTTCAGCCACCACGAATAGCAGGAAGGCAGTTAATTATAAATACATGTCTACCTTTACAAATATTTTCCTATTTCTCCAAGTCATTATAGCACTTTATTTTTACTTTATTACTTCAAGATTGGAACATGACATTAAATGATAATGACAACAAAACATAGGGAGGGAATTGACTGTGAAGATGAATTAAAATCACACTATGTTTCACATGTGGCCTACTCTTC
This sequence comes from Myotis brandtii, assembly GCF_000412655.1. Lineage (NCBI taxonomy): Eukaryota > Metazoa > Chordata > Mammalia > Chiroptera > Vespertilionidae > Myotis > Myotis brandtii. The sequence goes on along the minus strand of NW_005353887.1, from coordinate 961,880 downwards.
TGGTTTCTCCTGAAGGTACTGGTTGCCATTACTAATGACTGATTCAATCCCTGTTTGATTTTCATTCATCAGATTATTTTAATATTCACAACCTTCCAAAAAAACATCATTCTGAATATTTCATAGGTTAAGCAGAATTTAAAATCAAAGGAAACAAATGATAAAGCATACTTTAATGTTGTAAATTTCATTAAAAAGTTAATTGTCTCCCATTTCAAAAAGAAAATGAAGAAAGTTAAAATAATACAAAAATATATTTTCAAAAGAAACATGGCAACAATAATTTGTATTTTTTACTTATTAGTTTTGTCATTTTTCAGTGTTAAAATATATATCATTAATACTTATTTTGTTAATAGTTATATTGGTTAAAACTTACTAATTTACCCATACTAAACAAGTGACAAATAAAGCACCTGCTTTCAATCTTTGGGTACCAAAATACATTTTAGACCTTATCAACTCAGTTCATAATGACACCAAATTCTATTCCATGTTCGCTTGTCTTTTTGTATATCTTGGAAATTGTCTTATTCTAATACTTTAAAAGCATCCTCTCTTTGGTGATACCACTTAAGGTACAGAGTGAATGAAGAAAAAAACTTGTTTTTGTTTTAACAAAGCAAAAATGAAATATTAGCTGAAGAATGTTTCAATATCAACTAAATTATTTTGCTCAAACCATAGTTACATAAATAAAAATATAATATAGTAATTTCCCTCTCTTAATATCATAAACTTATAATGTTTACTGAGTATTCATGTAGGAATATATAGAGGGGAGCTTAAAGTGTTCAGTATAGTCTTTTGAGATAACTTTATATGTAGAATCTCAAATCCTTGATTGTACCATTTTCTCCCAAACTGTTATTTATCTCCTGCCTTTAACTTTCTCCCTGCACACTTCTCCATGGTTCATCAATTTCTGCTCATTCCTTCCACTTCTGACCCACTCCCTTATTAAATTGCATCTGTACATCTGTGATTCAATTTAGCCACCAGTTGTCTGTGATATTCCAGCCATTCTGTTAACATGTAAAATTACACCATTGTAATGAATGCCTGACCTGAACTACAAATGTACTCTCAATGCTACATTTTCCTCTTTTACCTTAGAGAATAATATAATATTCTCTACTCGCTACTTCCCTTCCAATTTTTAATCCTTGAGTGTTTAGAAATGTCTTCATTCTTCCTTCTCTTTCAATGGACAGTTTAGCAGGATATGTAATTATTATGGTTTTGGAAAGAATTGTCCAGCAGTGTTAAAATATATATCATTAATACTTATTTTGTTAATAGTTATATTGGTTAAAACTTACTAATTTACCCATACTAAACAAGTGACAAATAAAGCACCTGCTTTCAATCTTTGGGTACCAAAATACATTTTAGACCTTATCAACTCAGTTCATAATGACACCAAATTCTATTCCATGTTCGCTTGTCTTTTTGTATATCTTGGAAATTGTCTTATTCTAATACTTTAAAAGCATCCTCTCTTTGGTGATACCACTTAAGGTACGGAGTGAATGAAGAAAAAAACTTGTTTTTGTTTTAACAAAGCAAAAATGAAATATTAGCTGAAGAATGTTTCAATATCAACTAAATTATTTTGCTCAAACCATAGTTACATAAATAAAAATATAATATAGTAATTTCCCTCTCTTAATATCATAAACTTATAATGTTTACTGAGTATTCATGTAGGAATATATAGAGGGGAGCTTAAAGTGTTCAGTATAGTCTTTTGAGATAACTTTATATGTAGAATCTCAAATCCTTGATTGTACCATTTTCTCCCAAACTGTTATTTATCTCCTGCCTTTAACTTTCTCCCTGCACACTTCTCCATGGTTCATCAATTTCTGCTCATTCCTTCCACTTCTGACCCACTCCCTTATTAAATTGCATCTGTACATCTGTGATTCAATTTAGCCACCAGTTGTCTGTGATATTCCAGCCATTCTGTTAACATGTAAAATTACACCATTGTAATGAATGCCTGACCTGAACTACAAATGTACTCTCAATGCTACATAAGCTTTTCTATCTAATAATTTTCCTCTCTTTTACCTTAGAGAATAATATAATATTCTCTACTCGCTACTTCCCTTCCAATTTTTAATCCTTGAGTGTTTAGAAATGTCTTCATTCTTCCTTCTCTTTCAATGGACAGTTTAGCAGGATATGTAATTATTATGGTTTTGGAAAGAATTGTCCAGTCTCCTCCTTTCAAGTGGGCAGGATGAGCTGGCCCTCTTCCTAGTGATAATCTTGTTCTGCAGGATTTTAGGTTCATAACTTTTTCCGCTATGTTGTCAGTCTCCACTCCTGTATCTGCTTTGGATTTTCTATTCTTTGCCTGGTATTGTTTCCTCACTTTCTCTTTATTCTTGCAGGCTCACACCTTTTCAGATACTTTTTGCAATTATTTCAGTGGGGTTTGGGGAAAGACAGGAGATAAATATATTTAGTCAATCCATCATGTTTAATAGAAAGAGCCTAGTTTATAATTATTATACTTTATTGTAATAACTCTTTATTCTGTCATCCAATATTATAGGATGAATTTGAATAAAAAATGTTGAGACAATGACAATAACCTATACATATTTGTTGATACCCTGATCTATGCCTTTAACTTTGCAAAAACTCTTTATTGTTTCATTTACTTATCCAAGTGAATGTTGAAGTGACATTATTTTAATTTAGAAGATGACAAAACTGAAACTCTAAGAGGTTGTTACTTATCCATTTTGACAAAATGAAAAAAGAGAAATGTCTGCCTGGACTTCTTGACTAAAAAATCCAGGCGTTTCTTTGCTCAGTGGCTTGAGCATTTTCCCATACATCAAGAGGTCACTGATTTGATTCCAGGTTTAGGTGAATGCCCAGATTGTGGGCTCCATCCTCAGTAGGGGGGCTTGCAGGATTGATGTCTCTCACATAGATGTCTCTCTCTCTCTCTCTCTCAAATCAATAAAAACATTAAAAATGAAATAAAATATTCTACTTGAGGATATTTTTACAGATGATTTTGATGTTATTAAGATAAATATTAACTGTTTAATTTAATAAAAATTTTTTCTTTTATTTTATGATGTACATATGAGAGTTTGTAACTTACACTTTCATGATATATACTGAGCTATCAGACTCTCTATTTAATATTTCTTTATTAATAAAAATGTTGATATTCATTACCTTTGTGCATAACCATGTATTTTCAAACCACTTTTATTTAATATTTGCTCAACCAGGAAGTACTATATCATGGTAAAAAGGAACTGACTTAGAGTTTCTCAAACATGGGTTAGACTTGTGTTGCTTTTTACAAATAACATAATAACTGAGACTAAATATCCTATCACAATTTGTGAATTTAAAAAAAGGTTACTTAGAATACTTGTAAGAATTAACAGTTAATGTAAATGTAGATTATTGCGTTGGTGTTTTAAAAAGACTAATTTATTACAGTTCAGAATTTCCATATGGGTCTCACTTGGCTAAAATGAAGGAGTCAGCAGGGTTGTTTTCTTTTCTGGGGGATCTAGACAAGAATCCGTTCCTTGCATTTTCTAGTTTCTAGCACCACCTGCACATATTGACTTCTGTTCCCCTTCCTTCATCTTCAAAGCCAGCAAAGGCAGGTTGAGTCTTGTCATGTTCATCTCTCTGGCCTTATCTTTTGCCTTTTTCCCACATTGAAGAACTCATGTGATTACATAGGATCCACCTTCATAATCCAGGATAATCTCTCATTTTAAAGCCAGCTGAGTGCCAACATTAATCCCATCTGCAACCTTAATTCCTTTTTGCCATGTAACATATATTTGCAAGATCTGGGTATTAGGATATGGACATCTTTGGGGAGGGAGGCTTTGTCCTGCCTACCATATGAATCCAGGAAAATTCTTGAAATAGATGATAAATAAATGGAATTTATTATTATTTATTGAATAAATATTTATTAACATCTAATTTCACATATATTACCTAGATTTCTACTAATTGTCTAATTCACAAGTAACCTGGAGGTAGGCAAACCAGGAATTTCTCTAGCTTTAATAATATTTGATATGATTTAAAACACTGATACTGGTGATGTGGAATGCATACAATAATCTCTATATACTTTGCGTGCTTATAAAAGTTTTAAATACTATGTTGTCTGTGCCTGTTCATTTACTCTTAGTGGAAAGCTAATTGATTGAAGTGTTTTTTTTTTAATCAAGAAAATAACATCTTTACTATTCAAAATGATTTATATCTATCTAGATCTATATATTTTTTTCAATTTTCCTTTTTTAATATTCACCTGAGGACTTGCTTAGAGAGATAGAGAAGGAGAGAGAGAGAGAGACATCAATGTGAGGAAGAAACATCAGTTGGCTGCCTTCCCTAGACTGAACCTACAACCTGGTATATATGTGCCCTAACCCAGAATTGAACCAGCAACCTTTAGGTGCACAGGACAGAGCTCAACCAACTGAACCACTCTGGCTGTGAAAAATGATTTATATTTTTAAAGTATTAAATCAAATAAAAATGGTACTGCTAATGCTTATTTTCAATGTTAGATAACAGAGAAGATTAAATTTTATCCATGTAAAATTACAAATTTATACCATTGTTCAAATTATATTATTTTAACAATAAAACAGATATTCAAATATTATTTTCAGGGACTTTGTTTGCTTGTGCTATAGTAGGCCTAGCAGGTCTGCTAATATTCTTGCAACAGTAATTTCAAGCAATGCAGAGGTTAACCACTCTACTAAGTATTTTCTCATCTAGCAATCTTTTTTCCTATGGGAGCAATTATTCTACAAAATGACAAAGTGACAAGGGCAAAAAATCTAGTTACCAAGGGCATAAAATCACTTTTTTATTTCATAGTTGGGATTCTTGATCTCGTTAATAGCTTGAAATTGCATGACAAGCTTTTCCATTTGGACAATTAACATATTAATCTACTTTATGTGGTATCCATCTGCTCATATATAATTTTTCAGAAAGACTATTCATACCTCCTTGCACTCTTGTCTCATGGTTATTTTCAAAAGCGATATATAATTACTAGATGGTGTGAAATACTAATATACAGCCCTGAGGGGAATTATCAGCTTTCAGAAATGAAAAATTACAGGTAAATCTTTAAATTTTATCTCTAAAATTCAAATATTGAGAGATAATATTAGAGAAATTAATTTTTTACCTCATGTCATACTTGTGATTTTGTGCAATTTGTAAAATCAAGACTTTTTATGGGAACTGGAGGGTAATTTTATTCATAGGGAAGGAGGATTTTCAAGAACATATTAGTAAAGTTTTATATAGTTCTGTACACAGGTTTTCTTTCTTCTTTCCTTTTTACAGTTACAGCAAAAATTCATACTCAAAAGTAAGATAAAATAAAAGTGAAGAAAAAGTCACAGTGGCATTTTAATAATAATATTTTTATATAGCAAATAAAATTAGGTTTCTTAATGTCTCACTTAGATTTCCAGATTTTTGGAATGTACGGGGAGGAATAATTATACTATTTTTCAAAATCTCTCTCTCTCTCTCTCTCTCTCTCTCTCTCTCTCTCTCTCTCTGAATTTTCATGCACTGGGCCTCTAGTTAGAATATATGGCTGAATCAGTACTTATCTACAAAGAGAGTGATTAAAGAAAGAAAGCTCTTTAAATAATTATTCTATTTTTGTATATATAAATGCACACACATAATTGTGCCACTGAATATTGTAAATGATGTCACCTGTGTAGTTAATGTACTATTTCTGAAGCTGAACTACCTCAGATCAATTCCAGGTTGTCCTGCTTACCATGTAACCCCAGTAATACTACTTAACCTTCCCACACCTTGATTTCCTCATATATGAAATATGAAGTGTTATAAACCAGGCAAACTTGCTGAAGCCTTGGTGGACACTTGCCAAGGGCCAATCCTGGAAACATGCTTTTTTTGAGAAGGCATAAGGTTTGAACACAGAGACCTTGTTAACATTTTCCTTTACAAGACTCCTAAATAAGCACTTCTTACCCCTTACGTTGCACATTACATCAAAGATAGTCAAGAGCAAATACACAGATACTTGCTAAAAACTTAAATGTAAATCATGAAACCACAAAATTCTTAGAAGAAACCATAGGCAGCAAAATCTCAGATATCTCAGGTAGCAATATGTTTGTCGCTACATCTCCTAGGGCAAAGGAAACTAAGGAGAAAATAAACAAATGGGTCTGCATCAAAATAAAATGCTTCTGCACAGCAAAAGAAACCAACAAAATGAAAAGAGAGTCCACTGCATGGGAGAACATATTTGCTAATTCTACATCCAATAAGGGGTTAATTTCCAAAATATATAAGAAACTCATAAACTTAACAAAAGGAAGATAAACAATCCAATTAAAAAAGTGGGTAAAGGCCCTAAATAGACACTTCTCCAAAGTGGACACACAGAAGGCCAAAATACATGAACAAATGCTCAAAGTCAAATCAACCAAGAGATGCAATTTAAAATGACGAGTTATCATCTTACACCTGTCAGAATGGATATCATCAACAAATAAGTGCTGGCTAGGATGTGGAGAAAAGGGAACACTAGTTTACTACTGGTGGGAATGCAGATTGGTGCTGCCACTTTGGAAAACTGCCACAAAATTAAAAATGGAGCTGCCATTTGACCCAGTGATCCCACTTGTAGGAATATATCCTAAGAAACCCAAAACACCAATCAGAAAGGACATATGCACCCCTATGTTTATTGCATGTAATTTATAATAGCTAAGATTTAGAAACAGCACAATTGCCCATCAGCAGATGAGTAGATAAAAAAGCTGTGGTACATTTACACAATGGAATACTATGTGGTTGTAAAAAAGAAAAGAACTCTTACCATTTGCAACAGCATGGATGGACCTGGAGAATATTATGCTAAGCGAAATAAGCCAGTCAGTGAAAGATAAGGATTACATGATCTCACTCATATGTGGAATCTAATGAACAAAATAGATCCAGAGTCATGGAAGCATGAACCAGGTTGACAAATTTCAGGGGGAAAAAGGGGTGAATGGGGAGTGATTAACCAGGGAATGTATATGCATACCAGAGGCCTGGAGCATGAAATTCATGCAGGCCTGCACCCTCTCCAATCCAGGACCCCTCGGGGGATGTCTGACTGCCGTTTTAGGTCTGAACCCGGGGATCGGGCCTAAACCAGCAGTTGGACATCCCTCTTACAATCCTGGACTGCTGGCTCCTAATCACTCACCTGCCTGCCTACCTGGTCACCCCTAACTGCCCCCTCTGCCGGCCTGATCGCCCCTCACTGCCTCTGCGTGCCAGCCTGACCACCCCTAACTGCCCCCCTTGCCAGCCTGGTCACCCCTTACTGCCCCCCTGCCAGCCTGGTTGCCCCCAACTGCCCCCCTCTGCCTACGTGGTTGCTCCTAACTGCCCCCCCCTGCTGGCCTGGTCACCCCTTACTGCCCCCCTTCCAGCCTGGTTGCCCCCAACTATCCCCCTCTGCCTACCTGGTTGCTCTTAACTGTCCCCCCCCTAGCCTGATCTTCCCTCACTGCCTCTGTGTGCCAGCTTGATCACCCCTAACTGCTCCCCTGTGCTGGCCTGGTTTCCCCATGCGGCCTGCTGTTCAGTCGTTTGGTCATCCCTCACTAACCCCCCTGCTGGCTGGTCGCTCCACACAGCCTGCTTGTTCAGTCATTTGATCATCCCTCACTAACCCTCCTGTTGGCCTGGTCATAGGCAGCCACCTTGTGAGGGCGTGATAGTTAATTTGCATATCACCTCTTTATTATATAGGATATGCATACCATGGACACAAACAGTAGTGTGGTGAAGGCCTGGGAGGGGCAGGTATAGGGTGGAGGGGTTCAATGGTAAAAAAAAAAATAAACAACAAAATAACACACACACACAAGGGCATCTGTAATACTTTCAACAATAAAGATAAATTTTTAAAAATCTATTTAAATTTGTCACTACATATATAGACTTTATTAGTGAAAACTGTTCAAATGTGTTGGAAATGCACTTGATTAAAAAAAAAGAAAGTAAGATTTACAGAAAAATATCTAGCTTAACAGAATTTTTGAGGAGAAGTGAGTTCTGGTTAATTGTGTACTTTATTTACAAAAGCTTAACTAGAAGGTTCTTTTCATTTGAACTTTTTCACTGACAATAATTCTAAAACATTTCAGTTATTTACTAACCTTCAAAAACCTACTTTAATATCTTACAAAATAAATTGTATAATTTTTCCATACAAATTTCTTAATTCAAACAATTACAATATGTGAAATAAATGTAGGTTAATTAATATATAGTAGCATATAGATTTGTAGTATCTCAAAATTTCTCCCATGGGCTATCATCCTATATAATAAAAGCCTAATATGCAAATCAACCGAACAGTGGAACAACCGATTAGTGGGGGGCACGGCTGGCAAGTACGCAGCACCAGGCCAGCCAAGGCGAATGCCAGCGGCCAGAGGGAGGGGACTGCAATTGGGGTCAGTGACCAGTGGCAGTGGGGCGATGGCTACCAGTCACATCCCGCAGAGGGAGGCCACCGGTGGTGGCAGCGGGACGATGGGGGCAGAGGACAATTGGACCGTCAGTTGTACATCCCCTGAGGGCTCCTGGACTGCAAGAGGGTGCAGGCCAGGCTGAGGAACCCTCCTGAGTGCACGAATTTTCATGCACTGGGTCTCTAGTTAGAATATATGGCTGAATCAGTACTTATCTACAAAGAGAGTGATTAAAGAAAGAAAGCTCTTTAAATAATTTATGAGCATATATACATAATAAATTGTAATTTTTTATTCCAGGAAAAAAAAACTTCAAAAGTTCAGTTTAATACTTCCTTTTTGTTAGGGGCATTCAATAGGAAAATAAAATGATGAGGTAGTCATTGTGAGACAGAAAAAAAAGAAGATCTGGTTCAGATCTGTTTGGTTAGATTCTACTTGATGCAGGTTTCATCAAGGAAAGATATTGTTAAGAATGAAAAAGACATATAATGTTTACGTGCATGTGTGTGTGTGTGTGTGTGTGTGTGTGTGTGTGTGTGTGTGTAAAATATATATATAGTGGTTATATATAAGTAGCACCAAAAGACTTGGCAGGAATGATTTTGGAAGAATGATTTTCGAAGAAGTTCCTAAATAACTTAGGTTTTGATAACAGAAATTGTGGGTCCTGTGTCTCTGGCTTTCTGTGTGACCTTGAACAAATTGCTTACCTCTTTTTAAAAAAAGTATTTTACACCTCAGTTTCCCCATCTATAATTTGAGTTGTGTTTAGGTAAGGAGATTTAGTATAAGTAGAGGAAGGCATGTTATGGCTTGGGTCTCAACAGTATACGATCTGGAATTGGGAAGTGCCTTGGTGCAGCAGCCTTGCCTGACCAATGGGCAGAGCAAGACTGCTAGAAGTATGTTTGCATGGGGACTAATTGATCCTCTGTGAGAGAACTTGTAAATGAAGACAAATCTAGGCAAAAAAATTTTTTCCCATTACTACAGAGCCTTGGTATTTGGGGGATAAATTAATGATTCTTTGTGAAGTGTTGGTAGAAGTGGCAGCAATTCTTTGCATGGGGTGGAACTGTGGTCATATCTAACAGGGAGAGTATTATTATCTGAGGGATGGTTGATGAATTTCATGAGCTGAGTAGTTTTGTTTCACAAGTGGGAGTTCCAAATGTTCCTTTAAAAATTGGGGGAGGAAGAGTTTGCTGGATCCACATTTCTATATTAGTTGGTGGCACAAGAGTTGATTTCATGGGAATAAAACTGCTACTCCACATGATTAGTACAAAAATCAAAGTACATAATGACTGTAAAAACACTCTATAAACCATCAAGTGCTAAGTAATGTTGAAATAACTATATTTGTCCATTGGGTAACATCAATGTATAATCAAACACAGTTTCCAACACAGAATAAATTTTTATCAGACATGTAAGGTGAACTTCAATGATAGGATTTTCTCTCACCCTGTTCTCTTGGCTGTGGACCACCATATCAAATAAGTGTAATGCACATTTGTCTGCAGGAAACATGCATATTTAAATAAGCTCTTTCAGGTATTATTATGTTGATGATAATGTTCACAATATAAGACATTAATAATGAAGTGGAAAATTGAACCAATTATTTGATTAATGCATGCTTGAGAAAAATTGCAACTTTTTGCATAGTCTATGAAAGATTGACTAATATTACAAACACACTACTTTTAACTCTTGAGAAATTACTTAGGTTGATATGCTAATCGATAATCTTCTGAAGGATCATCATTAATAGTATTTTCAGTTCTCAAAAACATTGTTTTATGTGTATTGAATTTATTTTTCATTGCAGTTAGTAGATCTTATTTTCCCTTATTGTACTTCACATTAACTCTACTTACTACACCACATTCCACTCAATGTCTTTGAATCAGTTCATTGCATTACATGCTTTCACATTGTTTAAATTCAGAAATGTTGTATACTTCTGTGAATTCTGAATATGCTAAAAATACTTTTTATAGATATTAAGAAAAGGCAAAACACTTCCTGTCAAATGTGCTAAAATGTAAACCCATATTTTAGTGATGACTGAACCTTTAATTTTTTGCAGATGTGTTCTGAGTATTGATTTTTCAGCCAAGCTTATCTCTATCTCAAAGGTCACAATTCTCAAATGAGAACACTTTTTATGTGATTTTCTAGCACATCTGTTTTTAGTTTCAGCTAAATACAAAAGGTTAAAAATCACCCATAGATAAAAATATTCGAGGGAAAAAATTAGATTTTATTTGACATATCAAAGGATAGTCTTTTAAATGTTAAATAAAAATATTTTAGGAATAAAACTTAATTTATGTTCTCTTTGAAATATGTAGCAATTTACTTTTAATTTGAACATATTTTTCATCATTAGTACCCAATAATATAGGACATATGATTTAAGAGAGAGAAAAAAAACTATTAAGATTATAATTATACCAATTAAGCCAAATGTCACTGTGGTATGCAGAATTCTAAGATGATCTCCAAGATCCCCACCTTTTGGTGCATATACCCTATATAATTTCCCTAGGACCATAAAGGCTTTCACTCCCATGATTAGATTAAGGCACCCGGCAAAAGGGAATTTGTAATATAATTAATGTTGCAAATCATTGACCTTAAAATAAGGCGATTATCCAAGTTTGGTTGATCTAATCATGGCATACTTTTAAGTCTGGGTTTAGAGATCAGGGAAGGATGAACTCAGAGATTCAATCATGAAAAGTATGTGACCTGCCCTTGCTGGCATGAAGAAGGACCTTTTGCAGATAATGAGGGGAGCATCCAGTTGCTGATTTCCAGTTGAGATCCAGCAAGGAAATAAGGACTTCAGTTACTTCAACCTCAAGGAACTTAACTCCCAGAAAAATGAGATTACAAATGTTTTATAGTGAAAATTTCCCCAGAAGCTCCAGAAAAGAACCCAGCCAGTTGACACTTTGATTTCTGATTTATAAAAACTCTGAGCAGAACCCAACCATTGTGAGACAAACTTTGGACCAAGCTTTTGTTGGCTAAAATATGGGTGTTTTAAGGCATTGAATTTGTGGTAACTTATAGCAATAGAAAGCTAAAAAGGTTACTGTAGATTTATCTAAGGAAATATGCCATGTAACATGGTATTTAATAACAGATTTTAATATAAAAATTTTAAATGATCCAGGCAATTTAAACTATGCCCAGGATAATATATATCAAACTATGAAGTATGTACTTAACCATATTTTAGGTTGATTTTTATATAAACTGTAAGACAGATTGTAAACAGATTCTTCAAACTAAGATAAAATCCTCTATGTACAGTAAAACTCCCAATAATTTATTTAACATTCTAATTAAATCATGATTAAACTATAAATTACTTTTGTAAACATAAAGTGACTGCCTTGATATAAAAACCAAAAAAGAAGACAAGAAAGCCTTTTAACATATTTGTTTCTTTAATTGCTTACATGAAAATAAATGTTTCAACATATTCAAAAGTGCTTTCTTGTTCTTGTAACTCTAATTGATGTTACCTTAAGAGTAACCATTAATTACTCTATTGCTTGAATTTTAAAATATATATTTCAACTTTTATTGTCAACATAGAATTGTGTTACTCTGTTGAATGACTTTTCTTCCATTTAGTACTGACTAATAAGCACAGGCATGTCTCAAAAATTGTCATTAAATTGTCATTAAATTGCATAAAGGTGTTTGATCAACAATGTTAATAACAAAGCAATGGTTTATCAGTTCTAATTCTATATTTACATAATTCCCAGTCACATGATAATTTGTACTGAAATTCTGATTATTGGTATTAATGATAAAATAGCTATAATTTAGAGTTTGCTATATGTCAGACAGTATGTTAAATACATTATCCCATTTAAATCTCACAAAAATATCATGAGATTTATAATTTTATTTTATTATCCCATTTAATAAACGAAGGAAAAATCTATATCTATATCTATATCTATATCTATATCTATATAGATATATATGTAAAAATCATTGAGAATGAGGCTCATTTAGGTGTTCCAAGGCATCTGAAACAATGATTCCTAAAATAAGTACTGGTAAAGAGTAATTTTTACCAAGCTGCAAAATTACTTAATATCCTACTGGGCAATAAACTATAATGCTTGGGGTTATTCTTTCTACCAGACAGAAATCAATCACATCTATAACGGACAACATTCATTCCGATTGCTATGAACAGGAATAATTTCATAGCTTTTAGACAGGAATCACTTACATTGCTAACGATGTTTCAAAAATTACTTCCACAAGTTATTTATGTGTAAATTTTATGGAACTAGGAACTTATCCAGGAACCTTATTGACCCTGCTAGTACAATGTTGTGGTAGGCAGAATAATGGCATACCCTAATTTTTGTAATCTGTGATAGGCAGAAAAATTACATACCCTAATTTTTGTAATCTGTGACTATGTTATTAAATTAAGGATCTTGAGATGGGGTGGTTATCTTCTATCACCTGATTGAGTCTAGTGCAATCCCAGGGTTCTTAAAAATAGAACAGGGAGGCAGAAGAAAAGTTAGTGTCAGAGTGAAGCAATGTGAGTAGGACTCATCCCTTCATTGCTGTGTTTGAAAATGGAGAAGAGACATGAGCCAAGGAGTGCAGGCAGCTTCCAGAAGCTGGAAAGGCCAAGGAAAGAGATTCATCCCTATAACCACCAGAAAACAGTACAGATCTGCCAACACCTTTATCTTAGCACAAGGGGCTATGTTAGACCTCTGACCTACAGAACTGTAAAATAATATTTTCAGTTTGACTGGATAATTTTAAGCCACAAAGTTTCAAGTAACCTGTTAACAGCATCATAAAAAATCGAATGCAAATGCATAACATAGTGCATGAATACGTGCTCAATAAGCACCTGCTGAGCGAATACATTATTTAATTGTTGAATAGGTGTAACTTGTGCTGGACATCTTGAGTCAAGCCTTTTGTGCCTCTTCCCACAATCCATGCCCTCACCCACTAAGTTCCTCTATTTCTGATGTTGTCACAATAATATCCTTTAAATTATTTTTTGAGATTTTTCCCCCTGAAGAATAAGATATAAACGTATGTAGAAAACCATAGATTCTTAAGCATCCATTCTATTAAGCAAATAGTTTCTAGCCAATATTATTATGTTTTTATAAAATGGAAAATTTAGTAATATTTGCATTTTTTGTAATGAGAGATTGTCCCCTTATTACTGCCAAGAAAAACCTAATGATGCTGAAATTGACACTATTACTATCTCATAATGCATCTATTTTCTGTTTTCATAGGTATACTTTAATTATTACACCAGAAAACTCTATTTTGTTTTTATCAGACTTTGAAATAGAGCTCCAAAGCCTGAAACTTAAATATTAAGGACCCAGCCTTCCAATAATTTTCTACTTTGAATATTTTTTTTTAATTTTGCTCCCTTCAATGTAGAACGACAGCAAAACAATTTAAAGAAAATGTTAAAGTTATACTTATTTATAGTTGTCTTGTAGTAAAACCTCAATCTAAAATTTTATACCTACATATAGTAGATGTTCTAAAATATCAGTTTTTAGACAAGTGAATGTTAATAAAATTGAACTTTTAATTCTACCAAAATCACTAACTCTTTTATATTTAAATACAGTATTATTGTATATTTCCCCTTGGTGTTATATTCATTTCACCTTTCTTCACTTCTAAACTCTGATTAGATATCTCTCCTCTGTGGTTCCAAAACAACATAGATGTTTCCTATTACATTGTATAGTATAATTTATTCAAATTATTCTGTACTGGACTAGAGTAGTCTATGAAACTAAAAGCTCTGTGACCAAAAGGTTCATGTCTATCTTCTTTACTAATACATTTCCAAAATGATTAGCTCAGTGTTTAGCACATAGTAGGGCCTCAGTAAATACTTATCAAATATATAAATACAGATTTATAGCATATTAAACATAATTATAGCTTATATTTAAATGGCTTCATTTTGGAGGAAGAAAAATCTTGACAATTGAAATCCAAATAAAACCTTTGGAACTGATCATTTGGGGATATCTCTATTAACATTCACAATGTTTTCTCATCTCTCTCTCTCTCTCTCTGGCTATCTATCTATCTATCTATCTCTATCTATCTCTATCTATTTCTATCATCTCTAAAAACCAATGAAAACTTATTCTCTAGTGAGGATTTTAAAAAAAGGGATGAACGGACAAAAATACATACAATGAAATATTATTCAGACATAAAAAATGACTTGCATTTGCAACAACATGGATGGACTTACAAGGTGTTGAACTAAGTGAAAAAGATTAGATAAAGACAAATATCATATGATTTCATTGATATGTGGAATCTAAAAAAATAAAGAAACTCACAGGACTGGAGCAAAATCCAAGATACAGAGAACAAACTAATGATGTCCAGAAAAGAGGGAGATAGAGGGGCTGGGTAAAAAAGGTGAAATGTTTAAGAAACACAAATGGACAATTAGAAAGAACTTACAAAGACGTAAAATACAGTTTAGTGGCTATAGTCAATAATCCTATTAATAAAAGCCTTTGTGGTCATCATGCCCTCACACCATGATGCCCTCACGCCTCAACGAGCAATCACCAGGAGGCTGCATGCGCAGTGGGTGCAGGAGCTGCATGCATGGCACGAAGGCAGGGCCTGCAGCTCTGTGTGGCGAGGCCCGGGGGTCCAGCGGCTCCTCAAGGCACGGAGGCAGGTCCCGCAGCTCTGGCCTCCATCTTTGGGGCAATCCATCGAGGAGCCCTGGATGGATGGGTTGGGCCTACCTCTTTGGGGCGATCGATCGCAGGGCTCCTGCACTGTGAGAGGGCACAGGCCAGGCTGGGGGACACCCCCCCCCAGTGCACTAATTTCATGCACTGGGCCTCTAGTATTGTAATAACCATACATGGTGTCAGGTGATTACAAGACAACGGGGGGGGAGGTCACTTTGTAAGTTATATAAATGTCTAACCACTATGCTATATTCCTGAAACTAATATAATATTGAATGTCCTGTGATTGAAAATAACTTTAAAGTATTTTAAAAAGTAATTTTGTTTTATGTATAATGTATGAAACATACTAAATTAATTAAAAATAATGATGAATTTAGTTTTTAGTTTTAATAACTAAAACCTGATGTTTGACAAAATAAGGTGACTTTTATGTCTAAAGCAGTGGTTCTCAACCTTGGCAGCACATTAGAAACACCTGGGAATCTTTTTAAAATCCTGATTTCTGGGCCTCATCCTTCGGAAATTCTGTTTCTTTGTTATGGGGTGGGGCCACAACATTAGTAACAAAGAAACAGAATTTCTGGAGGATGAGGCCCAGAAATCAGGATTTTAAAAAGATTCCCAGGTGATTCTAATGTGCAGCCAAGGTTGAGAACCACTGGTCTAAAGGTTGAAAATATAAGAGAGAAATGGTCATGCCCGAGTTAAAACTTCGTTTTAGGTTTATTGTAGATATCTAGCCAATACAGCTCAGTTGTTAGCTGTGTTGAAACAAGATAATTTTTTCAGGGCAGCACTTAGAATTTAAATAACCTGAGTTTATTGGTAATGTGCCTATTACATGTACTTTAGATTTTAATATCCCAAGTAATGTTTTTTATACATTAAGTGATACAAATTCTGATGATGAATTATTTAACATCATATATATATATATATATCCAAAAGCTTTTAGTCACTTATCAGACAATTCATCACAAGAACATGTATTAAACATCTTATCCATAATGTTATTCTACTGTTATAAATTCTTAAAATAAACAAGACCCCATCCACTAGTTCGGATAATGTAATTTTAATGTGATAAAATTTAATTCATAATGAAGCTTTAGAAGTATACAATATCTTGTTTGGAATGTTTCAGATGAAATTGAAACATGTAGTGTTTTTATGGGAAGGCAAAGAACATATTGTCACCTGAAACAGTCATTTTAACAGCTGTTGTTTTTTGTTTGTTTGGTGTGTGTGGTGTGTGTGTGTGTGTGTGTGTGTGTTTTCTTTTAATTGAAAGTATACTGGAAATAGGCAATGCTTAGTATTTGAAAATAATGGTAGACACCTGAATATAAAATCAACTCAGACAATATTGAGTATATTTATACTTTTTTAAAGTAACAGAAGGTTATCTTGGTTAACTTTCTGCTATATTTTAAATTAATTAGTCTTAGAAAGTTTGTATTCCTGGTTTGTGCTTCTTGGACATAATTGAAAATAATTAACTTCACCATGGAATAAAATAAGTATACATATATGTTGATTTAACAATGTAAACCTGAAACCTTTCTTGATTCTGATCTTAATTAGCAGTTTAAAATCTTATGAAGTGAGACATAATACACTTCAGTTTTTAGCATTCTTACAACTTTTCTTTGTGCTCCTTAACCAGACCTAAGTGTTTTCTCTCTAAATTGAAACATTCATTTCACAAAAGTTAAGGGATAATAAGGAACCGGATAATATTACTTAATTAGACTATGTTGGACTGAGCATACCTTCCATGGGGGCAGGGATGGGGAGGCATTGCAGACTTCATATGAAAGAGAAGAAGACTTTCTAACAGTCATTAACATAGGACAGGGATTCACAAATTGAGTGTCCATGCAGATCATCTGGAGAGTCCAGTAAAGCACTGATATGACCATGGAACCACCACTAAGGGTTCTGCTTTAGTTCATGGGGTTTGAGCATGTGCACTTCTGATACACTCCCAGGTGATGCTGATGCTGACGGTCTGTGGAGCACCCTTTGAATAGCACGTATATAGACTCAAATGATAAGAGAAAACTATTTCCCATTTTGGCAATTAAACTACAAGAATTAAAATAAAGCAAGTTAAAATATACACATTAAAATAAAATAAAATTATAAATTAAAATTATAAAGTTAAAAGCAAATTAAAATACATGAATTATAAGTTAGGCTAATTTACATAGTAAGGAATTTTTCCTTTATTCAATTGAAAAATTATTAAATATTTTTCAGAGTTTATTCATATCTAAGTTTCATTATGAAGTGAATGAAATATAAAGGATATAGATACTGTATTATGTATAATGATTTAAAATTTTAGACAAGCACCAATCGTTAATTTTTTTAATTTAGTGTTTAATCTTATTTCTATGTTGACAATATATAGCTATAAAACATCATGATCATGAGTCTACTTGATTTTTCCTAGGACAGTTTAAAGTGTCAGTTCAATAACTAGCTCAGGTACTGAGTTTACAGCAGTAAGTTCCTAGTGACAGTCAGATACAATCGATATAAAGAAATAAGAGAAGGGATTCAATGCTCCTGTTACTGATAAGGGCAAGAATATGTTCTCCTAAAAAAAATAGTTGTTAACCAGATAATTTTCTTTACAGAAAGTGACAGACTTTAAAGCATAAATAATACTTTATGTGTCATATCAAATGATTAAAATCTGTCATAAGATAATTTCAAAGGAACTACCAATTTAGTAGAGACCATAATTTTAAAAAATTTCAAGGATATTGAAGTAAGAATTTATAATAAACAACGGGCTAAAATATTGAATAGTGGACTTCAGATATTATCAAAGAAAGAAAATGGAAATAATAAATAATTTGCTCCAGGGCATTAAAATAGGGTAAAAAGGTTTCCATGTTTATATGACTTACTCTCAATCATTCTCATTCACATGACTGGTTAGTATGGTCCTAAAAGCTCAATCTTTTAAGTTACTAATTTCAAACACAGGAGTTTATAAAATACTAGGGGCCCAGTGCATGAATCCATGCACCTTGAACGGAACTGTGGGCTGCGAGGCTGTGGTGGACACAGGGTCAGGTCTCGGCTCATCCTCTACACCCCCGCCTGGCCCCTCCCACCACGGCCCCTGGTCCCCTGTCTGCCAGCAGCCCCTACCCCCGCCCGCCTCACTCCCACACGCTGATGGCGTGGAGTGATTGGGGCTGGTGCCAGGAGTGGGTACGAGCGGGGCCAGCACTGGCAGCCTGTGGGAGTGGCGGCTGCTGCCCCGATTGCTCCTAAGGAGCAGGGGGAGGTGGAAAAGCCCTCAGGGGCGATCAGAACTGGTAGCCACCACTGGCACCCACTGATGGTGCCAAGCAATCAGGACCGGTGCCAGGCTCCGACAGTGGGTGCGAGCGGCGGCTCCGCCACCAGCTGCAGGTGCGAGCTAGGCCATTGCCAGCAGTGGGTGTGAAAGGCGGCTGCTGGCCCCAATCACTCCTCAGGAGCAGCGGGAGGTGGAGAAACCCTGAGCGGCGATTGGGACCAGCAGATGCCCTTCACACCTGCTGATGGCACCGAGTGATCGGGGCAAGTGCTGTGTACCTCCAGCGGTTGCAAGCACCTGGACGGGACCGCATTGCGCGGGAGCAAAGGATTTTCAGTAACCACCAGAGGCTGGCTCTGATTTCAGCAACTGGTGCCCCGCCTTGGTCTGGTGTCCCCACTCACCTGCTGCACCATCCCACGGCGGCCCATGCCCACATTTTCCGCACTCTGCCGCCTGCTGCCGATGTCTGCCATGTTCTGTGCGTGCCCCCTGGTCATCATAGGGACCGGTTGTTCAATTGTTCCACCATTTGGTCTATCTGCATATTAGGGTTTTATATATATAGATAATGTCTGTTTCTATAGAAGTGTAAATTCTATCTTCTGATTGGCTTGCTTAATGTATAAACCCATGGAATATATATATATATATATTTCAGAGAGGAAGGGAGAGGGAGAGAGAGACAGGAACATCAATGATGAGAGGGAATCAATGATAGACTGTCTCCTGCATACCCCACACTGGGGATATAGCCCCCAATTGGGGCATGTGCCCTGACCGGGACTAGAACCTTGAACTCCTGATTCATAGGTTGATGCTCAACCACTGAGCCATGCAGGCCAAGCAACCCATAGACTTTTTAAAGTTGAAATTAAGATTCCCAGCACTTAAAAAAAGCTGTAAAAACAACCTGCAACAGGAAAATCAAAGATGAACTTGAAAGAATCAAATGCTTATCTATTCTTGATTTATACCTCTTTGATCATTCTAAACTTAAATGCATGGTGTTATAACTTCCCAGCTGAACTTGTGTTACTTTATTATTACATTCATTATGCATTTTGACTTACTGGAGGTTACATGTTACTTTTTTATTTATGCAGTTTAAGATATGACTGGCATACAGTAAACTGTATATATTTGAAATGTACAGTATGTTAAGTTTCAATATCAATATACATCCATGAAATCATCATCAAGATCAAGATAATAAATATAACCATCACCTCCCCATATTTTCATGTGCCCCTTTAATGTACCCACTTTCAGTCCCTTTTCTGCAGCCCCAGAGAACCACTGATAGGCTTTTTGTCAGAAACATTAGTTTGCATTTTCTGGACTTTTATATAAATAAAAATATACAGTTCGTACTTTAGGTTGTCTGGCTTCTTTCATTCACAATAATTATTCTGACATTCATCTGTGCCACAGTGTGTATCAATAGTTCATTCATTTTAATTGTTGAATAGTATTCCATTGTATGCATAAATGCCTAGGCCTGGAATCATGGTAGCTGAAGGTTTAAATATTTAAGAAAGTATCAAACTGTTTTTCAAACTGATTGTACCCTTTTACATTCCCATTAGCAGTATGTGAGATTTCATAGCCAGCAGTTGATACAATAAGTCTTTTTCACTTTAGCCTCTCTAATTGGTGAATATTTCTTTGTGGTTTTAATTTGCATTTTCCTACTGCTGAATATCTTTTTCTGAGCTTATTTTGTTATCTCTATATCTTCTTTGGTGGAGTATCTGTTTATATATTGTACCAATTTGAAATATTTTTATTGAGATGTTAAAGTTCTTTATGTATTTTACATACATGTAATTTTTCAGATATATGCTTTGCAGGGATTTTCTTCCAGATTTTGTAGCTTAGCTTCTCATTCTTTAAACCGTGTCTTTTGAAGAAAAGTGTCTTTTTATTTTGTATAAACTTTACAACCTTCAGTTAATTGTCTGTGTGTTTTATGGATTGAGATTAATTTAGACTTTGTTGCGATATCAGAGAAATATTCCCTTAGCCCAATAGCACCAAGGTTTCTCTTTAAAGTGTAATAATTTGAGACTTTTCAGTCATATATTTGACTAGAGGCCCAGTGCATGAATTTGTGCACAGGTGGTGTCCGGCTGGCCCAGCCCCAATCGGGATGGATCAAGGCTGGGTCTGTTGGGAGGAGGAGATGGTAGGAGGTTGGCTGGCCGGCCTGCCCCGATTGGGGCCTGATCAGGCCTGGCCAACTGGGGGGAGGGGCTGTGGGTGATTGGCCAGCGGGCCCCGCCCCCGATTGGGGTGGGGAGGGCCAATTGGGGGTCAGCAGCAGGGGGAGGGGCCGTGGGAGGGTGGCCATCCACCCCCTCCCCCGATTGGTGTGGGGGGCAACCGGGGATGGAACTAGCTGTGGGGAGAGGCTGCAGGTGATGGGAAGTGGGGGCCCATTGGGGGTGGGACTGGCTGGAGGGTGGGCCCACCCCTCATTGGGATCAGGGAGCCAATCTGGGGTGGGGCTGCAGGAGGTTGACCACCACCCTGCCCCCTATTGAGGTAAGGGGGGCGGTTGGGGATGGGGCCAGCCTGGGGGAGGGGATGTGGGCCAATTGGGGTGGTGAGGGCCCATTGGGGATGGGGCCGGATGGGGGGAAGGGCTGCTGGAGGATGGCTGGCCGGCCCCACCCTCTATTGGGGTGGGGATGATCAGTGGTGGGGCCAGCTGGGGGGAAGGGCCACGGGGGGTTGGCCAACCATCCCACCCTCGATCAGGGTGGGAGAGGCCGATAATGGATGGGGCCGACTGGGAGGAGGTACTGGGGGAGGTTGGCCAGCTGGCCCCACCTCCAGATGGGGCTGGTTCGCTGGCCACAGTGGGTATCATAGTGACTGGTCATTCCGGTCGTTATGGCGTTCTGGTCACTGGATTTTTATATATATACTAGAGGCCTGTTGCATGAAAAGATTCATGCAATAGGCCTTCCCTTCCCCTGGCTGCCAGCATCGGTTTTCCTCCGGCACCTGGGACCCAGGCCTTGGCTCTGGCCGGAGCCACTTTCAGTCTTTGCTGCTCCAGTGAGAGCCGCCTTCAAGCCTTCACTGCTCTGGCCGGAGCCGCCTTCAAGCCTTCGCTGCTCTGGCCGGAGCCGCCTTCAAGCCTTCATTGTTCCGGCCAGAGCTGCCTTCAGTCTTTGCTCCACCGCTTCGCGCCTACGTATGCAAATTAACCGCCATCTTTCTCGCTGATTAGCCAATGGGAGGCGTAGCGAAGGTACGGTCAATTACCATGTTTGTCTACTATTAGATAGGATATATGTACTAGAGGCCTGGTGCACAAAATTTGTACACTGGGGGGTTATCCTTCAGCCCAGCCTGCACCCTCTCCAATTTGGGATCCCTCTCACAATCCAGCACTGCTGGCTCCCAACCGCTCACCTGCCTGCCTGCCTGATTGCCTCTAATTTCTTCTGCCTTCCAGCCTGATAACCCACTAACCACTCCCCTGCCAGCCTGATTGACTCTTAACTGCTCCCCTG
The DNA here is from genome assembly GCF_000412655.1 of Myotis brandtii. NCBI lineage: Eukaryota > Metazoa > Chordata > Mammalia > Chiroptera > Vespertilionidae > Myotis > Myotis brandtii. The sequence goes on along the minus strand of NW_005353887.1, from coordinate 939,682 downwards.
CCAACCCGATTGCCCCTAACTGCCCTCCCCTGCCGACCATGTTGTGGTTGTGGGTGCCACCATCTTTGAGGGCGGGGCAGTCAATTAGCATATTCCCTCCTTATTGGCTGTGGGTGCCACCATCTTTGAGGACGGGGCAGTCAATTAGCATATTCCTTCTTTATTGGCTGTGGGCACTGCCATCTTTGAGGGTGGGGCAGTTAATTAACATATTCCTCCTTATTGGCTGTGGGCGCTGCCATCTTTGTGATGGTGTGAGGGTCAATTAGCATATTCCCTCTTTATTAGATAGAATACATTCTTTTTTTAGATTAAGTTTTGTATAGAGTGTGAGGTATGGTATGAAGTATCTTTTTTGGTGTATGGATATTTCAAGATTGTGGAAAAAAGACTACTCTTGTACCTTTAAAAAAACAATTGTTCACATATTTATTGGTCTATTTATGGACTCTGTATTCTATCCCATTGATGTATTTGCTTATTTTTATGCCAATAGCACACTATCCTGATTATTGTAACATGATAATTTCTTGAAATCAAGTAGTATTTGTCCTTCAAATATGTGATTTTTTAAAAAAAGTCATTTTAGCTATTTAATATCTTTACATTTCTTTTGAATTTTACAATCAATTAGGCAATTTTCTCTACAAAGCAAACTGGGAATTTGATTGAGATTACATTTAATTATAGAGGCCCAGTGCACGAAATTCATGCATGGGTTGGGTCCGTAGGCTTGGCTGGCGATCAGGGCCTATCAGGACCTTCTGGCTGCCGGCTGGGACCTTCCTTCTCTGGCTGCCAGCTGCCGGCCAGGGCCTTCCTTCATTCCGTGCTGCTTCCTGGTGTTCAGCACATGTCATAGTGTGCGATTGAACCTCTGGTCTCCTGGTCAAACTCTGAGTGGACACTTTGCATATTAACCTCTTATATATATAGATTTGTAAGAATTGTTATTTCCTAATATTGTCTTTCTATCTATGAACATAGTATATATATTTTGGTCTCTTTTTATCTAAGCAATGTTTTGTACTAGTAGTTTTCATTTTTGTCAGATTTATTCCTAGGTGTTTTAAATGTTTTATGCTATTGTAAATATCATTATTTTATTTCAAACTCTGATGTTGCCCATATATAGCATGATTGATTTTTGTATGTTGATCTTGTATTCTGCAACCTCATTACACTCACTTATTCTAGTAAATTCAGATTTTTTAGCACACAAGTGTGTCATATGTAAATAAAGGACAGTTTTACTTCTTCCTTTCCAATATGGATATATTTTTGTATCTTATTCTTGCCTTATTTCATAAGAAACTTCAGTATAATAATAAAAGACAATGGTAAGAACAGACATTTCAGTTTTTCCTAACGAAAAGTATTCCACTTTTATCATTAAGTGTGAGGTGTTACCGTATATTGTTAAGAGATATCCTTTTACAAGTTGTGAGGTGCCTTCATATTCTTGGTTTCCTGAGAGTTTTATCAAGAATGGCTGATAGAATATGAGAAATACATTTTTTTTGCCTCTGCCTCTCTCCCACTCCCTCTCTTTTTCCTTTCCCTCTCTTTTTCCTCATCCAAGCTAAAGGTTTACCAATTTTATTAATTCTGTCAAAGAACCAACTTTTGCTTGCATTTACTCTCTCTCCTTATTGCATGCTATCTATTACATTTATTCTTAGTCTCATCTACATTACTATTTTTTACTTACATTGTATTTCATTTGCTCTTCTTTTTCTAGATATAAGATGGAAGCAAAATGTGTTTCTTTAGGACCTTTTTTTCCTTAATATATGCGATTAGTGCTCTAAATTTCCCCTAAGTATTGCTTTTGAAACATCCAACGAACTTTTATATGTTGTGTTTTTATTTTCACTCAGTTAAACATATTTTCTAATTGGTCTCATGGGTTATTTTAAAGTGTGTTATTTATTTTCCTAACATTTTGGGAGTTTCTGTACCAATTACTATTTCAATTATATTTGGTCAGAGAACATACTTATCATGACTTGAATTCTTTTAAAATTATTAAGAGTTGCTTTATAGTGCTGAATGCGGTCTCTCATGGTTAATGTTCCATGTGAACTTGAAGAGAATTAGTATTGTGCTATTATTGGATGGAGTGGGTTATAAATTTCAAGTGAATCAGGTTGGTTGATTGTGTTATTCTAATCTTCTACATTCTTATTGAATTTATGTCTACATTTTCTATCAGATTGAGAGATCATTATTTAAATCTCTGACTCTAATTATGGATTTTTATTCTGTCAGGTTCTGCTTCTTCATATATTTTGAAGTTCTGTTACTATGTGCAAAAACATTTAGGATTCTTTTTTCTCTCTGAAATCAATGATTCCTTTATCAATGAAATCGCCTTCTTCATACATGGTAATATTATTTGCTCTCAAGGTCATTTTGGCTGGTATTAATACAGCCTCTCCTGCTTTATTTTGATTAGTATTTGCATGATATATATTCTTTCATTATTTTATTTTACTCTATTTATGCATTTGTATTGAAGTTGTTTTTTATAGACAATATGCCATTAGGTATTACAGCTTTAATACAATTTGATAATATCTGCATTTTATTTGGAGGTCTCTCAGCTGCCCAATTTCCATCGCAGTATCTCAATCATATTATTTTTAATAACGCAAGGTATTCCATTATATTGCTGTGTAGCCAAGTGACTTCAAAATAGCCAGCACCTGCTAGGCTAGCTTGCCATATTTTATGGGTTTGATTAATAGGAAGCAGTGGGACAGTGTATTACCCACGGCACCACAAACAGCATGCTGTTCACTTTTGCATTGGTTCCTCTGGACCCCCAAAGTCCCATGAAGGCAATACAGAAAGAGTCTAATTGGATACTGTCCACATAGGATTCTTTGTCACAGAGAAAGAACATCTCTAATTTTATAAGGGATCTGCTCACAAACCTGACCAACCTTTGCCTCTCAAGGAAATACCTCTTTTACCCTAGCCAGGAATCAGATCTGCCCTTTCTCCTGAAAAGACACAGGCTTTCTCACTCAGACAGGCTTCTGGGGAGGACAGGAGACTCTAGCTTTATTATCCTGAGATGTAAGCCAGTATCTGCCCTGGAGTATCTTTGTAAACATCATTGCACAAAGCTGTTGATGACCTTTGTTTAGATGTTATGAAGAAATGGGAGACTTCTGAGGAATTTATCTCCCAACCGATGTATATGTATCAGTCACAGTTCTGTCATAAAAATATTTAGAGTAAGGAGATATTGAATATAATAAGAAATCAGAAGCTTATGCAATGGTTGGAAGGGTGGGGGCAGCAAATGTTAGCAAGACCTCATGATTGCTATCAGGATATGTGGAAGTGCAGGCAGAGCAGGTAGGTGAGCTGAAGCTGCAGATCTGTGCTGCCTGTGGTATAAAAGTGTTTAATTCTCAGGAGGATGCCTGAAAGCTATTGGCCAAACCCCAAGTCTTCATCCTGCTCTCTGCCAATGCCCTTGTGCCTGTCCTCGGCAGTGCCAGAAAATAATGGCTTATCTTACTGTTTCACATCCCAAATCTCATTCAAGTGATTTTCACTGGCACAATCTGCAGGCACTCTGCAAACTTGGGAAGGATAGCTCTTGGGCTCTTCCTCTGCCTGTGCTATAGCAGAGTGTGGGTGAGGAAAAGTGATGCTGAATTGACAACACATGATGCATCAAAGTCTTCATTAATGTAATTTCTAATAGTTTTTCTCTCTCACACAAATGATACTCTAGTAAATAGCTTTGTCCATTTATATTTTGGCATATGTGAAAGGATTTCCATTGGATTGGTTCCTAGAAATGGAGTGGCTTGCAGTGTGTGCCTATCTCACATTCTGATAGATGGTACCAAATTACTCTCCGAAAACAATTGCTTTCCAGGGAGTAACCAAGGAGAATGGAGGAAGGAAAAGCCTGTTTGCAGATAATGTAGGAAAAGAAGTGAGTACCCAGTCTGTCCTTCCTAGACATTCACTCAGTGCCTTTGAGTGGTGAGTCCTCGAAGCAATGAGAGGGAGGAAGTATGCTTTGAAATGTTATTATGTGACCTAATATCTAATCAAATATCAATCCCTTCACTACTGAGAAGGAAAAAAGTAAAGGATTAGATCTCTTCTCTGATAGGCATTATGCCAGCAGCTTTCACATTGATTTTCCAATTTAATTGTTAGTATAATTCTATGAGTAGTTATATTATTCTCATGATCGTCCCTGATGAGTCTTTGAGCTTCAGCTGCCAAGTGGCTTGTTGAAAATCATGCATTTAAGAATAAGATGCAAAGACAGCTGTGGAAGATTATAAAACCTATGCTCATTTTTCTGTTTGTGACAGACATCTTCCTTCTCAATAAACACCCTTAAACTTCGACTTATACTTTGATGATTTTTTTTTACTCTCTTCAAGGCTGTCCATGTATATTGGAAAGAACTCAGAGTTTGGAGGTGAAAATATTTTACTTTAAATCAAACTTTGTGTCCCATCTTCATCATTTACTATGTGTGATTTTTGAGCCATTTAATTAAGCTCTGAACTTTACTTCCAACATCTACAAAGCAGATATAATAGTACATACCTAGCAAGTTTATTGTGAGAATTAGAGGTAGTGTGTGTGTGTGTGTGTGTGTGTGTGTGTGTGTGTATATATATATATATCCCCTATCTACTAAAGAAGGAATATGCTAATTGACCCTCATGCCATCGCAAAGATGGGGGTGCCACAGCCAATAAGGAGGGAATATGCTAATTGACTGCCACACCCTCAAAGATGGTGGCGCCCACAGCCACAAGATGGCAGTGCCCAGTCCCCTCAGCTTCACTGGGGCAGCAGGCGCCAGCCCGAGGCGCAGGCAAGCCTTGAATGGCGGCTGCCCAGCTGCCCATGGCTGCCTGAGGCTCAGGTAACCAGGGCCGGCCGAGGCTTTCGCTGCCAGCAGTGGCAGCAGCAGAGGTGTGATGGGGCATCGCCTTCCCCTGATTGCCAGGTCACCTTCCACCCCTGGGGGCTCCCGGACTGTGAGAGGGGGCAGGCCTGGCTGAGGGACCCCCCTCCAGTGCATGAATTTTCATGCACCAGGCCTCTAGTCTATATAATGTGCTTAGCATATTATTACAGCATTAATGTGTGTTTACCTGTGACCATGGGGCAAGAGGGGTAAAAGGGTGAAGAATGTAGAGTTCAGGACTAGCACATGCTGAGTATCATGAGACTTGATATAAAAGTGTGCAGTCTGCTATAAATTATTTCTATGGTAGTATAAATATGGACAACTAAAGTGATATTTCTAACTCTTCAAAGTCAGGTATTAAGTCTCATCTATCTATCTCTTCACAAGTCAAAACAAGCTGAAAATGAAAAAAGTGTTTGCAAATAATATAAAATAGAATAGAATGTGCATACCAGACTACAAGTCCAATTAAAATATAATTCATTTACTTTTTTATTGAATTTGTGGGGGTGAGATTGGTTAATAAAATTATATAGATTTAAGGTGTACAGTTTTATAATACATCATCTGTATATTTTATTGTGTGTTCACCACCTCAAGTCTCAAGGGGGGAATAAATGGTAATTACTTTACTTCCACTTTTTCCTTCATAAGGAAAATTGGCTGGTAGCACTCCATCACTATGTCCTTTTATGCCTTGCCCTAATGCAATGAGACAGAATGTCAGAAACAGCTTGGAAATCTTAGTGATTTGATAGTGGTATTCATATTAAAACAAAATGTACATCCTTTGATTGTTGAAAATGTAATGCACTTATGTAATTTTCTAGTTGTACTAGTGCCATTGTGTTTAATCTCACCAAAAATTTTGGTGCAAGTTTTGAGTATTTTCAAAATATTGAGACAGTAAACATAATTTGGTTACAGGATATCTTAGCAATATATTTATTGTTTAATAGCACTGAAGCTTATTTGAATGCAACTATAATTAGCATGTTGTCCTAAATTTAATGCTAAATTACATTGATACCATTTTCTTTGGGTAATTTTCATAATTCTCAGGAATCTTATAAAAGGATTATTATCTTTTAATTTTTTAAATTATACTTGCTTTAATTTAAAAACAATATTTGGTCATTAATTTTGCTCAGAAATTTGTCTCTGAAAGAAAGCAAGTATAATATTTGGATGAGTATAGAATGCTTCTGAAATTTTTCAATATAGAAGAGATAAGTGTATATACTTGCAATACAATATCAAAAAGTTATGCTTTAATGACTTATTTGCCAGAGCTAATGTTCTATCAGTGTTATTATATTTTTCTTGAATAGAGTTTGTATCTTAGTTTTTCACTATATTATTATGAACAAAGTATTTTTAATATGTCTATAAATAACTTTTATTCTGAAAGTACTATGCATCATTTCATAGAAAAATCAATGACATAGGTTTGCAGTATAAAGGGAATTAAAAAATTCCTAATCTAATGGTTCATTTGCTGAAATTATGATCTCTCTTAGAGGTAATAATGTTCAGTGATGTATGTACTGTTCTGCTCTAAAATAACACTGGGTCATCTCAAGCTATGAGGGTTAATGTGATACTCAGACCGATAAACTGGGTCATAATGTATAAATATTAACATTGGCATCAGACTCAGGCTGAGCTTTTGTATTTATACACCAAATAGGTATCTTTCAAAAATTGGTATAAATAAATTTTGGCCCAGACAGTGTTGCTCAGAAGTTGAGCATTGACTCTATTTTTATAGATAGTGGAAAGGAGGGAGGGATGGAGGGAGAAAGGCGGGAGGTAGAGAGGGAGGGAGAGAGAGAGAGAGAAACATCGATGGAAGAGTCAAACTCACAGTTCTTCAGTGTGCAGTCTGGGACTCTAACCACTGAGCAACCAACCATAGTTAAAATATCTTATTTTTAATTGCTTAAGAAATGACATTTTTGCCCTGACCGGTTTGGCTCAATGGATAGAGCGTTGGCCTGCAGACCAAAGGGTCCCGGGTTCGATTCCGGTCAAGGGCATGTACCTCGGTTGCGGGCACATCCCCAGGAGGCAGCTGATCGATGTTTCTCTCTCATCGATGTTTCTAACTCTCTATCCCTCTCCCTTCCTCTCTGTAAAAAAAAAATCAATAAAATATATATTAAAAAAAAAAAGAAATGCCACTTTTCCTTTCTCCTTTTTCCTTCGAAGGCTGACGTATGAAATAAAACATATCCCATTTTCTCCTTTCCTTTATTGTTATTTAAGTACAGAATGATGAATATGATTGTATTTAACTTCATTGCATACTCAGAATTATGAAGATATCCCATATATATCTACCTTGTAATTATAAATTTATTATTTACTTGACTCCTAATTTTAAAGCCATAAACTCTTGACCAAATTTGAAAGTTTGCATTTTTTGTTGTTGTTAAAATACTTTATCTTTGAATATTTCAATGTTACTCTAACATCTATTTCTTTTTTTTAATGCATCATATTTCTTAATAACTGAAAATTAAAATGTTTTGCTTGTCATGACTTGTCCTTTTTTTAATATATTTTATTGATTTTTTTACAGAGAGGAAGGGAAAGGGATAGAGAGTCAGAAACATTGATGAGAGAGAAACATCAATTCAGCTGCCTCCTGCACACTCCTCACTGGGAATGTGCCCACAACCAAGGGATATGTCCTTGACCAGAATCGAACCTGGGACCCTTGAGTACGCAGGCTGACATTCTATCCACTGATCCAAACTAGCCAGGGCGTGACTTGTCCTTTTGATACACAATCCTGATGAACTAATACATATAACATGAAAAATATAAATAATTTTACCTTGTATTTTCCTTCCAGAAGACAGTCTCTCTCTTTTTCTCTTTTGTACTTCACAAGTCTCATGCACACTTAATGTCAAAGGAAAAGCAAGTCTTTAGGCATTTTATATTTATTTCATAAACTATAAATATGGAGATTGAAATTATATCTTTAGTGTAGATTCTGTAATTGTGCCTTTACACAATTGGATAAAATATATTGTAAAAATTGTCTTACAATTTTATTATTCTTCATTTTAAATGCGAAAATAAATTTGGTAAAACAAAACTGATATTTGTTTATGTAGTTATACTCTAAATTGCTTTCCTGGGTCTTTTGTGTTTTGAATATTAAGACTATTATAAGCTTTTTTTGAGGCAGTTATATGCTTTTAGTGTTTATTACTTATTTTCCTGTAAAATAGTTATTTTTAGTAAATATAAGAATTCTAAGGGAGTTAAGATCTTTCATAGGTATGTGAAATGCATATAGATCATTAAGGAAACATTTAATATAAAGGACATTGTAGAGGATCTGTCAAATAGGGTTGATTAAATAACTATCAGTTTTTACTTCATTGTTGCTTTTATAAAATATTTAGCAGATATGAAAAATATATTTTTTACCTCGAGAGTTGTTGATGTTTTAATAATAGTGACATAAGTTGTTTTGCAAAACTATATGATACCTCAAAAATAAATTATATTTTTGAATATGTCATTTACTAGTGGCCCAGTGCACAGATTCATGCACATTGAAAGGAAATTAATTAGAATAAATATTTTAATATCACTATTCGTCCTTTCTCTATAATAGAAGTGTCCGAGATGAAAGAAAATTAGTAAAATGTATATGAACGTAATATATAAATTGATTAATAAATAATATGATATAACAACAACAAAGACATGATATAAAAACAACATTGATAAAAACAATGACTGATAAATTGATGAAATTTATTCCAATATCTCCCTGTGCACCACATTAAGAGTAAAAACACTTTCAGGGTGCTTGACTAATTTCCCTTGTGATGAAGTATTTACAAATTTAAATTTAACATCACACACTCTTCGAACTCGAGAGAAAGCAATATATAACTGACCATATCCAAAAATGGGTTTAGGGAGGACTATTGCTACTCTGTCTAGAGTTTAATCATTTTTATGGAATTAAATTATTGAAAAAGGAGTGCAACTGCCTTAGCCGGTTTGGGTCAGTGGATAGAGCGTAGGCTTCTTTCTTGATTAGCGCCAGCAAGAGCTTTATATGTATCATGCATGCGCGAGTCAACGTTTATTTTTAAATTGTCAGTGCGCATTATATGTACTGGCCGGTCAGCTGGTCGGATGGTTGGATGGATGTACAGTCGGTCACTTATCCTTTTATGTATATAGATATGCATATATCTCTATGGATATATATTACATACATATATATGAAATGAAAATTTTTCTTACAAATAGACATGACTCGTGTTTTTCAGACCTTTCAGTTTCTTATCCACCACTTACCTTCACTTGTCTAGTGTAGTTTACTATTCAATGAGATCATTTCAATTAGGGAAGTTTTGAGAAAACCATGCAATTCATATGAAGACTGTATCATTTAGCACAGAGATAAGGTTTTGTGGGAAAATAAGTATGTGTCCTTGGGCTCCTTTCAGTGGTCTACCCAATGAGCCATAGCCTGAGAAAGTTAAAAGATTAGAAATAGAATGTGTTTATAGCTCCCTAATATGCAATTAAACTGAAGTAATGACCATGATGCAATTTATGAAATAAAATACATGAATATGCTGTAAAATATATTCCCAGAATAATTAGGCATTTCGTGATTTGATATTGTTTTAGAAACTCTTGAAGAATACTTTACATATAGCATTTGGGCAATGCTACCCAATAGGACTTTCTGTGCTATTGGAAATGTTCTCTGTGTTGTCACATGGGGCTGTGTGCACTTGAAATATGGCAAGTGTGATTGAGGAGCTAGACTTTTTTTTTCATTTTCATTAATTTAAATTCAGGCACATATGTTTAGCGGCTATGTTATTGGACAGAACAGATCTAAAGTACTTATTGTTTTTCTTATATATTTCCACCAATATTGTAATCATTGGATTATTTGTGCCATCATACATTATATCATGTACCTATTTGCAAAAACAAATTTTAAAGGATGTACATAGTATTATTAAAGAAAACAATAGTCAACAACATGGTTGTTGAACTTAAAATTTGGAAACAGTTATATCTCAAAACATTAGATCATAACTTGAGTCAAACTGTAATATTTTATATGTCCAAATTTTGGAAACAAAATAGTCAATTTTATATACAATCATTTTGCTATAAGGACTTGACATTTATTTTGAGAGTCATATTGATTTGCTGTGATGGTTTTCACACATTTAAGAGTGAAGTCGAGGAAAATTGCTCTAAACTGGACACAGGCACTCAACAGGTAATTGCTAAATGAATAAGTAAGCACAGGTAGAGAAAACATTGAAAATGTTTTATTGGCAATATTAAGGTTTTTTTTCTAAGATAATAGAGGAACATGAAATGAAACCTCAATTTTTCTCCACTACAGGTGCTATGATAGTCTTGTGGCATGTTACACAAGTACTGATATCATCACACTAAACTCATTATGCCCTTTTGTTCATGTCATATGACTTTTTTAATTTAGTAAGAGAAAGACACATAATTACTCTGAAAAAAGTTATTTTTGTGTAGAATAGAAAACTTCATTATTTACTGTTACTGATATGAAGAATCATATTTGTATGGCATGCATTTGATTTCCAAACATGAAAGAAGAGACCCCTGCAATTTTCAAACTTTGAAAAATCTACCAACTGCAAAGCTCCTGAGCCTCTGCAGAGTGACCACAGCTGCTCCTGCTGGGAGTTACCAAAATAAAGCTCCGGCTAATAACTGTTGACATAGACATCTCAAGATGCACGGTGGGCAGCAAAGCTGACATGAAACCCTGGCTGATAATTTTAAAAATAACAAACAAAACTTAGAGGATGCAATCAATACCAGAAACAAATATATAAGACAAACAACTGAACATGGGGAATGCCAATTTTATAAACAGAAAAACTAGGGTGTCCTCTTTCCTTTCACAGTGAATATATGATTATATGGCAAGTACTGAAACTTATAAAAGTTTGTTGAAAGACAATTTCCCATGGGTCTAACATATTTCTGTAGGTTTTGCAAGCAGACATACTGACTGCCTTTCTTTTTTAATATCTTTCCAAGGATGCTTTTTTATATACCAACCAGCCTTGGAAGAGGCAGTGTCTTGTTTTATGGCTTATAGCCTTGAACACAAGATAGTTCCTTTCTCTGCCACAAAGATAGGTATGCCAACCTGTCCCTACCAAAGACAGTTTTCCTAAGGTCATCCTCTCCTGTAACATAATCCCCGTGTCTGTAGACGTTACACATGTCTTTGAAGCATCTTTTGGGAATTAGGCATAGGAAAGTGCCCCAAGAAAATACTGACGCTCCAGCTACTGCTATCATTGTGAGTAATAAACGTCTCCTGTCTCTCCTCCAGAAATGGGTCTGCCGTCAGAATTCATGGAAATGACCTGTTCACTTGTTACTTAACCAGTAGAGTAAAATCCCAGATAGTTCTTGACACAGTTTTATCATTCTTAAAATTGTCCTGGCACCTCAAAATGATGGAAGTCTCTTTGTATGAACTAAGCCAGAATGTGTGTAATATACACAGATATAATTAGCTGTCAAGTGTTTGCATAGAATGTGTCTACAAAAAGCTCTTCTATCTACAATCATACTGTTTTAGTGACTATATATTTCTTCACATAACTATCAATTCAACATTATGTTTTTTTATAACAAATGTTTAAAAAAGAAAAAACAATAAATACTGCAATAAAAATAAAATAATTAGATTAGTCCCTTCAATATTTTTTTAAAAAGCAATGCTGCTTCATTTTGAAAACAGAGGTACTAATAAGAAAATTCAAATCACTAGAATGGCAATAACGTAAGTGCATAAAGTACATTTTTTTTTCTCCAACGTGTTAGAACTAGGATCACAGACATCTTGGGTTTCTAGCAGTAAGGAGTTTGGACAGGGATTAGCTGGTTCTTCTGTTCTGGGACATGCAAGGCTACGATCATAGTATCAGCCAGCTTGGGTCTCACCTGAGGCTACTCATCCAAGCTCAGGTGGTCCTTGGCTGAATGATGTCCTTGGATCTGTAGAATTCATTGTGACTTTGACTTTAAGGCCAGCAGTAAAACATCTCTTTTATTTGTTTGTTTTCTTTATTTGAAATTGACTTGAGAGAGAGAGGGGAGAGAGAGAGAGAGAGAGAGAGAGAGAGAGAGAGAGAGAGAGAGAGAAACATCAGTGTGAGAGAAATACATTGATCAGTTGCCTCCCATACTCGCCCAGGCTGAAGAATGAACCCACAACTTAGGTATGTGCCCTGCTAGTAATCTGCAGTCTTCCAGTGTATGCAATGAGGCTCCCACTAACTGAGTCACACAGACCAGGGCAATATCTCTACTTTAAAAGACTCTACTGATTGTCTCAGGCCCATGAGGATAAGCTTTTTAAAAATTATTTTCATTAACTGGAAGCAACAGATTGTCAGACTTATCACATGATATCCCATCATATTCACAGGTTCCATCCTTATTCAAAAGGGAACAATGTCAGAGTGTGAACACCAGTGGCTGAATCTTGGGGGCCATCTCCTTCATTAATTAATTGAAGACATTAAATTTTAAAAAATATATTTTTATTTATTTCAGAGAGGAAGTGAGAGGGAAAGAGACATAGAAACATCAATGATGAGAGAGAATCATTGATCCTCTGCCTCCTACATGCCCCACACTGGGGATGGACCCCACAACCCAGGCATTTGCCCTGACCAGGAATGGAACCATGACCTCCTGGCTTATATGTGAATACTGAGCCACACAGGCCAGGTGAAGACATTAAATTTTAACAAATCAAACTTCAACTGTGTGAGGTTTAGTTACTCAGAGATAGTTCTTCTAAGCATCTTTAGGGACTTACAGTTTTGATAATAAGCTCTTGTAAGAGGAAAGGGAGTAAAATAAACTGAGCATACTCATTGTTAATCAGTTTCTTAAGGATTTTATAGTACGACACTTGTGGAATGCCTTTTCAATAACATGAATGATTATTTTAAATTATTTATAACTTTTTATTTTGAAAATAGAGAAAATTTTCACAAAAAATACTTGTGATCCCATATGCCCTTCACCCAGATTCCCTTAATGTTAACACCTTGTATTCCATAGAATTACCAAAATTAATACATTAATATTGATATGATAGATTAAATATACTGAAGAATTTATTTGGATTTCCTCTGCTTTTTTTTATTGATGTTATTCTGTTATGTGATTCAAGCCAAGATCCCACATCCCATGTGGTTGTGTTATTCACCTTAGTCTTCTCTATTCTGTGCCAACTCCTCAGTCTTTCTTTGCCTTCATACTTTTGAGGAGGGCTGGTTATGTATTTTGTAGATCATTCCTTAATCAATAAATCAGTTGTCTGATTTACTGTTTCGGAGGGCTGGTTATGTATTTTGTAGATCATTCCTTAATTAATAAATCAGTTGTCTGATTTACTGTTTCTTTTTTTAATTTAATTCTTTATTGTTTAAACTATTACATAAGTCTCCTTCCCCCCCCCCATTGACCTCTCCCCAGCTGCTCCCACTCCCCCAGCACATGCCCTCATCACCCCTCTCACCCCGAACAGACTGTCCAACCTGTAAGGGAAGGTGGGGTGTGAGGGGGTAAGAGATCAACCAAAGGACTTGATTTCTTTTTTCTTAATAGATTGAGTTAGTTTTTTGTAAGACCACAGAAGTTATGTACTCTAGTGTCAACTATGATATGGATATGTCTGTTGCTGGTGATGGTTATCCTTGATCGCTTGGCTAAATGTTGCCAACTGCAAAGTTGCTGTTGTGCTTTTTAAAAATATTATATTTCCTGGTGGAGATATTTTTAAGACTATGCAAAAAACCTATTTCTCCTCAAACTTTCACCCACTAATTTTAGTATCTGTGTGTAGATATTTCTTCAACAATTATTATTGTGGTGTTCTATTGGCAATTTTCTATTTCCCTTGTTGGAATTTGTTGAAATTGAAATTATTTTTGAAGGGAGCCCCATCCTTTCTCCCTGTTTACACTAGTATATTTATTCAATAATTTATATTAGTATGGCTTTATAAATATTTATTTTATTTTATAGGCATAATCCCAAACTGTCACTATTATTAATTTTATTGCTCAAATCATTCCAGCTTTTCCAGGTTAGCGTCAGTGCCGTCTGGCATACCACTGTTCTTGTTGAGCATTCCTTTACTTTCTGGCATCACAAGATGCTACAGGTGGCGCATCTTGTATTTCCCTGACCCAGCCTGAAATGGATCACTTCTCCAAGAATCCAGTTTGTTTTATGTGCCGGGCCAGCACAGCCAAGGGTTCGGTGAGCCTGAGGGGCAGGCAGTGAAGGATTAAAGAAGAGACAGACAAGAGAATAAGCTGGGTCTAGGTCAGCCGTGGGCAAACTACGGCCCGCGGGCCGGATCCAGCCCGTTTGAAGTGAAAAAAACTAAAAAAAAAAAAAAAAGACCGTACCCTTTTATGTAATGATGTTTACTTTGAATTTATATTAGTTCACACAAACACTCCATCCATGCTTTTGTTCCCGCCCTCCGGTCCAGTTTAAGAACCCATTGTGGCCCTCGAGTCAAAAAGTTTGCCCACCCCTGGTCTAGGTGGATCTCCTGTGCCTGGCTGAGGCCACAGAGAGAGACCGAGAGGGCAAGCTGAGGCTTTATTTTATAATCAGAGAAAAACAAGGTAGTGGTTGCCATAGTTACAATGTTCTTGTGAGTTTCACTTGTTTTGGCAGCACTTGCTGCACCTCCCACAGCCCATTAGCTATCCAGGAAGGATCTAGGGAGCATCATAAGGTCAAGCTTAACTATGCCAAAAGGGCTGTGTCCTCTAAGCTGGGACTTGTTTGTGGCTTTGCCAACAGGTCAGTCTGAGGCTTAATCCTATAGCTGCTCCCTACAGATTTACATGGGAATGGTTTTAGGAACCTAGATCTTGGTGTTAGATGTGCTTATTGCATTTGTTTGCCATTGCTTCTAGGTGCTGTCACTGGACAGAACTAAAAAATATATGTATGATACTAACCCATTTAAGCACCTCTTTCCGAAAGAAATAGCAGTTTAGTCCCTTGCTGCTTAAACTGGTCTGCAGAGCAGCAGCATTGACATCACCTGACAGTTTGTTAGAAAACTCGAATGTCCACTACACAACCCAGGGCACCACAATCTCCATTTCATAGGGTTGAGAAGCTCTGATCTAGACAGTACTGTTTCTCTTATTCTTCTCAGTTAAAAATCATTTGCAGAGCCTGTTAGAAGTTTAGCTTACCAGCGAAATTCTGGTTCAGTGGGTTTTGATATTCCTATTTTTAATGAAATACTTCAGGTGATTCTTATTGTCAGATAAGTTTAGAAAGCACTGATCTACAAGTTTATCAGTGCTGGGTGCAAAAATGAGAGTGTCCTTAATAATATTTGAAATGGTGCTATCCCTGACATAAATCAGGTATGTATCCCCCTATTGAGTCTTAATACTTTACATTTAGAAAGCACTTCATATGTTTCAAAGTGCTTTTGTGTCAGTTATGTTTGAAAAATTATCTTTCAAAAATAACCATCATCACTCTCTAGGCCTTCCTTCATATCACTTCTAAAGTTATCTTTCTAAAAGAAAAATGAAGCTACCTAACTCCTCTCTTCAAAAAATTTCAAAAGCATTTCATTAGCTCTAAAACCAAAGTTTCATCTGGCCATATATAACCTGCATGATTTCGCTCCACTATTTGCTTTTTAGCGTATCTCTCTATATTATACCCTCACCCCATGATTTTGTTCATTTTGTTCTCCCTGTATGGGACTTTCCCCACGTGGCCCCATTTGTTCTGATAGCATTCTATTAACATCCAATACCTGCCTCAAATGCTACTGCTTCTAAGATAGAATCTTGGATTCCTATAGTTATCTGTAATAACGGCATTTTGGATGTTTACTATACTTGGCCATAATAGAGGTGTGATCAATTTTCTTTATTCTGCCATATGTGTATACATAGATATGTCTTTCCTTGCTAGATAATGAGACCATTGACAGTAGAAATCCGGCCATAAAGGGATCTTATATCTTTCTCTAGATATTAATAAAGTGTAAACTGTTTCACATTTCTCTTTGCTATGGTTGATATTGATTGGTTTACATATTTATTTTATAAGTGAATTAAGATGGTTATGATACATAGTTTAAAAATCATATGCCAGTCATATTTTAGTACTAATGTGACACTTTCTAGTCTGCCACATGATGACAGTACCAGCACTGCTGTGTCAGAAACTAAAAAGCAGTCTAGTTTTCCTTGTGATACGAAGAGTACACATGTGAAGGAAGAAATAAAATATTCTACATAAAGACCTTCTCCCAACCTTCAAATTGCAATGAAAACAATTGACATGACTATGTTAGAAGAACTATGGACCTATAAAGCATTACTCCAGTATATGGTGGCTGGTGTCATATACTGCCCAATTTGGCTATCTCTAGCTATATTTACCAAACTAGCTAGTTAGCTAACTATCTTAGAGTTATTTTATATAAGTGAACACTCAGAAGACACTTATGAGTAAAAGTAGATAAGAATACTGAATCTAGATAAATGCAACCCAATAGGATGTGTGTTTTAGTAACCACTGGCATATTAGTGTCATTGGCCTTAAAAATATTCAATTCATGTTTTATATGATTTTATTTCTCATATAAGAATTACATAAGATTCATATTGATTAGTGTGATTTTGGTTGGAAAATATATTTTTAACAGAAGAAAAATCATATTTATACATGGAATATCAGTTTAAATGTGTCATTTCAGGAAACAGTAATCACAAAAGTTCCTGAGGAATCTGCCATTCTGTCTGAATCAAAAATTCTGCTGCTCTTCTGATGTCATACCCAGACTTTTCATCTTAAACTTTTAG
Source organism: Myotis brandtii (assembly GCF_000412655.1). NCBI lineage: Eukaryota > Metazoa > Chordata > Mammalia > Chiroptera > Vespertilionidae > Myotis > Myotis brandtii. The sequence goes on along the minus strand of NW_005353887.1, from coordinate 922,768 downwards.
GAATAACACTTGCAAACAACTCTCAATAAATACTTTATAGCCAGCCATTGCTTACACATGTCATACATGTAGAGATAAATTAATCAATTTAATATGATATGAATAGTTAAAGTGATTTTATTTTCTGAGTCTGACATCTTGACAGGGAGGCTATTGATCTACTTTAGCTGCTAGAAAAGAAAAGTTTTATGCTATTTACTGTACCACTTGAGTAGTTTGCTCCTAAAATATTTAGAAGTCAAATCAATAATGAATCTAAATTATGCAACAATAAACTTCATCTGTCAATATTATTGTGACTACTAGAGGCCCGGTGCACAAAATTTGTTCACTGGGGGTAGGTCCCTCTGCCCGGCCTGTGCCCTCTTGCAGTCCAGGAACCCCCAGGTATTGGGCCTAAGCTGGCACTCAGACATCCCTCTCTCAGTCCAGGACCCCTCACTTCTTACCTCCCGCCAGCTGCCGAGATGGGAGAGGCTCATGCCACCTCAGCTGCACTTGCCAGCCATGAGCCTGGCTTCTGGATGAGTGGAGGGGAGGGTGAGGAGAGTGCTGCTCAACCAGAAGCCGGGCTTGCTGCTCCTTAGCGCTGGCCCCACCCTCTGCCCACTGGTGGAGGCAGGTGATCTGGGACCATGCTGGCCGGAGGAAGGACTGTGGGAGGTAGAGACTCTGTGGTCATGCCCCATACCACCTCTGTGGAGGCTCTGGGACTGTGCCGCCCCCTGTTCCCACCTCCCCTCCCGCCTCTGTGGAAGGCATGGCACCAGGAACAGGACCGTGAAGCCCCCTCTCCAGCTGCCTCTGTGGAAGGGGTAACACCGGGACCTGGCCATGCCTTGGCCTCTCCCACCACCTCTGAGGAAGGAGCAGTGCCAGGACCAGCAGCTGCACAGGCCCAGTCCTGGTGCTGCCTCTCCTGTGGCCTCTGAGGAAGGGGGGTAGTGGGGCGCTGGGACTGCCATGACTGGCACCACCCCCTCCCCCCTGGTCGTTCTGGAAGGTCATCCAGAAGGATGTCCAGAAGGTTGTTCAGCTGTCCAGTCTAATTAGCATGTTAGGCTTTTATTATTATAGATGATAGTTATTGATTTAAAAAGGTACCACTCATAATATCGAATTTACTAATATGAAATGAACAAATAAAGCTAGGATGTGTATGTAATACAGGTGGCAGGTTGAATCACATTTCATAGCAACTATGAGATAAAAAATAGAATCTCAAAGCAATGTTATAGGTTAATTTTTAATAAAAAAAGGCAGTCAGTAATAAAATTATAGAAAAAAATGAACACATTTCATCTTTCTTTAATGATGGGACTATTTTGGTGACTAATGTTTTCTAGTCTTTCCTGTGATATGAGGGAGGTAAGCTGTAAATTCAGAGGATCTTTTTTAGTACATGAGCCAGAGGTCAAAGGCACAGTGCTTTATCCCTTTGATGCCTTAACAGGAGATCAGTGGGATTGATTCAAATCTCAGTTGGTTGCAGAGAGAACAAAATGATTCCAGGAGTAGAAGGTTTGTATTCATCCATGACTAGTCTACTTAGTGTTTAAAATCCAAAACAGACCTTTTTCAAAATGTATGTTGAGTTCTTATATGTTTGGCATATTTCATTTGTGTATGTTTTCATTACTAAACAAAATCTCATAGGAATATTTTTATAATACTATTTCATTTGAAGAAAACTATATATATATATATTTTCTACTTTTCTTTTTGTATTTTATTTTAAGTGACAATTATAGGTAAGTTAAATAGAATATATTTCTATTGCTAGCTGTATAAAAGTGCAATTTAAAATTAATAGGGTTGGTGGCTGGTGTGGCTCAGCAGTTGAGCCAGGCAGGACCCAGGAACCAAAAGGTTACCGGTTCGATTCCCTGATCCCTGGTGGGGATGTGTATAGGAAGCAGCCGATCAATGATGTTCCTCTCTCATTGATGTTTCCATTTTTTTATCCTTCTCCCTTCCTCTCTCTAAAAATCAACAAAAAATATTTTTAAAAAATTACTAGGGTCATTTACAGACAAAACACTTTAAATCTTAAAATAACATTAAAACAGAAAATAAAATATTTTGAATCAAGGTAAAATTTGAGTTAATGGAGAATTTTTAGAAAGACTATAGAGGGGGGAAAGGGATATACCAAATATCATTCTTTTTAAATGGTGTAAAGCATATCCTAAAGTTCCTGTTGATAATTTAGTAGGGCAATACACTTGGAGAATAGTAGATAGTCTATCATTTAAAAGACAAGATAATCACAGAAAGCAACCATTAATTTTTACCTTTCTAATGAACAAAAAGAGAAGCTGAGTTAAAGTCAATTTATTGGAGTTACCAATGAAAAGAAACTTAGGCAGTATAACATAAAACAAGATTTATAACACATGCAACTCCATTTTAAAGCAGGGTAATTCCACACTAAACAAAGCTCATATAATTTTCTAGTGCAGACATCCAGCCACTTTATTTTTCCTGGTGAAAAGAAGTTAGAAAATATTAGTCTTAGAACCACATATATATTTTCCTTCCAAATGCGGGAGAAAGTGTTATGCAGAATATACCACTTCCCATTTAATATGGTTTGAGAAACCTAAAGCCACAAAATGTCTGTTTTGAGCAGACAATATGCCCTAAATTTTTGTGTGTGAAGTCATTCCTTCTGGAGAAGAAATATTTGTTAAAATAAAAATGCTGTACCAGGCCCTTATCAGCCACCAGCACATTAGCTGGATTAATTACCTAAGAGGGGTCAGGGTGGTGAGGGCGAGGACATAACATCAGTGTGTTTTGACAGAGGAGTTACAAGAATTGAATGGCCTCTGACTTAGAAAGTGCAAAATGAAATAAAGCATCTCGATAATGAATTCTGAATATCCAGGGAGCAGTAACACTGCACAGCAAACCTGGAGAAGATCACAGAAAAGGACACAACAGGAATACGCCGAAGGGTGTGAGGGCACCGGAAAAAAAAACTATATTACATTTTACGCTTTAGCCTTGGGTCTGCCAAATGTACAGCATAGAGGTCTTTGATACAAGCTCCAGAAACTTACTGTGCTCACTTCATTTTTTTAAAAAATGAATTTATTGTAAGGATATACAGTTCACAGAAATATATATAGAGAGAGCAAATAGACCTCAAGACGAGCAGAAATACGGTAATATCAGGGAACTGAGATCACAGAGCCAGCTCCATAATTTTTAGGGCCCAGTGAAAAATGAAAATGCAAGGTTCCTTGTTAGGAATTATTGATAATTTTAAGATGATTTTCACAGGATATTGAACAAATTGCAAGGCCCTTCTAAGAGCAAATCCCATGTGACTGCACAGGATGCAAGGCCATGAATTTGGCCCTGTGTTGCATGCATGAATGGACAGGCGCTTCAGGGCTCCATTAGAATAAGTCAGCAACTATGGTTCTCTGTCCCTGTGCTGGGATCCTCAAGATTCATATTTTGGGGAACCAAAGTCTGTAGGTCAAGCTCAAGACATTTGACAGCACGGAATAGATGGGGGAACTTGTTTAGGAATCCCCAGAGGACTGCATGCAAGCATGAAAGGAGGGACTTTCTCAAAAGAATGTAAAGGCTTTATTAGGAAAGAAAGCAGGAGGATTTCTTCTTGTGCAGGAAAAAACAGATTTACATAGGAATAAAAATATAAGAATCCATTCAAGCACTCTGATGACCAGCTTCTTAAAGTTGTGTCTAAGGCCAGGAATAGTTTATTTGCAACAGTGCTCCAGTAGCACCGCCCTGGGTCATAGACGCTTGCCTTTAAATATTCCAAAATTGTTAACTTCAATGTTTGTAGGATACTTTTTTTTAATAAAACAAAATTGTTTTTTGGTAAAGTTCCCAATATAAATTATTATAATTGCTACCTTCTATGAAACTATTGAAGAATAAGATGCAAAAAATGTTTGAGGTAGAAAAAGAAATAAAAAGATCATAGAAATTACTCTAAGGTAATATTTGCTTATATTTTCCAGTCATTGTTTATGACGTTTAGAGTCTGTCTTAGTGAGCTCATTGAACGTTTGCCAAGCAGTCAGTTGTCTCTAGAGGAAGCGAGGGGTTAGGACACAGACTCTGGAGCAGGATTCTTTAGATTTAAAGCCCAGTTTTGCTCTCTGCATCCTGTTCAGTTTCGGTGCCTTAGATTCCTCATCTGTAAGTTATTAATATCATAATTGACTATGAAAATATCTTAAAAGGTGACATAATTTAGGATATAATTAAGTTTGCTAATTTTAAAAAACCCCACAAACTTTATTATTTTCAGTCATCAACAATAGATATAAAATAACCTACTACTGTTATTTTGGGGCACTTGTTTTACGAATGGAACTTGATTTCTTTCTGAGGATTTTTTCCCCCTGTTATCCTTCCTTAAATGGATAGTTGTCTCTGGAGAAGAAAGAACAAAGTGGAGGTTTTCTTTTATCAGTTCTTCCTTGGTTGTGTAAAGAAAAGGGTAGGGTTTTTTTTTTTTTCACCCTCATCTCTGTTTCAAAGACAATTGAACATTGATACCAATCTGTGTTTCTGCTGCTTCTGTAAAAGAGAAACTATCCTATGCCACCAGCAAGCACTGTTATCTGGTTTTAAATGTCAAGTACACTTCAGCATAGAAAGAAAGAAATGAGATAACATTAAAAGAGGAATATATTGGAGCCAAAGATAGAGTCCAACAATCTAAGTGTCTGTGTCATCAAGAATGGAGTTAGAAAAAGATTAGTCAACAGAAACCTAAAGCATTTTGCAGCTTCTAACTTATCTAACCTTGTGATTTATAGCCACATATCATGTTTATATATGTGATTGCAGTATTTATCTATGTTGGTGCTACGTGATGAATAATGGAAAGGTAGTTCAGCTGCTTCAAACTGAGTCATTTAAATCAGCTCATCTATGGCACTCTGTCTTTATGTCACCCCTTTCAAGGTCTAGTCTAGCCTCAGATACTCTTCCTAGCCTCAAGGACTTGCAACAGATATTTATACGTTGACAGTTCTGGTATATAATTATGTATGAACCATATTCTGTGCTTTTCATTTACACAAATGGTCTAGCCTGTTGTTTATACAAAGTCCAGCAGTTCTTTTTTGTTTTTGTTTTTCAGAGTTAAAAAGAAAAGGTAGACATGCTTTATCTTCCTTGTCCATTACTGGTTAAGCTTATTATTATTTACAAAGTACCATTTAATGGTTCTACACCATGACAGTGTGCTTTGCATATCATAGTGTTTATTATTGTAACATTTAGCATAGATATTTTAAATTTAACACCTTTTTTAATTTTTTCTTTATAGATTAAGATATTATATATGTGTCCTTATCCCCCCATTGCCACTCCCCTACTCATGCCCTCACCCCCCCACCTGGTGTCTGTGTCCATAGGTTAGGCTTTTATGCATGCATCCAAGTCCTTTGGTTGATCTCTTCCCCTTTACCCCCACCCTCCCCTACTTTCCCTCTACCCATCCAGTATGCATGAGTCCAGCAGACTCTTACTTTCTAGAATTAGGGTTTTGGACAGCGTATTGGCTAGAACCTAATTATGCACTTTTTATTTAGCAAATAGAGTGAGAAACTATACATTGTTTTCTATATTTCTAAATAGGGGATTTTCTTCACTCAGACAACTGTGCCTCCACTACAACTTTATATTCTAAAATAGGTCTCCCTAAGAACAAGAAGAGGAGCTATATTTAAACCTGAAAGCCATGAAAATCCCTACTACACTTTTCCTTCATGCAACTACTTGATATCTATATTCATACTCAATCTCAGTTCCTTTACTATTATTATTTCTGTTATTATTATTGTTTTCATTGTACCTGATGTTTATTTTTTCTACCCCTAATGCACTGGCATATAATATTTTTACTACCTTGAATAGTTATGCCTTGGTAAGGCTCTAAAGATAAATCTTAAAAGTGCTCCATGAAAAATTGTGATATGTAAACATATTATTTAGGATTTTTAAGGTAACATCCTTAGCATATATGTTTAGTGTATGTGAAATCATCATATATTAATTCGTTTTTCCATGACTACCTATTAATTCAATAAATGCTTATTCAGAGACTGCTGGGTGCTGGGCATTTGGAAATACAAAGGTCACCAAAAAAGGTCTTCACCTACTTTGGTGTTACTGGATTAAAGAGAAGAAACAATTGGTGTAGCCCAGTGGTTCCCAAACTTATTTGGCCTACCTCCCCCTTTCCAGAAAAAATATTACTCAGCCCCTGGAAATTAATTTTTTTTAAATTTTAATAGCAGTTACTCATCACCCCCAAATGCACCTGTGGCCATCACCGCCCCCCTGGATCGCTGCAGCGCCCACCGGGGGGCGGTAGCGCCCACTTTGGGAATCACTGGCACTGTAGCCTGAGTTAGTAGGAAGGATTGCAGAGGACTTCCAGAGAGAGGGAGTACATTAATCCAGGTTTTAAGGATATGGATAAATTAGCCATGCTATATCAAAACTCACATATATTCTGAGGGAAATTATGACCAGTGAACACGATAAAATATGTCTAATCTATTGTGCTATTGTACTACATGTTTTGTTTGTCTTGCTAAGGATAACAAGACCAGATTTGACACAGTGGGCTGGAATTCATATATTAAAAAGTAAGCCAAATGATTTTGTATGTGTGAGAAAGAGTTTGTCTTTCCGGATATTTGGAAATCCTTAGTTTTGTGTAATTTGTAAAAAAATTTTATTTTTCTAGTTAAAATCTAATATAAACCATTATCTCAAGAATGGAATCTGGGAAATTTGATTGGTAAGATTGATATAGGTTTTATTAACCGTTCCCAAGTTGATATAGTTCCATGGCTCTAAAGATTTACTCAGAGTCATAATCTCCAACTCTTTCATTTTTGAAAAGTATTGGAATTTTTACAGTTTCCTTGCCACAATGTATTATGCCAATAATTTTAGGTATTGCGTTTATGCCAAGTTACAGAGCGAGTATTGATTTTCTGTTTGGAAACACTACTTCCTAAATTATACACTCATAGCTAACACTTATCACACTTAGATTGCCAGGTCCCAGATAATTTAAAAGGTGAAGGGCACACAGCTATCATTTAAAACTGCAGTTGTCTGTAGGTTGTATAGTGTTAAAGATATCACCAATGTTATATATTATATCAGAATTTTTTGTAATTAACTCTTGCTGCTTATATGTGTAAAACATTGCATTTTATAAATGTTAGAGGATAATTGAAGACATTCTATAGTTTTGTTTTCTTATATAAGAAGTTGTGATATGCAAATTATCGGAAGCAAATATACAATAAAGTTTTATAATTTTTAAAAATTATATCTAAAAAAACCATTGTGTGCAATCCTTAAGTGGTCATAAAAGGAGAATTTTACATACAGGTTCTTAAAACAATTAACATTCGGTTCTAAATATCTTATGTAATATCCCTAGCTGGTTTTGCTCAGTGGATAGAGTGTTGGCCTGTGGACTGAAGGGTCCTGGGTTTGATTTTGGTCAGGGGCACATGCCCGGGTTGTGGGCTTGATCCCCAGTGGGGGCGTGCAGGAGGCAGCTGACCGGTAATTCTCTCTCATCATTGATGTTTCTATCTCTCTCTTTCCCTCTCCCTTCCTCTCTGAAATCAATAAAAATATTTTTAAATAAATAAATAAACAAATAAACAAACAAATAAATAAATAAATAAATAGATCCTATGTAATAAAAGCCTAATATGCAAATTGACCGAGCAATGGAATGACCAGTCACTATGATGTGCACTGACTACCAGGGGGCAGACACTTAGTGCAGGAGCTGCCCCCAGCCCGCAGGCCCCAGGACAGCCAAGGCGGGTGCCAGTGGGGGCTCCCCAATTGCCCTGCTAGTCACCCCACAGAGGGAGGTGACTGGCAGCGGTGGGGTCGGGGCTGGCGAGTGGCTGGCACCAGGCTGGCCAAGGTGGTGCCAGTGGGGGCCCCCAAATCACCCCACCGGTTGCCTGACAGATTGACCTTGATCGCCAGCCAGGCCTAGGGACCCTACCCATGCATGAATTTCATGCACCAGGCCTCTAGTAAATAAATAATATCTTATGTTGCTGGGGCTGATCAGTAGTCCTGAACGATGGATGAACAGATTACTCCGACACAGTTTTACTGTGGGGGAGAGGGCTAAGGAATGGCCCAGCTAAAGAAGCCAGGCAACCTCCATTGCCTGCCTCCTTAGGCTTTTACTGGAATTTTTATCTTTAGATACAATCAGTAGGGTGAGTAATCTTGGGAGGACACATGCGTTTACATTGTCCTCTAGGAAAAGGCATCCAGGGATTAAGCATAAGGATTCCAGTGAACACCGGGGGTCTACATGTGCACAGACTTGTTTGGAAAAATCAAGGTATAATTAGGGGCACTGCCTTAGACCCGCCCGTATGTCTCCCCTAAGTCAGAATTCTGATAAACAGGGCAGGCAGCCTTCCACACACTTCCCTTTTCTCAGAATGTTCTCCTTACAAACTCTCCAAGTCTCCTGCTCCCCAGCTTTCTGTGATAATGAAATAGGATGGGTTTATGGTGGTAGTTTTGTTTTAAAAGATTAATCAGCCGAAACCGGTTTGGCTCAGTGGATAGAGCGTTGGCCTGTGGACTGAAAGGTCCCAGGTTCGATTCCGGTCAAGGGCATGTACCTGGGTTGCGGGCACATCCCCATTGGGAGATGTGCAGGAGGCGGCTGATCGATGTTTCTCTCTCATCGATGTTTCTAACTCTCTATCGCTCTCTCTTCCTCTCTGTAAAAAATCAATAAAATATATTTAAAAAAAAAAAGATTAATCAACTTTCCCACATCATATGGCTCTGAAATAAGACAAGACATCGGTATTTTTGTGATTTATTATTCTGATATTGACAGGTAAAGGACAGACAACAAATAGCACTGGGAATAAAATTATTTAAAAATATAAATATAGTTTTTGATCTTGTTGCTGTTTTAAAGAGTCAGGAAGGAGGTATGAATGAATAGTGAATAAGCAGCTAACATTGTCTGCCATAATAATTTTTTTTGTTTCAGATTTATATAAATTGAGTCTAGAGTTTTCATAGTATTCATTTCTCTGATGAGAATAACCATTTGTTTATTTATTATGCACTCCTTTTTTTAAGACTTTGAAGATATTTATAATAGCTGCTTAAAATTTTTCCTGCCAGTTCTAATATATGGGTCATCTCATAGTGTTTACGATTTTTTTGTTTCTTTGCATGTCTATTGCTTTAAATATTTGTCAGACATTGAGGATGTCACATTTTTGAGAGTTTGAATTTGATATTGTCTTCCTTTAAAGAAAAAAAAAAGTGTTGTGCTAGCAGGCAGCTAATTTACAAATTGATCAGATTGATTTTTTGAAGCTTTTTTAAAGCTCGGAAAGCTCATGCCTCCCAGCACTATGTGACTTCTGTGTCACTGGCAGATACTCTCTGTGTCTGCATAAGCATAAAAACTACAGACTGTGACCAAGTTTAACACCCTGAAGCCAGCACAGTGGCAACTCATATAATTATTGCTGTTTTAATTTTGTGCTTTTGGCACCTGGAAATGTTTCTGCCTTTCCCTCCTGCACTGTAATATGTTTAGAAATAAATGTGGTTATAAGTAATCCGGTATCTCTCTGTATTTGGAACAGGAGTTGGAGTGTAGGTCAGCTCAGTCCAATGTATTCCCACAGGTCTCCTCAAATCAGTTTTTCTTAGCTGCATCTGTGATAAGTGCTACAAAGAAAGACTTAGCATAGAGAAGAGGAACCTGTGTATGTTTGAAAGGTAGGAATGCAAAGGAGTTTTCCCTAAAGAAGCAATACGTTTTTAAGGTGAGATCTGAAGATGGGTAAGCAACACTTTTTCATGTAGCTAGAACGGCAGAAGTAAAGTTCCTGAGGCAGGATGGATCTTGGTGTATTTCAGGGCCTGAATGAAGGCCAATGAAATTAGGACTCAAAACACAAGGAGGCACTTGTTATAAAATGAGATATGGCGAGGCAGGCAGTTGCTATATTATGGAGGATCTTTGTGGCTACGCTAAGATATTTGGATTTTATTTTTGCCTTCCTCCATATCTTCCATTTCCTCTACCCATCACTTAGGCAGTGTGAAATTCTCTTACATGTAAATGCATTTCTAAATGTAAAATGTTAACAAGTTCTTTACAACTACTATATCACTGTAGAGGGATGGGTGCTGGTTCCATCTCTTCTAGAAATACAGCTAAATATACAATTTTAAGACAATTTAAGGTGCAAGGTTTTTCCCCTAAAATGATACTTTCAGATAAACAACATATTTCCATAGAAAATATGAGGCAAATAGATAGCTTATTCACTAACAGTCTTGTTGTAGTTCCTTTAATAAAGTTTTTATTAGGTTATGGGATGTCAGTTTATTAATACCGATTTATACCTTGCGCTTGTCTTAGAATTATTCAAGCTGAGATTTAATTTACCATAACTAACCTGGCCCTTTTCAAAAATCTACTTAATGACATGTTTGAAGGCAGGTGTACACATATGCTTATTTCTTATGCTGGGAAAAATGAGATTACCTTCACTTTCCACCCCTTGGAAATCTGGTTCAGAAATCATAGCCACATTATAAGGTGCAAATCTTTGAGATCCCTTTTGGTCATCCCTTTTATTATAATGAAACGTGTCAGTGCACTAAACAATAGTAGTTCCTATGATAGGTAAGAGCATCAATCCTTTGCAACTAGCATGATCTTGTATTTTGGCCATTGTATTGGGAATTTCTCAAGTGATTTGAAGAGAACATGTGAACGGGAAAAATTTCTCACTATTAAAATGATAGTGATATCAATAACCAAATGAGGAAAAATATGAAAATTCTCTTTTATATTCTTTCCTATTAATCACTCTATGTAAACTTGACTGTTTATTCAACTTCAATATACAATTATTTACTTGTCTGAAAAATAGAATTGCAGCAGAACTTTTAGAAATAGCTTGGTAGAAAATTCCCTTCACACAAAGGATAGTGACAAAAGTATAGAGCCAATTCACCATAGTCATGTAATTTAGATGTTTTATGGCTCAAATTCTCAAGTTTCTCCAAGTCGAAACTTTCAAGAATACATTTAATGTAATGTTTATGAGTTTTGCTTTTAATCTTACTCAAAACTTTTGTCATTTTGTACTTACGGACTGAGAAAGACCCATAAGTCTCAATTTGACGTTATCTAAATGTTACAGAATTTTAAAGACTTGGTCAGCATCATAAGCAAGGAAACAAGTGTAAATATCACTGAACAATTCTACCGAAGATTCATGGAGTTAAAACAGAGGGTGAACTGTATATAAATGAGCTCAGTGGCAATTACATTGTTTTTATTTGCAGTAGTTATGATGATTAATGAACCACTGTTTTAGGCCTCAGTATCTTACTTTTTCTTTTCTTTTTTTTTTTTTTTTTTTTGCCAAGATAAGGGACTCTCTTTTTTAACATAAAGAACATTTGTTCAGTTTCCTGAAACTGTACCAATTCAGAGAATTGGCAGAGAGAGCCATATATCCCAAAGTGTATAAATGTATTATCTGGTGAATTCTGCTAAACAGGAGCAGGAACGCACCTGAACCTAGCTCTACCCTCTGAGCTTATAAGGGTTGTCTCTGCTAGAGGAAACCATGGCTCCACATGAAATAGGTTTCTCCTTTTCCTGTCAACTAAAGGGCTGGACCTTTTTTTTAGTTTCTTTTTTTGTTGTTGTTTTTTTGTGGTTTTTTTTTAGGTGAATTTATCCAGAGACACTTGGGTAATTTGGCCCAATAAAAATCTATTTTTAAAAACATCAATGTTCAAAATATTTAACAACTGTAAACCCCAGGCATTAATCAATCAGAAAATACTGACGATACAAAGAATAGGATGGCCCTGTTGGCCAATGCAACTCAATAGCAGCCCTGTTTAACAGCCCAGTTTACTGCCTCAGCCTAAATAAGAATGGATTAGATTACTGTGATCTTGTTGCCAATTCTTTTTCATGTAGAAATAAAATGTTTTGAGATAAAAAAAAAATTCATGTGAAAGAATATTATTTGTTATATTTTTTGGTATCAACTGATAAGAAATTAATAATTCTGGTGTACCTCTGGAGTTCAGTGAGCCATTCCTATTAATCCCTGAAACTTCAACGACTGTTGCCATGCTGGATATAAGGACACAATGTAGATGTTGTCCATCATTTTGAAAATATGCCATCATTCTGTCCTGTTGGAATTAAGAATAGATCTAAAATTTTTAAGTGCAAAACAAATGGCAAATTTTATTGCCTGAATACATTGCTATATGTAGCCCATTCTTAACTGACATTGGCAGAGAACTTTAGATTTGTAAATGCTAAATTTTAATTCTCAAAACCTCAGTAAATTCCTGAAACTAGTCAGCTAGTACAGTTTCTGAAAGCTTTGTCAGTCTTCACTGATATTTAGATTCACGATTGGACAAAGTTTCAAAGAAACATCGATCCAACTAAAAGAAATCATAACATGTTAACTATTCTTTTGTAAGATGGTGGGACATTTTGAACTATGGGATGCAGTTCTATAATACATAACAGTTCACCTTACAGAAAAAAAATTATATGTACAAATGAGAGTTGTATGTATAGATTATTACAAAGAATTGTGTTTTATTCAGTCACTCATTATTGTATTTGTTTATTCATCTTCAATGTACAATTATTTACTGAGTCAGCATAATACGTTTCAGATACCAGACTAGTTCATGATGTAAACCTCATAAATTTTTGATAATTCTATTGTAACTAAAATATTATTACACATAATGTGACTTCTAATTTTTATATTCTTCTTATTGGTCTTAAAGAAAATAGTATGGAAGACACTAAAATAAAATACAGATATTTAAGAATGATTGTGTATAATTGAAATGAATCAGATATATCAGATAAAATATAGTTTAAGAGTGAAAAAATATAAAAATTCTTTTTATGATTATAGGCATGTTTTTGTTTTTTCATTTTTGTTTTTCTTTATTTGCTTGCTTTTTTCACATGAGATGCAGAATTATGTAGTAATTTAGAGTTCGAGTGAACTGCCTGCATTCAGATCTCAGCTCTGTCCCTTTTATGCTGTGTGACCATCAGTATGTTGCTTAACCTCTCTGAGACTTAAATCCTTCAACTATGAAATGGGGATTATAATATTATCTGCCTCAAAAGGTTGCTATAAGTATTAAGTGGTTTAACATATATAAAGTCCTTACAAAACTGAGATACATTAAGTATTATTATATATAGGGTGTCCCCCCAAAATGTATATACACACTTTGAATAATTAGAAATGCAATGCTTATTAAAATACATTTCATTTTCAAAATTGAGCAATCAGCTGTTAAAGTGTGTGTACTATTTTGGGGGGATACCCTGTATATATTAGCACATTATGTGGTTAGTATGAAAAAAAATCTTATCGTGCAAGAGTGCTTATGTTGGGTCATTCAGGTCTATCTGCTAGTAGCTCTTTAGCTCTGAGCAAAGTTATTTATGTGAGCCTTAGTTTCCTCATATGTAAAGTGAAAATGTTCATTTTATCTACCTCTTGGGCTTTATTGAATTAACACACATGAAATGGATAGCACAATACTTGGCCCACAGTCAGCTATCAAAAAATGTTAGCTATGACTTTAAAAAAAACTATTTCATTATATATATACTGGAGGCCCAGTGCACAAAATTTGCCCCCGGCAGGGGCCTCCCTTCACACCCGCCTTGGCCCGCCACAGTCCCGCTGTCATCAGGGCCCATTGTGGCTGGCAGCACCTCCACTGCTGCTGGCTGTTAGCACTGCATCACCAGTGCCTGTCATGTTCTGCGCTGCACCCTGGTGGTCAGTGTATGTCTAACTCCCGGTCAGTCGAACTCCCGCCTGTAGGGACAATTTGCATATTAGCCTTTTATTATATAGGACTAGAGGCCCGGTGCATGAATTTGTGCACAGGTGGGGTCCCTCGGCCTGGTTCGTGATCTGCCAGGGGGAGGGATCACGGGAGGTTGGCCGACTGGCTCGGGGTGGGACAGCGGGAGGTTGGCTGGCTGGTGGGGAAGGCCACGGGAGTTTGGCCAGCCACAGGAGGTTGGCTGTGGGAGCGCACTGACCACCAGGGGGCAGCTCCTGCGTTGAGCGTGGTCAGTGCATGTCATAGCGACCGGTTGTTTGGTTGTAATGGTCACTTAGGCTTTTATAGTTCGATAGATAATGGGAATAGTAATATTATTGTAACCAATGAATGTACCTATGAAGACAAGTAAACATTTTAGTGTGATCCAAAAGTGTGTTTTTCTTTACTAACTATTCAATACTTTATAAATTAAATTACACTATTTATAAATAATGAAATTTGAATAAAATTAGCTGAGGATATAGTTTCTTATTTGCACCCTTGCCTGACCTTGGTGGCAAGTTCCAAGGCAAGTTTTGTTGTTATTTTTTTTTTCAATTTAGGTAACTAAGTTTGTCATATAATTTGATAAATAATATATAAAAAATGTATTGGATTAACTTTCCAATTAATTTTTAAAATTTTTTCAGAACACCTTTGTAAGAAATTTCTCTTTCAGCAATTTCTGTTGACTTTCCATATTTTTAAAAGAGTTTAACAAGTATAAACACACTGTTAGAATGAAATTCTAACCTGGGGGGAAAATCACTTTTTATAATGGTGATTGTCATTGAATCTTACCATTATTGACCTTAAAAATAGAACAGCCAGTTATTTTACCAACAAAAAAAAATGGGCTTATTCAGGAAAACAGAATTGCAATTTGGGGCAAGCATTCTCTAGCAAAATATACAGGTAATCCAGCAGAAAAGGAGAGGGACATTATAAAGAAAAAGAAGGAAACTCAGAGGGGGTGCTTTCAATGGAAGAAAGTGAGAGTTCAGGGAGGTAATGGTTTCCAGTTGGCTGATTTGTGAGGTTCCCCGCCCCCTGGGCTTGTGGCTGGGCCTGGAGAACTCTTCCTTCCTGCTGCTGCAGTAGTTGAGACACTTCTTGATGGGAATGCAATGTACCTTTCTTCCTGTAGGGGTCTGTAATTGAGGCTTCTTCCTGTTGAGGTGTGCAATTGACATGGAGTGGTAGTATGTGAGAGAGCCTCCTTCTGGCCTCCCTAACTTAATTAAAAAAGAGATTTCCTTTATTCACTCTCACACCACTAAATATTCAATTGGCTCATTTCATAATTTTCACAAAAAGTCTCAGAATTCTCAAAGACTAATAGGGCATGTGAGGGTCACAAGGAAATATTTTCTGGCTCACTGTTGACATTGATGGACAACTTGGAAAATACTGCTGTGAATATGCTACATTGTAATTGTTGTTTATTATTTTTCTTATTAGGAACCTTTCACTGAAGTTAACAAAAGACATTGATCAGGAAGGCAGGTGTTCACATATTAGCCGAATGCCCAGTAGTCCGTCTGCAGACTGGCCCCTGCAAGGTGTGGAAGAAAATGGAGGCATAGATTCTCTGCCCTTCAGACTGATGTTACAGGACTGCACAGCTGTCAAGACACTATTGTTAAAGATGAAGAGAGTTCTTCAAGAGGTAATGGTTTACTCTAAGAGTAATGTCTTTTGGTGCTAGTATACAGACTGACCTGGTTAGTCCCCACTTCTGTCACAAATTAACTGCATTACACAGGGCAGGGATTAAGTGTTTGAAGTTCTGCTCTAGACATACTCATCAGCTCTAAAATTTTATTATTCTGTGAAGGAATTTAAAAAAGTAATTGATACCAAGTAAAGAGAAATAGGCATCAGCTGCTATGCTTATATGCTATGATAAAGCTAATGAGACACATTAAATGAATTTCACTTTAAACATACTGAGGCTTTATTTATCTATATATATAAAAGCCAAGCGACCGGAACGCCAGAACGACCGGTCACTTTGACACACACTGAGGCCCACCAACTGGTCTGATCAGGGGGTGGCCCCTCCCCCAGGTGCCCTGGCCGGATCAGGGGTGGCGCCAGCTGGCCAACCTCCTGCAGCCCCTCCCCCAGCCGGCCCAGCCCCTGATAAGCCCCCCCACCCCGATTGGGGTCTGGGCCAGTGGCCAACCGCCTGTGGCCCCTTCCCCCTGCTGGCTTGGCTGGATCAGCCCCCATCAGGGCAGGCTGGCTGTACCCCACCCGTGCACTAATTCGTGCACCAGGCCTCTAGTATAGCAATGACAATTTAGTCATTTAGTTGCAATAAAAATCAGTCTGGTAAAATGTAATCTGAATCTTTGATTTTATCCTGTTGAATATAGTTGCCTTCCCACAGCCTATGCTCATTTAGATGATAAGCTGCTCAGGAAAATGCATAATGCACTCTTTCCCCTTTCTGTCCAGGAGTCAGCTATTCTTTAGATTCAAGTGTCTTATGGTTTTATTTTTATAATTACCCCAATTATTTTCTTTCAGGGATTTTTTTAAATATATACATTCAAATTCAAGACAACAGTCTGAGATTTCTGACTTCAAATTCAGTGGATTTTTGTTATATCCCATGATCGTTCACTTGTTTCTCTTTATTGATAGGAAGTACTAATAAATAGTTTGAAAAGAGAAATTAATCATATTGTGGTTAACTTTACAATGATGATCATTGATAATTGCTTTTCTAACACTGATAATAGTAAGAATGCTAGCAGCTACCACTAGAGGCCAGAATGGAATCAGGAAGAGAGAAGGATATTTAATGGAAATGATTTCCACAGATTATTGAGGACATTCAGTCATGTGTTCTTTTCAGCCCTTGAAGCAAAAATTGGAAATCTCTATGTCCCATACCTGTGACTATGTAGCGGGGTGGTCTTACAATATATGCACTAGTATGTAGGAATGCTGTGCTGATACTGGATCGCTGTTAGCCTTTCAGGAAGTTTAAGAGCTGGCGGTTAAGCACAAGCATAAAAAATTAAATTAACTACATGTATAACAAAAAAATTATATTTTTAACAGCATAATCAAAATTCATTTTCTAGTTATTGTACTAAATTTTACTGTTAACTATACTTGTGAGCTTATTTATATCTATTGGATTTATTTGTAGAAATCCTATATAATAGCTATGGTGCATATTTCCCAATTGTAGATTCATTTAGGTCATTTTGGTAGCATGAAATCAGCCAAATAGGAGTATTATACCACAGAAGTCGGCAAAAACTGTAAATTAGTGCTTTTAATTTTTGGTGAGCGTTTTGTAAAATATTTACCAACACACTGCTCTCTGAATGAATATTGTTTTTGTATTGACAACATAAGCATTTGCTGCACTTGTGGAATCTCTGACATTTGGCTTAACGTATAGTCTGAACCTCTTTGAACAAGGCAAACTTAATAATGGCGGTTGTATTAAAAGATATTAATCTCAAAGTCAGTAACATTCAACTATTCAGCTTCTTCTCTCTTTGGTCACATATTTTAATTTAGAAAATTCATGCAAGTAAAGGGTAGTAGAAGAGTTGGCATCTGGGAGAGTCACGAGGCTTTCTTAGGGTACTTAATTTTATAGTTTAAAGCTATTTAGTGATATTCACCATAAAGTCAATGTTCAGAATATATTGAGGTTGCTTTTATACTTTTATCCATTTTATACTTGTCTGTTATTCTTCATGAAAAAGTGTTTGAAGAAACTGAAGAGAATTGATTTTTAAAGCTGATGTACAATGAGCAATAATTACATCTATTTATTAAGCCTCTTCAGAGAGCAGGGAGTCTTAAATTCTTTATGGTCAACAAGAAAAGAAATATTGTGGTCAGCATAGTCAAGTGTTGTAGTAATAAGATATTCATAATAGATGTCTTTAAAGGAAATGGTTTATTGAAATGTTTTTTTTTATTTAAACCAGGAATTTTCAAATGGCAATTCACATTTCATTACTATGTTTGAGTTTAATACCAACTATCCATTTTAAATTAACAATACTTTTTAATATAGAACAATAATGTTTATTCCTAGTTTTTGAACTTATATTTTTAAATTTATTTTTATTGCTGACACTATTACCGATGTCCCCTCTCCGTTTCCCCCTCCCTTAGCCCGGCTCCTCTCAGTTCTGCATCCACCCCTCACCTGGTTTTTACCACAGTGTTGTCTGTGACCATGGACGATGAACTTATTTTTTATGATCCATAGTAGTCTGACTTTTGTATACAGATTATTTTTTAACTGAAGAACTCAGTTATTTGATTTTTAAGATAAACATGTGATTAATGAGTTTAATATATCCTGCTAGAAAATGCTCTTATTGGAAATTTTTCCTAATGGAGCTCAGGTGACATCTCAGATTTTAATTTTAAGGTGAGTCAAATGTGAATAATCTGAATGGAATCTCATACTCCTAATTTTTCCCTTCCCCTTCTTTGAAGATCAGTTGCTATTATTAAAATGCATAGAAGTATTCCCAACAACCCCAAACATCAGCTCCTTTATTTAAAAACAAACAATAACAAAAACGAACTGACTTTGGTCCCACAGAAATTCTACTGTTACTTTATTCTTTACTATTCATGATAAAAGAAGTGACTACAGCAGAAGAGACATTTTTTTCTTCTTTTGTTAATGTTTTTAAACGTGATTCCATTATCTATAAAAGAAGAGGATATCTACTGTACAGAGCTAGTTTCTGTTATCTTGTTTCCTTTTAGTTTGTGCTGTTCTTTTATAACCTAGTCTCAGAAGTAACATAACATCACTTTTGTAAAATTTATTTATTGGTGACAACAGCAACCTTGATTCAGGAGGGGAGACACTTTACAGAGATTTGGCTACCAGGAGGTGAGGAACATTGTAGAACATCTGGAAGCTGGCTTCCACATTCTACTCTCTGGCCCCCAATGATGCATCTCTCACAATGCAAAGTATACTTACCCTCTCCTAATGCCACCCAAAGAACCATTCCATTCACAGGGGTGGGGAAACTTTTTTCTGCAAGGGACATTTGGAGAATATATATATCATCATCATCATCATCATTCATGGGACATACAAAATGATCAACTTAAAAATTAGCCTGCTATATTTGGTCAGACATTTAATTAACTCACCCCCAATGCCTTGGCAGGGCCAGACCAAATGATTTCTTGGGCCTTATATGGCCCATGGCTGGATAGTCCCCACCTTTGCATTACAGCATCAGCTGAAAGTACAGAATTTTACCATGTAAATCATGTGCAGATGTAGATGAGGCTTAAGTACAATGACTCAAGTACAGTCCTTCATTTGAAGACTGAATTAATTCATAGGTTAGCAGTTTCTTGATTAGGACTTAAAGCCTGAGAATAATTCTCCATGGCTTTTAATTCCTCCCTCTGTACTCAAGGTTCTACCCTCCTAGTCATTCTTTATTTTCATGTAAACTTAGCACATGATTACAGCTGATAGTTTTCTCATCCTTATTTGTGCTCGTAGACATATTCCAAAGGCCTTTTTTGATTTTGTACCTTCTTTTTCCACTTAAGTCTAAAGTACAGCATGTTTCTCTAAATCTAATTTACTTAAATTATTTTGGGATCTCTCAACCTTATCAGGAATTCACTCTATCAGACAAAAGCCATATAGGAATTCACTCTATCAGACAAAAGCCATACCCACACATATCTTCAAGGTAAGTCCTTCTTAACTTGAAATAGCTGAGAGACAACCCTTTAAGATTTTATAATTTTAATTGTCTATTGAGAGCATTTCTGAGACATATTCTTAAACCTCAATTAAGGCACTTTAAAAAAATATTTATTGATTTCAGAGAGGATGGGAGAGGGAGAGAGAGATAGAAACATCAATGATGAGAGAGAATCACTGATCGGCTGCCTCCTGCACGCCCCCTATTGGGGCTCAAGCCAGCAACTCAGACTGGAATCAAACTTGGAACCCTTCAGTCCACAGGCCGATGCTCTATCCACTGAGCCAAACCAGCTAGAGCTAAATGCACTTTTTGACTGAACTCAATACTCTGCAGCACTTTTCATCTTTCAGACTAGCTCTGCATATTCTAAATTAATTTCTAAGGTCATAAAAATATGTATATCTGGATTGGTGTTGTGGTTGCATAGGTTTCCATTTTTAATAAAGCTCATCAAATTATACACTTAACATAACAGCACGTGGGATATCATTACATAACTGATAGCATCACTGTTAATGGCGTCATTCTGTGGAATTTTTGTTCTTCCCCTGGGAGACCTGTACTAGTAAATGAACTCTGACCGTTTATCATGCAGACCAAGTTAGGATGGTGTTGTGAATTCTTACAAATTGTTGTTAGAGTTTTTTCCCCCATATTTAGAATAAGTTAAAAAAAATTTAGCAGTGCACCACTGTCTTCATACATGACAATGGATCCCATTGCATACACTCTGAAGAAACTTGTGGCCTCATAGTTACTGAGAATGAGTAGGTTTCTGAATAATAATATTCTACCTGGCTCTTTGTGAGGGAATAGAACTGACCTTGAGAATAGATAGAAAGGGAAGGGAGTATAATTCAATGACTCTTTTGGTATGTAAGCGACCTTAACTTTCAACAGTGCTCTGGGAGAGATGAGAGAAGTTAGAGAAAAATTCTTTCCTAAACCCAGCCCCATTTCACTCGTGGAGTCCCACAGGAGGAAGTACAGTGGGGCCTTGACTTACGAGTTTAATTCGTTCCGAGACCGAGCTCGTTAAGGAGCTCGTTAACTCAAATTACTCTATCAACTCAATGCAAAAAATCGGCCGAGAGACAGCTGGTATCTCAAAAAACTCGTTAGTCGGGACACTCGTAAGTCAAGGCCCCACTGTATATTAGAGTAACAGAAATCGCAAGTGTTTGGAATGATGAAGATTTAGATGTGATTCTCACTTCTACCACTTACTAGCTGCCACAAATTGATTAAGGTTTTTGAATCTATTTCATCATAGTCAATATTACTATCTCATAGGGTTACTTGGACAATTAAACAATAAAGTGCATATAACAGGTTTCCACAGTGGGAGTGTGGGGTAAGGACCCATGTGCATGAGCTCCTGCAATGATTTTGTTTGTGTGATTATTACTGTGTTTAGCTAAGTGGATGATATTTGAGATTTCTTAAACACTTGTAAATGTACCAGTAAATGTTCTTTAATATGACAAAATCTTGTAGTTATTGAATAATTCAGCATTAATTGTTAATAAAGGCTGTACTGGCTGAAACTAAAAGTAGAAGTATTTTTGCCACTCATGCTTTTCTGGACTTTCAGTTGTGGCAGCACGTTTGACCTGATATTCTTTGGCAAAAGAACTACTACATGTCAATTAAATTTTCTGTTTACAGTATACAAATGGTTTTCCAAGTGAGAAATGATGGTGACCATGATAGTAGCAGTTAAAAGAGAGAAAAAGGAAAAGATGTGTGACATGTTTTGGAAGTAAATGTCAACAGTACTTGCTGGTGAATTGGAAACTGGGTGACAGAAAAAGAAAGAAAGAAAAAAGGTAACTGAGAGCTGCAGTTTAAGCAATGGGCAGATGTGGTTGCCATTTTCTGAGACCGGGAACACTAGGAAAGGAGCAACCTATGTGAAGCAGGGAGGAAACTAGAGTTCTGTTTGGGCCAGGTTAAGGCTGAGGTGCTTACTTAGCATGCAAGTGTGTGTGTGTGTGAAGTAGAAATTTGAATTAATGTCTCTGCAAACCCAGAAAGATCAGGGTTGATTATTTATGATTAAATAGATTCTGTTTGAAGCTATGAATGAAGTAACTTATATCTAAAACCAAGGTGAGATAATCCAATGTTCAATGATCAGATATGCAGGAAAAAGAGAATCCAGTAAGATGAGAAGAACCCTAAGGGTGTAGTGTCAAGAAGGTAAGAGAAAATATTACTTTAAAAAAGCCAAGTTAAGACATGGAGCTGAGGTGTAAGCATGATAAGAAAAGATAAGCAATCATACATCAATCAACCCCATAGCATATTACCTGAGCTTTATGAATTTCAATATGTAAGATAACCTAGTCAAAGTGTTCATTTATAAACCAAAGCCTAGAATAGAAATAGTAACCATTTCTAGGTGGTTCTAAGTTGTCATAGTATTAATTCATTTCTTTACAAGGCCTTGGCCTATGCATTTTAAGGATATGCAAATGAATAATAAATGTCTCAAAAGAATTTTTAAAATATCTTTTAAAGTAAAACATTTAGTTTTGGAAAGATACTATAGATTTTATTAGGTTCATTCACAATGATAACCAAAAGTTCATTTTACATAAGGGCATCCACTACACTGAGGTATTCTTTTTCTTTTAAAATATTATTTAAAAACTTAAGGTTTTTACTTACACTGCAAAGTCAATCTAGCATAGTGATCAGGATATGGTAGTCTATATTAGAACAGACTGCTCAACTTGAACTTCAGCTCTCACTTGGTGCATGTGACTTTGCTGCAAGGTGCCGAATTTCTTCAAGAAAATCTGGTATCTTCCAGGAGTGGTAGAGTGCATGTTCAAAACTACTAGATATGATCAAGGTTTTTCAAAAGTGTATACTAAATTACTCTCCCAGCAGGGTATAGTATATTAGTTTAATAGAATGCCTTATGTTCATATATCACCACTTCCCACAAGGAATATTTTGTTTTCCTCTGCATCTCTCTGACTATGAAAGCTTCAGAAATATTTCGGCTACTTCTTTGCTGTCAGGGTATTTTCTGATGTTTATTTGCTGTTGAAATAAAAATGGAGTGGGCTCACCATAAGGAAGCATATGCCTATCAGTCAGAAACATCTTTCCTGGTCAGCGTGCTTATGTTATCTGCTAGTTATGTGTGTTATTTTGTTGCAACCCACCGTATTAACAATAAATGCCACTCTCATTGTACCTGAATGCTGTGGTTATTTGTGTTATAACCATATTCAATAATTAATCAAATGGCCACTAAATGGTTTTGCTATGCATGTCTGACTTTCAATTTGCTTCATGAATCCGGCGTTAGTGTGTGGTCTAATACCACTCACATACTGTTATGTAATTATATGAGCTAAATTTGGCATTGAGGATTTCAGGCTGCAGCGCAGCGGATATACAGCAGATGGCACCCTACTGGCTCTCCAGGGGATACTTAGAGTGTTAGGCACTTCTGGCAGGGGAGGGGCACAGGGAGCAGAGAGCCATTGAGCAAATGGTACTGTGAAAAGCCTGCAATTGTGTTCCTCTGAGACACATTTTGACTGGAATGTTTTTTGTTTCTGTTTGAAAATCAGAATCAAAGCAATATTTAGCTACAGTGAAAATGCCTATTTTAATCACCGGGTATATAAAACATGGTGGTACAGATTTAGATAGCATAATGCAGTTGCTTAAAAGTGATATAAACCTTAAAGTTTTCTCATGTTTACAGATGAGAAGTGTTTCAGCATCTAGGGACTCATTGAGATGGAAGGCAGTGATTCTTTAACTCTTTCACTTTAACCTTGATGAAAATGAAAACGTGACTGAACTGTAGACTTTATTTTAGCATACATTTACTAATAGAAGTAAAGATCTTTACTATTTCAAATATAGTTTTAAGTAGATTATTTTCTGATATTGTTCTTTTTAAAGTGAAAGTGGACTATACAGAGAGGACTCGTTATTAATAAAAAAACAAAATGACTCAAATTATATTTACAACCAACACGTGAAAACAAATAGATCTATAGTTGACCCTTGAACAATGCTGGAGTTACTGGCCCTGATCTCATGCATTCTAAGATCCACGTATAATTTTTGACCCTTCCCCAAAGTATAGTCATCCCTCAATATCTGTGGGGATTGACCCCAAGGGATACCAAACTCTGGGTGTGCTCAAGTCCCTTATATAAAATGGCCCTCTGCAGTCTCAGGCTCCCAACCATGAATGGAAAACACTGTTTTCGATCTGCAGCTGGTTGAATCTACAGATGCAAAACTTAGAAATATGGAAGGCTGACAGTATATTTATTGAGACAAATCTGCATATTAGTCTATATATAACAACTCAACCAAATTGTAATAAGAAAGCAACTTTATGACATAAACAAATGAGCATAGCTAGACTCCCATAAAACTTCATGTAAAAAGCAGGCAGCAGGCCAGATGTGGTTTTTGGCCTGGCCTGTCATACTACTTTAGAGTGTGGTGATGAAAATATCATGAGAAGGCACTGTGCAGTTAGGAGCATTAGTTTTGAGAGCTAGAATATACAGTCTATATCTCATCTCTTATTAGCTGAATGACCCTAAGCACATTAAGCTCAGGAGATAATAATATTAATATATCACTTAGGTTTGTTGAAAACAGTAAATGTGTTAATATGCTTAAAATGCATGAAAAAGTCCTGCTGAAGTGGCTCAATTGGTTGGGCTTCATCCTGTGCATCAAAGGGTTGCCGGTTTGATTCCTGGTCAGGGTACATGCCTAGGTTTTGGGTTCAGTACCTGGTCGGGTCACAGACAGAGGGCAACCGATTGATGTTTCTCTCTCACATCGATGTCACCCTCGAATTCTCCCTTCCTTTCTCTAAGTGTGTCCTTGGATAAGGATTAAAAAATAAATCTATAATAATAAAAGCATAATATGAAAATTGACCAAACAACCGAACAGCAGAACAACTGTCCGGATGACCTTCCAGACGACCACACAATGACATGCACTGTCACCAGGACAGCCAAGGCAGGTGCGATACTATTGGTTGGGGGGCCCTGCCATTGCCCCATGATCGCCCCATAGAGGGAGGCCCAGGCCAGCCAAGCGATCAAACCCCACACCTGTCACCCTCAGAGGGAGGTGACCGGTGGCAGGGGAGAGGGGGGCAGTGTCACACAGATGGCAAGCAGTGGCAGTGGTGGGGGCGGGACCAGCTGCTGGCAGCTGGGGGAAGGAAAGCCCCGATAGGCCCTGATCACCGGCCAGGCCTAGGGACCCTACTCAAGGAGTCCCAGATTGTGAGAGGGCACAGGCCAGACTGAGGGACCACCCCCCCCACCCCCCGTGCACGAACTTCATGCACTGGGCCTCTAAATGCAATAAATAAATAAATTTAAATAAAAAAAATGCATGAAACCATGTTGGACACATAGCAAAACAGAATATGTATTAGTTATTTTTATTATCACAAAGTCTGAGGACAACTCGTGAAATAAATATCATTTATTTAGCCATTAGGCAAAAAACTGAATTCAAAACCTGAATTCAAATCTTAGATCTATAACAATTTAGGAATATTATTTTATTCACATTTATTCAATGTCTTTGATGAATATTAGATTACCTCACATATAATAAGAGGATAAAAATTCTTATAGATTTTATCATGAAGATTACATATAAATTGTGTTTGGCAAAGGAAAGTTCTACATAAATGTTAGTTTCCTAATGTTTGCTGAAATAAAAGTCTATTTTATTTTTTTAATATTTTTTATTGATTTCAGAGAGGAAGGGAGAGGGTGAGAGAGATAGAAACATCAATGATGAGAGAGAATCATTGATTGGCTGCCTCTTGCACACACCCCACTGGGAATGAAGCCTGAAACCCCGGCATGTCCCCTTGACCAGAATGAAACCTGGGACTCTTCAGTCCACGAGCCAATGCTCTATCCACAGAGCCAAACCAGCTAGGGCTAAAAGCTATTTTAAAGTGATTTTCTTATAGGGAATTCTATATTACTGAAGTGATTTTCTTAGCTTCTGTTTGCAGCCAACATATAAACAATTTTAGTGCATCTACATCTTTTCCCAAACAATTTAGCTTTCCCTCAAGATGGCACTTTGTTTAAAACATTATTTTAATAATGTAATCTAGGATGAAATTTAATTCTTATTCACTGTTACCTTAAATGATATTATAATATTTATTTCTTATTTAGGGCTTTGCGAATAGCTCACAGTCAGCATATTGCTTTCATTTAACTATTGAATATCTGCCATGGTTTGAAAATGTGGTTGTAAATAAGGTGTGGTCTAATTCAGTATCTGCTGAAAGTTCTCTGTTCAAATATGCCTCTATTGTATTTGAAACCTAAGGCTGTTTGAAACCTATGGCTGATTTTCTAATATCATAAGGCGTCTTCATTATTGAAAAATTATTTAGCAACTTTAGAAATTTCCTTCACTGGGGAGATGTCAAATTTAATTGCTACTGGAGAGATAATTACAACTTGTAAATATTATTGAATTATTTATCTGGACATTTATTTTTATTTAATTGATATCTAACATTATCCATCTTACTGGCAAATTGCTTAGTACTTACCAAAGTTATATTTTCTTTCCTTCAAGAAACCTTTGGAAAAGAAAACAATTTTTGGTAATGAATAGTGGACAAAAAAAGCACTTAATAATACTTTGGATACATATAACTGTGTGGACCATAGGCCAAACTGCTGGCACTGATTTTGAGAGCAAACGCACTGCAGGTAACATCTACATCTCTGTGCGTACAGCAAATATAGGAATTTATTATTGAAAGATAGTCACACAATGTAATAACTCAAATAATGTATTTGATATATTGCAATATTAGAGAATGGAAGAGATACCAGGACACCAGGTATATATGTGTAGGTGTGTGTGCTCATGCGTGTGTGTGCATGCACACAGGTGCCAATGTGGATTGGGGGTTGTTGAGTGTATGTATTCACATGTATTGGGGTTGGGACCATGGCTGGGTAGCTCAGTTGGTTAGGGCATCATCCCAATATGCCAAGGTGCCAAGGTTGTGGTTTTGATCCCTAGTTAAGGCACATGTAAGAATCAATCATTAAATACATAAATAAGTGGGACAACAAATCAATGTTTCTCTCTCTCAAATCAAGAATGAAAAAAAATTTTAATAGATACAGAAAGCGGACACCCTGAATGTGTAGTAGTCATCTGTTCGCTTCCTTCCTGTCAGATTAGATCTGGCCGTTAAAGATCACACAGCCTTCCCAAAAGTCGTGAGATGCTCCTAGAAAGCAGCACACCTGCATTCACAATCTTTACTTGTCAGTTATTGTCTTATCTGCTTTTCTCCATTAGATCCACTTAATTTACTATTCCTGTAGGCTTTTTGGCTCTTTCACTGTTGTATCCTATGCATTGATCTCTCTCCCCTTTAGTAGTAAAGCAAAGAGTAGACTACTTTTTAATGACCAAGTCTCCCTCTCTTATTAGCTCTAGGGCATTTCCTTTTTGATTACCTTAAGGAAATTCTAGATTTGTTTGGCTACACAAAGTAGGAGTGATCTGGATTCCACCTTATTCTCATAAACTACCTCCTCACACAGAACTTATCGTTTCCTAACACTCTCCACCTCCTCCCTCACCCCACTGCACACACCTTTTTATTTAAATCACAGCCCAATATAAGTGTGCTTTATTTCTGATATGTTTTCATCACTGTTTCAGATATCCATGGTCGCTCAGCTATTCTTGTTTACCCCGAAATTGAATTCCTGTTCATGAGATAATAAGCAAGCATTTAGCTTTAATTAAGATAACTTATTATAATGAGAATTATTTTCCTTAACAGCACCATTTCAGTAGCTGTTCATGGTCGTTTAGCATCTATTTTCCTGATATTAAGCTGCTTTGAGGCTTTTAGTAACTGTGTATAAAGTGAGTCAAGTTGACAACCTGCCACAAGCACCATGGAACTTTATTCTGTACAATTACTGATTGAGATAGTGACAGGACTGGTAACTCTATACCTGTTTGTGTTTAAGGAACAATAATTCTATTGATTCTGTAACTTTTTCTTTCCCCTCCAGATAGACACGTGTGACAATGCTAATCATTTTTAACAGGGCCTGGTGGACATCAAGCTATCAATCAGTTTAGCCACAGATACTATTTTAGATTATTTGGAAGTGTTCTTTACACTCTGCCCTAAAAATTAAAATATAAGACATTGGAACACAAACTAACATAGCTTTCCCCAAAAAATGTATGCTGTGTATTTGTAAGGTAAGTAATATGAATGCAATGGAGTGAATATTTAGTAATAATAAATCATTATGAAAAATGAGATCCATTTTGACAATTTAAAAATAGTATTGATTGTACATGAAATTTTTCTTTAAGAGTAATACTTATTGTAGAAGGAAAATAACAAGGAAAATCCAGATATGGTTTATTTTATATTTGGCTAGTACAAGCTCAAATGGACTTACATAATCGTCCTAGGACTTCGGGAGGCAAAGTAGAGTAAGTTCAAGATAGTGAAAAATCTGGATGGAAAAAAAATTAGCAATCAATAAGTAATAACCAATGTTATTTGGGTTGTGATAGTTGTAATTTTGGTAAAAAGAAATGATGATACCTGTATTCAGAATCTAAGTGGAGAAGATAGGAATAATAAATCACTTTTTAAATAAAATATTTTATATGACATTTTAATTGTGCCTACATTTCTGAAGAGAACTCTTTGTTTTATTGACTAATTTCTTAAGCTTTGTGTTTATTTTTTTATATTCAATATTTGGTTTATAAATGGCATTTTATATTATAGGCCCCTTACTATATCTTACACAATTCAATGTATACAGAGACTTTTGTTTAGTTTTTCCACAAATATCATTGAATAAAAGTCTCTGAGGCTACAAAAAGAAAGAATGAAAAGAGGAGGGAAAGAAGAATAGAAGGAAGGAGGAAAGACAGGGCTGCCCTCAGGAAAGATATATAAAAGTTTCTCCCTTCATCTGCTGATGGGCACTTAGGTTGTTTCCAAATCTTAGCTATTGTAAATTGTGCTGCTATGAACATGGTGCACATATCCTTTCTGATTGGTGTTTCTAGTTTCTTGGGATATATTCCTGTCCTTGGATAAGGATTAAAAAATAAATCTATAATAATAAAAGCATAATATGAAAATTGACCAAACAACCGAACAGCAGAACAACTGTCCGGATGACCTTCCAGACGACCACACAATGACATGCACTGTCACCAGGACAGCCAAGGCAGGTGCGATACTATTGGTTGGGGGGCCCTGCCATTGCCCCATGATCGCCCCATAGAGGGAGGCCCAGGCCAGCCAAGCGATCAAACCCCACACCTGTCACCCTCAGAGGGAGGTGACCGGTGGCAGGGGAGAGGGGGGCAGTGTCACACAGATGGCAAGCAGTGGCAGTGGTGGGGGCGGGACCAGCTGCTGGCAGCTGGGGGAAGGAAAGCCCCGATAGGCCCTGATCACCGGCCAGGCCTAGGGACCCTACTCAAGGAGTCCCAGATTGTGAGAGGGCACAGGCCAGACTGAGGGACCACCCCCCCCACCCCCCGTGCACGAACTTCATGCACTGGGCCTCTAAATGCAATAAATAAATAAATTTAAATAAAAAAAATGCATGAAACCATGTTGGACACATAGCAAAACAGAATATGTATTAGTTATTTTTATTATCACAAAGTCTGAGGACAACTCGTGAAATAAATATCATTTATTTAGCCATTAGGCAAAAAACTGAATTCAAAACCTGAATTCAAATCTTAGATCTATAACAATTTAGGAATATTATTTTATTCACATTTATTCAATGTCTTTGATGAATATTAGATTACCTCACATATAATAAGAGGATAAAAATTCTTATAGATTTTATCATGAAGATTACATATAAATTGTGTTTGGCAAAGGAAAGTTCTACATAAATGTTAGTTTCCTAATGTTTGCTGAAATAAAAGTCTATTTTATTTTTTTAATATTTTTTATTGATTTCAGAGAGGAAGGGAGAGGGTGAGAGAGATAGAAACATCAATGATGAGAGAGAATCATTGATTGGCTGCCTCTTGCACACACCCCACTGGGAATGAAGCCTGAAACCCCGGCATGTCCCCTTGACCAGAATGAAACCTGGGACTCTTCAGTCCACGAGCCAATGCTCTATCCACAGAGCCAAACCAGCTAGGGCTAAAAGCTATTTTAAAGTGATTTTCTTATAGGGAATTCTATATTACTGAAGTGATTTTCTTAGCTTCTGTTTGCAGCCAACATATAAACAATTTTAGTGCATCTACATCTTTTCCCAAACAATTTAGCTTTCCCTCAAGATGGCACTTTGTTTAAAACATTATTTTAATAATGTAATCTAGGATGAAATTTAATTCTTATTCACTGTTACCTTAAATGATATTATAATATTTATTTCTTATTTAGGGCTTTGCGAATAGCTCACAGTCAGCATATTGCTTTCATTTAACTATTGAATATCTGCCATGGTTTGAAAATGTGGTTGTAAATAAGGTGTGGTCTAATTCAGTATCTGCTGAAAGTTCTCTGTTCAAATATGCCTCTATTGTATTTGAAACCTAAGGCTGTTTGAAACCTATGGCTGATTTTCTAATATCATAAGGCGTCTTCATTATTGAAAAATTATTTAGCAACTTTAGAAATTTCCTTCACTGGGGAGATGTCAAATTTAATTGCTACTGGAGAGATAATTACAACTTGTAAATATTATTGAATTATTTATCTGGACATTTATTTTTATTTAATTGATATCTAACATTATCCATCTTACTGGCAAATTGCTTAGTACTTACCAAAGTTATATTTTCTTTCCTTCAAGAAACCTTTGGAAAAGAAAACAATTTTTGGTAATGAATAGTGGACAAAAAAAGCACTTAATAATACTTTGGATACATATAACTGTGTGGACCATAGGCCAAACTGCTGGCACTGATTTTGAGAGCAAACGCACTGCAGGTAACATCTACATCTCTGTGCGTACAGCAAATATAGGAATTTATTATTGAAAGATAGTCACACAATGTAATAACTCAAATAATGTATTTGATATATTGCAATATTAGAGAATGGAAGAGATACCAGGACACCAGGTATATATGTGTAGGTGTGTGTGCTCATGCGTGTGTGTGCATGCACACAGGTGCCAATGTGGATTGGGGGTTGTTGAGTGTATGTATTCACATGTATTGGGGTTGGGACCATGGCTGGGTAGCTCAGTTGGTTAGGGCATCATCCCAATATGCCAAGGTGCCAAGGTTGTGGTTTTGATCCCTAGTTAAGGCACATGTAAGAATCAATCATTAAATACATAAATAAGTGGGACAACAAATCAATGTTTCTCTCTCTCAAATCAAGAATGAAAAAAAATTTTAATAGATACAGAAAGCGGACACCCTGAATGTGTAGTAGTCATCTGTTCGCTTCCTTCCTGTCAGATTAGATCTGGCCGTTAAAGATCACACAGCCTTCCCAAAAGTCGTGAGATGCTCCTAGAAAGCAGCACACCTGCATTCACAATCTTTACTTGTCAGTTATTGTCTTATCTGCTTTTCTCCATTAGATCCACTTAATTTACTATTCCTGTAGGCTTTTTGGCTCTTTCACTGTTGTATCCTATGCATTGATCTCTCTCCCCTTTAGTAGTAAAGCAAAGAGTAGACTACTTTTTAATGACCAAGTCTCCCTCTCTTATTAGCTCTAGGGCATTTCCTTTTTGATTACCTTAAGGAAATTCTAGATTTGTTTGGCTACACAAAGTAGGAGTGATCTGGATTCCACCTTATTCTCATAAACTACCTCCTCACACAGAACTTATCGTTTCCTAACACTCTCCACCTCCTCCCTCACCCCACTGCACACACCTTTTTATTTAAATCACAGCCCAATATAAGTGTGCTTTATTTCTGATATGTTTTCATCACTGTTTCAGATATCCATGGTCGCTCAGCTATTCTTGTTTACCCCGAAATTGAATTCCTGTTCATGAGATAATAAGCAAGCATTTAGCTTTAATTAAGATAACTTATTATAATGAGAATTATTTTCCTTAACAGCACCATTTCAGTAGCTGTTCATGGTCGTTTAGCATCTATTTTCCTGATATTAAGCTGCTTTGAGGCTTTTAGTAACTGTGTATAAAGTGAGTCAAGTTGACAACCTGCCACAAGCACCATGGAACTTTATTCTGTACAATTACTGATTGAGATAGTGACAGGACTGGTAACTCTATACCTGTTTGTGTTTAAGGAACAATAATTCTATTGATTCTGTAACTTTTTCTTTCCCCTCCAGATAGACACGTGTGACAATGCTAATCATTTTTAACAGGGCCTGGTGGACATCAAGCTATCAATCAGTTTAGCCACAGATACTATTTTAGATTATTTGGAAGTGTTCTTTACACTCTGCCCTAAAAATTAAAATATAAGACATTGGAACACAAACTAACATAGCTTTCCCCAAAAAATGTATGCTGTGTATTTGTAAGGTAAGTAATATGAATGCAATGGAGTGAATATTTAGTAATAATAAATCATTATGAAAAATGAGATCCATTTTGACAATTTAAAAATAGTATTGATTGTACATGAAATTTTTCTTTAAGAGTAATACTTATTGTAGAAGGAAAATAACAAGGAAAATCCAGATATGGTTTATTTTATATTTGGCTAGTACAAGCTCAAATGGACTTACATAATCGTCCTAGGACTTCGGGAGGCAAAGTAGAGTAAGTTCAAGATAGTGAAAAATCTGGATGGAAAAAAAATTAGCAATCAATAAGTAATAACCAATGTTATTTGGGTTGTGATAGTTGTAATTTTGGTAAAAAGAAATGATGATACCTGTATTCAGAATCTAAGTGGAGAAGATAGGAATAATAAATCACTTTTTAAATAAAATATTTTATATGACATTTTAATTGTGCCTACATTTCTGAAGAGAACTCTTTGTTTTATTGACTAATTTCTTAAGCTTTGTGTTTATTTTTTTATATTCAATATTTGGTTTATAAATGGCATTTTATATTATAGGCCCCTTACTATATCTTACACAATTCAATGTATACAGAGACTTTTGTTTAGTTTTTCCACAAATATCATTGAATAAAAGTCTCTGAGGCTACAAAAAGAAAGAATGAAAAGAGGAGGGAAAGAAGAATAGAAGGAAGGAGGAAAGACAGGGCTGCCCTCAGGAAAGATATATAAAAGTTTCTCCCTTCATCTGCTGATGGGCACTTAGGTTGTTTCCAAATCTTAGCTATTGTAAATTGTGCTGCTATGAACATGGTGCACATATCCTTTCTGATTGGTGTTTCTAGTTTCTTGGGATATATTCCTAGAAGTGGGATCACAGGGTCAAATGAGAGTTCCATTTTTAACTTTTTGAGGAAATGCTATACTCAGTGGACTGTCTTCCACAGCAGCTGCACCAGTCTGCATTCCCACCAGCAGTGCACGAGGGTTCCTTTTTCTCCACATCTTCACCAGCACTTGTCGTCTGTTGATTTGTTGATGATAGCCATTCTGACAGGTGTGAGATGGTACTGCATTGTCGTTTTGATTTGCATCTCTCTGATGATTAGTGACTTTGACCATGTTTTCATATGTCTCTCAGCCTTCTGTATGTCCTCTTTCAAAAAGTGTCTATTTAGGTCCTTTGCCCATTTTTTGATTGGATTGTTTATCTTCCTTTTGTTAAGTTGTATGAGTTCCCTGTAAATTTTGGAGATTAAACTCTTATCTGAAATAGCATTGGCAAATATGTTCTTCCATGCAGTGGGCTTTCTTGTTGTTTTGTTGATGGTTAAAAAACTGTGGTATATCTACACAATGGAATACTATGCCACTATAAAGAAGAAGGAACTTTTACCTTTTGCAACAGCATGGATGGACCTGGAGAGCATTATGCTAAGCGAAATAAGCCAGTAGTA
Source organism: Myotis brandtii (assembly GCF_000412655.1). Taxonomy (NCBI): domain Eukaryota; kingdom Metazoa; phylum Chordata; class Mammalia; order Chiroptera; family Vespertilionidae; genus Myotis; species Myotis brandtii. The sequence continues at coordinate 889,053 of NW_005353887.1, read as the reverse complement.
GAAAAAATATCACAACATGATCTCACTCATATGTGGGATATAATGATCAACATAATTTGATGAACAAAAAGAGATCCAGAGACAAATGGCAGGGGAAGTGGGGGAGGGCGGTTAGAGAGCAACCAAAGGACTTGTATGCATGCCTATTAGCATAACCAATGGACACAGACACTGGGGCAGTGAGGGCTTGCCTGTGGTGGGAATGGCTGGGGAGGGGGGGTCATTCGGGGAAAATGAGACATAATGTAAAACTTTAGACAATAAATAAAATTTTTCAAAAAGTTTCTCTTGTTCAGAAAGTCAAGTCAAGCTTAAAGCCTGAAGCCTCTATGGGAGTAAGGCATCATACAATAAATAGATTCTCTATATTTTAACTATTGAAATCCTAACCCATAATGTGACTGTATTTGGGGATAAGGCCTTTACAAGAATAATTAAGGTTATAAGGATGGGGCCTTAATTCAAAATTACTGGTGTCCTTATACTAAAAGAGGGACTCACTAGGGATACAACCACACAGAGGACATTTGGACACAGACAGAAACAGAGAGAAGACCATGTGAAGACACAGAAAGAAGATGATCATATGCAATCCAGAGAGAGAGACCTCAGGAAAAACCAAACTTCCCAACACTTTCATGTTGGACTTCTAGTCTCCAGAACTATGAGAACATGCATTTCTGTTATTTAAACCACTCAGTCTGTGGTATTAGTTATGGCAACTCTAGAAAATGTATATATCAGCCAACATCCTAAATAGAGGAAACCAAGTCAAAAGCAGATCAAATACAGGGGACCTAATGGCTTTGTCTGTTTTACTAGTACATAGAGGACCATCAAGAAAGTGCCATAGCAATGGACAACTATGCAGCTGTAAAAAAAAAAAAAAAAAAGTATCTCTTATCCTTTGAGACAGCATGAATGGACCTGGAGTTTATTATGCGAAGTGGAATAAGCCATACAGAGATAGACTCATTCACATGATGTCACTTATTTGTAGAATCTAATGACCAAAACAAACTGACCAACACAATAGGTCCAGTGGTATGGAGGCATAGAATCATGGAACAGACTGATAAATCTCAGAAGTGGGGCGGGGCAGAGGCAGTACGGGAAGAGATTAACAAAAAACCGTATATGATTATATACTTGTATATACTTATATATGCCACAGTCTTACAATGTTGATAAAAAAGCAGAAGGTAGCTGCGTATTCTCACACATTCATCTATATGTAAATGTGGCAAGACGCTTGATAGCTTTGTACTGGTAGCAAAAAAGGGGCAATTCTCCGTTCATGGTTTTACTGTCAAATGACCAGAGGTTAAGTTAATTTTAGGCTGATATTTTGTACAGAAGCATGTTGTGAAAGTGGCAGTCCTGTCCGGAAATTAATCTGGTTTCAATAGGCAGGATTTACTGGCATAAAGATTACTGGGGGAATGAAGATCAGCTTAGGGTGATCCAGGTTTGAGGTAATAAGTGTGGAGTGGGGCAGTGTCAGTAGGTTTCTGAGATAAAAGAGGGGACTGGAAGTTGTATCAAAGTTGAAATGTAGATATTAGTGACTGATCTTATAGAGGGATTGAGGAGAAGACATATCAGAGATTGTCCTCACGTTATAAATTTGGTGGGAATTGCAAGGGAGGAGATTCAAAATTCTAGTTCTGGAGACAAAATCATGAGTTTGATTTAATTTATGTTAGATTTGAGGTAGTGGTGGTTTATCCAAGTGGCTAATGTATATGACTTATGAATAAGTCATCAATACAGAAGAGGCTAGAATAAAAGGTCATGCCTAAATTTACATATTTATGAATTTATTTGCTTAGATATGCTTCAATAGCAATATGATTCATTATCCCTCTGTGATTTATGAAGTGGGCAATGATAAGGAAAATTGAAAGAAAAGAGTAAAAATAAGTGAGTCTGAAGAAGGGAGTAAAGGTAAGATATGCAAAGAAGCAGTTATAAAAAAATAACAAACACTTATATAGTGCTTAATATGTGCCAATATTATTATGTCATTTACAAATTTACTCTTCCTAACCTCCCTATGATAACAGTGCTCTTATTATCAACCTTACTTCATAGGTAATTCAGATTCAGTGCTTAGGTATTTTGAAGTTAGGATTTTAAATAGCCAAGAGCTTCAGATTCATACTCTTAACCAGTATGTTATGCTGCCTCTTAAAAAAGAAAGTATAGATTTTGTGAAAATAAAGGGTCAAAGAGTGTGGAAATGGGGAGAATATTCTTAAGCAAAATAGGAAAGGGTCGTCATAGTCAAATTTCCCACAGAAGTAAAGGAGAATAGTTCACTGGATTATGTTAAAAATAAAGTCTTTGATTTCAAAAAAGAACATGTTAAGATAATGAGATGATAGGTTTAATTTTAGACTTATAAAATTTTTGATGAAAATTATCAGAAAAGGGAAGCGGGTAGATATAAACAAGTCATGCTTTACAAATCTGATTTTGAAATAAAAGAAGGGAGGATAATTGGTGAATGGAAGAAAGCACTGCATCTGTGTTCCAGTCTCTTCACAAGCTGATTTCCCTTGTTAGATACATCACCCTCTTTACACACAGCATGTTCATGATTGATGCTTCTTAGTATTAATATTCCATTTCTCAAATATTTACTATTTATTTCCACCACCATTTTCTAAACACCAAAACTTAATACTGGACCCCCACTTATTAGTAGATACAGCTTTCTTCTTAGCCAATGTGTCACTAAATCCTATTCTTTTTCTAAAACCCATTTTTCAACCTCATCATTTACTCTCCCTTTTTTTTTGTTAATGCTCACCCCAGACTATTTTTGTCATTGATTTTTAGAAAGAGTGGTGGAAGGGAGTGAGGAGAAGAGACGAGAGAGAAACAGAGAGAGAGAGAGAAGAGAGAGAGAGAGAGAGACATCAATGAGAGAGAGACATTGATTGGTTGCCTCCTGCACTTGCCCTGCAACTGAGGCATATGCCCTTGACCAGAATGAAACTCTCAACCCCTCAATCCATGGGCCAAAGCTCTAACCATTGAGCAAACAGGCTAAGGCTACTCTCCATTTTTATAACCAATGCTGTTGTTAGTGTTCATTGCCTTAAATGTATGATTGGTGTTTTTGATTTCTTGGTATATATTTCTAGAAGTTGGATTACTGGGTCAAATGGGAGTTCCATTTTTAACTTTTTGAGGAAACTCCATATTGTCTTCTACAGTGGCTGCACCAGTCTGCATTCCCACCAGCAGTGCACGAGGGTTCCATTTTCTCCACATCCTCACTAGCATTTGTCATTTGTTGATTTGTTGATGGTAGCCATTCTGACAGGTGTGAGATGGTATCTCATTGTCGTTTTGATTTGCATCTCTCCAATGGTTAGTGACTTTGAGTTTTTTTCATATGTCTCTTGGTCTTCTGTATGTCCTCTTTCAAAAAGTGTCTATTTAGGTCCTTTGCCCATTTTTTGATTGGATTGTTTATCTTCCTTTTGTTAAGTTGTATGAGTTCCCTGTAATTTTGGAGATTAAACTCTTATCTGAAATAGCATTGGCATATATGTTCTCCCATGCAGTGGGTTTTTTTGTTGTTTTGTTGATGGTTTCTTTTGCTGGGCAGAAGCTTTTTATTTTGATGTAGTCCCATTTGTTTATTTTCGCCTTAGTTTCCATTGCCCTAGGAGCTGTATCAGTAAAGATATTGCTATGATATATGTCTGATATTTTGCTGTCTATAGATTCTTCTAAGATTTTTATGGTTTCCTATCTTAGGTTTAAGTCCTTTATCCATTTTGAGTTTATTTTTATGTAGGTGTAAGTTGGTGGTCTAGTTTCCTCTTTTTTTGCATGTATCTGTCCAATTTTTCCAGCACCATTTATTGAAGAGACTGTCTTGACTCCATTGTATGCTCTTGTCTCCTTTGACAAATATTAATTGAGCATAATAGCTTGGGTCGATTTCTGGGTTCTCTGTTCTGTTCCTTTGGTCTATGTCTGTTCTTGTGCCAGTACAAAACAGTGGCTTTGTAATATAGCTTGAAATTTGGTATTGTGATCCCTCCTACTTTGTTCTTCTTTCTCAAGATTGCTGTAGCTATTCGGGGTCTTATTTTTATTCCAGATGAATTTTTGGAGAGTTTGTTCTAGGTCTGTGAAATATGCCGTTGGTATTTTAATGGGGATTGCATTGATATTAATTGCGGTAGTATGGACATTTTAATGATGTTGACTCTACCAATCCATGAACATAGTATATTATTCCATTTGTTTATGTCTTCCTCTATCTCTTTTTTCAATGTCCTGTAGTTTTTGAGTACAGGTCTTTAACCTCCTTAGTTAAGTTTATTCCTAGGTATCTTAATTTTTTTGGTGCAACGGTAAATGAGATTTTTTTTTAGTTTCTCTTTCTGTGAGTTCATTATTGGTTTAAAAAACCATAGCTTTCTGGGTGTTAATTTTAAATTTTGTATAATTGATTAGGCATTAAACCAGCAGCAATCCCAACATCCATAGAAGAAGCCATTATGCTAAATAACATAAATGTATTATACTGAGTGACAAACCCAAGTTGATTCAACTTGTAATACAGAGATAATAGCTCCTTCTAAGGCAGAGGACAAATCTATTTTGACCAGAGTTATAATGTCCCCTCTAGGACATGTTTGAACAATTTGCTAGCCCACCTTTAAAATATTATAATTTCCTAAATTTGGGGTTTTTTTATCTGTTACAGAGGGTGTGTCCCTCTTCCATCTGGGTTGCTCCAGGTACCTCCCAAGGGGATTTAGAGGGTTGGGTGGGCAGAGTTTAATCCTTTCACTATTCTCTCCCAGACCCCAACCCCGCCCCTCTGACAGCTGTTGGTCTGCTCTTTGTATCCATGAGTCTGTCTCCACTTTGCTAGTTTATTTTGTTAATTAGATTCCACATATCAGTGAAATTATATGGTGCTTGTCTTTCTCTGACGGACTTATTTCACTTAGCATAATGCTTTACAGGTCCCTCTATGCTATCACAAAAGGTAAGATCATCTCAGTTTTTAAGTGAAAGAGTCACATCCAGTTTAAACTTCTTTGGGAATCCATCGTCACACTAAATTAGGAAGTATAATATTGAGTATGGTGTTTTTGCCAGAAAGAGTGATTTACAAGAGACATTGGACTGGCCAGATCCTAGAATTTTACCTATGGGTGTGGATGGAGTGGAGGAAGATAAATAAAATTGAGAGTTATTATCTTCAGAAATTTAATTAATTTTAGTAGATAAAGAAAGCATCACTATCATTTATAAAGATATTTTATCAACTAGTAACTTGGGTATTTAAATTTAGATTATTCTGCCATTGTTTATATTTTAAAATGTGTTGGATTTTATAGACTCTATTCTGTGCCTACAGATGGCATTACTATCACTGTAGAAAAAAGTGTGTTTGATCTCTTGCCTGGTGATTTGAAACAGTGTAACCCAATGGATTTTAGTTTTGTATTTCTCATATCATTTCTAGCAGGTTCAATAAAGAATAAAATGGTTCTCTGTTTACCCTAGTTATGGATAGTTAATCATAATAGAGTTATATAATAGTATCCTCATATCACTTGCTCTTTACTAGAGTCATGGTTTGATGAGATGAAGGATGCATTTTATGAACAAATTTCTATAGCATATTTTGTGGTGTGCTTTATGGCAGGACAATAACAATCTAGTGTTTTCATGGCTTTTATGATAGCTTTCTGTTGTTTGGTAAAAAAAGAAATTTGGAAAGTTTTTATTCTCTTTTGTTTCACATTAAAATAAAACATTTTATTTTTTAAACTTTGTTTTTCTGTTTGTCCTATAAAGAAAAACCATTTCTCTCTTTTTCTAATATTTGGAGTGCATTTGTGAAACTCTGAAGATGAGTATGATCAAACCTTGAAAATTCCAATCTAATCTAGTCTGACTTAAAACTTTCTTTGAAAATCCCCTGTGTCCTCAGATTGGTCCTGATGATCTAGGCTGTTTCTTTATAGTTTTTAATTCAGAGTTTTCCTGAGTTCTAGTTTGGGCAGTATGAAGATTAACTGTTAGAGTCAGCAAGAGCCATGCACGGCTCTGGTTCTCTGAGTTCTTATATTCTTCTAAATTCTTCCTGACTATGCCAGGGCAGGTTCCTTCTTGAACCCTGCCCACTGTACTAGTTGTTGGGAACTTTGTTCTCTGCTCACTAGTTACAGGTGTTGGGTCTGAGTCCCTTTGCCTAGGGCTGGACCTTGTAGGATGCCAGGTCTTAGACGGAGAAGTCATGAGAGGTTGTGGGTATATAAGAATGAGTCTTTATTGCAGAAGCCAGTGGCCATATAGCCATCAGACAAAACAATTCTTCACAGCAGTTCTATGCAGACGGAAGCCATACACCAGCTGGTATATACATATCTTTCCTACCCAGTAGTAGCAGTCTCTGTAATTATCTGAGCAGCCGCACGCTGCCCCCTAGACTCACAGCCTCACATGGTAGCGGTACCTAAGCTTTCTGCCTCAGCAGCTTCTCTAGCCTTTCTGGCTCAGCAGCTAGTCCTGTCTCCCTGGCTGGTCTCTGTAGCCTCACACAGTACCAGTTCTCAGCTCTGTCTGAGCTCTCTAGCCTTTTCCTGCACACATAGGAGCTACATACTCTGTACCTACCACCTCTGCTCCTCACACTAGCTGGTCAGTAACCTGTATATTACTCCAGAGACAAAGAAGGCCAGTTGCCAAGAGTGACATCAATCATTTTGGCTGCAGAAGGTCACAGTGCACTGTGGGTCCATGCACCTGCTTATGGTATCTTAGCCTAGGTGCAGAGTGGCCTTGGACAGTCTGGTGTATTGACAATAAGGCCTCTGTGCTTTAACAGGCAACTCTGGCATGGTTCCCACAATATCCTATATAATAAAAGGCTAATATGCAAATCTACCAAATGGTGGGAAGACCGGTTGCTATGATGGCACTGACCATATAATAAAAGGCTAATATGCAAATCTACCAAATGGTGGGAAGACCGGTTGCTATGATGCGCACTGACCACCAGGGGGCAGATACTCAATGTAGGAGCTGCCCCCTGGTGGTCAGTGCGCTCCCACAGGGGGAGCACCGCTCAGCCAGAAGTCGGACTCACAAGCACAATGGCAGTGGTGGGAGCCTCTCCCGCCTCCGCAGCAGCTCTAAAGATCCCTCGGGGGATGCCTGACTGCTGGCTTAGGCCTGCTCCTAAGCCAGCAGTCAGACATCCCCCAAGGGGTCCCGGACTGTAAGAGGGCGCAGGCCGGGCTGAGGGACCCCCTTACCCCCAGTACACAAATGTTGTGCACTGGGCCTCTAGTCTTTTAATAAAACTTTGAGGGCTGACAAAGTAAAGCTTGAATTAACATGTATGTAGGCATTTATTCAGAATTTAAATGATAAATAGGAAAGTGAGTTAAACACTTAATCCAAACGGAGGTATTATTAATTTTATATTATTGTACAACCTTAAACATTTTTAAAAAATACCTTAAATTCATGAAAATAAAAGGGATAAAAGAGTAAACATCCACAGAATGCACATGACAAGATATTCTAAGAAATTATGCATAATTATAATATACTTAGCCTTTTTCTTTTATTAATATTCTGCCTCCCTAAGTCTAGAAAAGCTTGCTTTAATTTATTTTATTCTCCATTATCTTCAGGTGTTTAGACTACCTCTTGATTTCATCTATCTCCCTAATGAGATAAAAAGATACTCAGTTGTTTGAAATGTTGGTATTCAAAATTTTTATTTTTAAAGTTTTTAAAAATTGTTATTCAACAAAAGAGGTTTTTAAAAGCTCCTTGGAATGTCTGAATGCCCCCATTCTGAAAATTTGTTTTATTTTGCATATTCTATATATTGCTGAGGGGAATGTATCAAAACCTTCGATGTGGACCTGGCCAGTGTGGTTCAGTTGGTTGAGCAACATCCCATGCAATGAAAGGTTGCTGGTTTGATTCCCGAGCACATGCCAGGGGTGTGGGCTTGATCCCCAGGAGGAGGTGTGCAGGAGGCGTCCAGTCACTGTCTCGCTAGCACATCGAGTTTCTCCCTTTTTCTCCCTCTCTAGCTAAAAAAAATCAACTATGAATATGAACTTTTCTATTTTTTTTGTTTCTTTCGATTTTTATTTTATATATTTTGAAATAATATTATTGGATGGGTTGACCCTTTTATAATTTTTATAATATAGGTTATAATTATTATAATTTGTTTATTTTCATCTCTATTCAATCTGAATTGAGTCTACTTGGTCTAATATTTATATAGCTGTACTAGTTCTGTTGATTAGTATCTGCCTGGTATGTATCTTTCATTTTCTTATTTTTTTATGTGTTGTTTTTTTAATTGATCTTAGAAAGAGAGGAAGTGAGAGGGAAAGTGAAACATCAATGAGAGAGAAACATTAATTGGCTGCCTCCTACATGCCCCCAACTGGAGTCCGAGCCCACAACCTGGGCCTGTACCCTGAGCAGTAATCCAATGAGTGACCTCTTGATGCATGGGATGATGCTCAACCAACTGAGTCACACCAGCTGGGCTTGTTCTTTCATTTTTTTATTTCTGTATTCTCATATTTTACATGTCTCTCTAGTAAATGAGACATAGTTGACTTTTTTTCTTAGACTCCAGATTAAAAAGCCTTATCTTTTTATTGGAGTCTGTATTTTGTTTGCCTTTAATTAGCCACTAAAATGTTTGAACTGAAATGTATGATCTTAATATTTGTTTTTCTGTTTGTTCTATGTTTCTTTTTGTATCCCCTTGGATTAATTATTTTTTAATTATCCCATTTTCTCTTTTATTAGTTACATATATAATATTTAAAAACTATTAGTTATATATGTAATATTTAAAATTTGTACTTTTAGTAGTTATGCTAAAGTTTACAATATATCCTGGACCTGAGGAAAATTTAATTTAAATGACTATTTATATAATTTTCTGTGTACTGTTTAAATTTTAGAACACTTTTACCCGATATTTACTATTTTCTTTGAACTTTAAACATTCCTGCACCTCTGAACTTCTATCTGAGATCATTGTTCTAATGCCTGAAGACCTGTTCTAGTTAATATTTGTTCTAGTGTGGGTATGCTGGTGATTGGAGTGATTTGAAGATGGACATGCGTCATTGGAAACTTAGTGGGGTTAGAAATGGAAGGAAAGCCAAAAGTTTCCCCATGAACTCTCCTTGGGAGACTGAATTCCAATGTCCTCTGAACCCAGTCTCACTGCTGATAACTCTGCTTAAGATATTTCATTCTCAGCCACTGCTTTGTGCTCAGTTTTTATTTTCAAATTGCCAAGTGACTCTGAAAGGACAAACTCTACTTCTTCCTCTGCTCTCTACTCCTATCACACTCAACATCACTCAAAAAGTCTGATACCAGATGTGTGTGTGTTTTCCCCAGACCAACCAATTCCTCAATTCTCCGCAGATAGCAAATGAGTATTCTTCAGCTTAATTCAGTTGTGACATAACCCACCTGGAGTTAACATGAGATGTCACAATTTATGGGCTCAGTCCCACAAGACTGTCCCCGTTTCTGTATTCTAATCTCAAATTGTTGCCTATGCTTCAGACCAACTGGCTATAAATTAGAGTTTTCCAAACCCCACCCCCCTTTGTGTTTGATAATTTACTAGAATAGCTCACGGGACTCAGGAAAATAATTTACTTATGATATTATTTATTTATTTATTGTAAAAATATGTAACTCAGGAATAGCCAGACAAAAGGGATGCATAGGGTAAGGTATGGAGTCAGGGACATGGCATTTCCATGTCCTCTCCAGTTGGGTCATCCTCCCAGCACCTCCATGAATCTGTCCAAATCCCTTGGACTGGGATTTTGAGAGCCGCTTTATTAAGTAGGCATTAATGATTATGTCATTGGCCATTGATGAATAAGTCAGGCTCTAGCCCTCTCCCCTCTCTAAAGGTTAGAGGATTGGGCTGAATGTTCCAACCCTCTAATTGCTTGGTTGAATCCACTTGCAACCAGCACTCCTCCTGAGGCTGTCCAGGAGCCCCAGGCCCTCTGCCATCTCATTAGCATACACTTATCACTTGGGAGAGTCCAAGGGTTTTAGGAACTAGATGCCAGAAAACCTTGGCAGAAACCAAATATAAAATTTTCACAGACTCGAAGGATAAAAGTGGCACCAAATGTCAAATTTATTTTTCTGGCTTCTGTTTTGTTGTGTGTGTGTGTGTGTGTGTGTGTGTGTGTGTGTGTGTGTGTGTGTTTTGTTTGTTTGTTTTTTGTTCTTTGTTTTCTGGAATCTTGAGGGTTCAGGTCTTTCACTTTTCAAGGCTGCATTAGTAGCCTTGTGAGGTCTCCAAATAAATTTGAGTTTTGGTGAGACTTTTCTGGTTTTTCTTAGTAGAGCATTGGTCAATCCAAGAGTTAAGAACTAGGGCTTATGTGCCAAATATATTCTGCCACCTTTCTTTATAAATGAAACTTTCTTTGATCACAGACAACTGTTTGGTTACTATTGTCTATGGCTGCTTTTCTACTACAAAAGAAGACTTGGGGCAGAATTGGGTAGTTGTGACAAACAGTATGGCCTGCAAAGCCTACCACTCACCATCTTGCTCTTTCCAGAATAGATAAAATGCCCACTTCTGCTCTAATCCACCACTATCAGATAAAAAGAACTAAAATTATTTATAATCTAATTATTTCTTCTGTCCCTATTAGGAGAATAGTCTCACTGTCTTAGATTAAGATTTTTATAAAATACATTTAAAACATAATTGTATATATTTTTCATTGGTAACAAGAGGTCTAATACAGTTTATCCTTTCATTATCCAAATTCCATTATATTGTTGCTTATTACAGCCCAAATTTATCTTTGCATTATTTAGGAAAATTATTTTAAAATACAAGGATCTAGGAAAATACTTCAGAAATGAAAGAAATGCCAGTAGACAAATGTCTTCTATCTTGAAACTATACTACTTATTTATATAAGCCAAACAAAACTAAAAATTTGTGTACTGAATATTTAACTATTGAACAGAGTTATGTAGCTAGTTTATCATTTATCTGCATTTAGATTAACCCTCTGTTGATTAGTGCATATATTATTGTCAAGCCATTAGTGTTTCTCTTTCTGAAATTTAGAATAGTATTCTTGAATTAGAAGCAGGTTATTCTTACTGTCAACCATATTTATGTGAATAATTCTCTGTAACTCCACCCCAGGAATAACTGAAAAGAAAATAAGGCAACTCAGATTAAAGCTGTGTATTTAAAGAGTTAATAAACATTTAAATATACTTACAATGGATATTTTTTAAGAAGCCTGGGACCACTGAGTCTGATCCTTCATAGCACTTCGTGAATTATAAATATTAGAAAGTGTTATACACTCTTAAGTAATTTGAGACCAAATGGTCATATTAAAGAGTTCTTAGTGTAAGTGTTACATATACACATATATATGATTTTGCCTTCTTATGTTCTTGCCTATGAACGTAGTTTGAGAAACATAACAGAATTTTTATTGTCAGTTTGACTTTCAAACTCATGGAAGGCAATAGGCTTTTTTCAGAGCTTTGGGTTACAATGAAGACCTACTCCTGAATTAATGTTATAATGGGACTGATCTCCTATAAAGAATTTCAGCAAGATTATTCTCTGACGCTGCTACCTTGTTAGCACAACCAACTGAAGGTGCCAACAAAAGGCAAATGACATACCCTTGTGTTCAGTTATAAATTCCAATTCTGGATGAGACTTTCTGAATATGAATTTCAGTTCTACCACTTAAAAAGTGGATAACTCAGAGCATATAAATTTTCTTCCTTTCTGTGGATAAGAATGTACCTACTTTATAAAATTAAAATTATATGAGATTACACATGCCTAGAATATAGTAATTCAAAAAGAATTGTGATTTTTTCATCATTATTATCATCAGCAGCAGCACTTCAGCACTTCCACATTATTTTGTGGGCTTGAAGTTATTATTATTATTTAAATTTTTATTATTTTAATTGTGAGTATGTTTCATAAAGCTAGCTTTATTTTAAACAACATTGTACAATGAATTTTATTACCTAACAGACTTTCTTACTATAGCAATTACTTTCTTATCACCTCATATAGTATTTGAACTTTTAAAAAATTGTCTTTCCAAATGTGTTTGTAAGCCAAATATATGAGTCTAACTGTGTATTCTTGTTGTCCTGATTTTTAATGAAATGTTGAAAAGTGTTTAGTTGGTACACTTAAGACACATACATGTTTCACTGTATGTGAAATTTACCTAAAAATACTAAACACATATTGAGCTTTAGTTAATAATATGCATTCTGAAGTATTTAATAGTGTATACTGATATCTAAAATGTACTTTGAAATATTCCAGAAAAAAAGGTACCCTGTGCCTTTTCATATGCAGTAGTTTGTTAATGCATTAATGTGTAACCATTTGAAACCTAAAGGAAAGAAAATAATGATTTGTTTTGGTTGACACTTGGCAATATTTTATAATATTTTTAAAAATTTAGTTTTTAATTTTCTAATGAAATAGGTAACATTAACTTCACTTTATAGAAAACTAAGGAAACTGAAGTCCTATCAGGTTCATTATTCTTATTCTGGCTACACATAGATATAGTGGGGGGAATCTTTACAAAAATCAATGATTTGAATGTTTAGAATTGAGAATCACCAAATCATACTATTCTTCAAAATTTTTGAAATATTTATTTAAGAATATTTTAAAGGTACCTAGGTCAAATTTAAAACACAAGATTGCAGATTGTCAATTATGTCATTCCTCACAACAATGCATTGTTGATGGATAGATGTTTGCCTATTAGTTATATCTGTATGACCAAACAAAATAATAATGTTATTATTATTACTTTTCATCTAAATGTTAAAGATGAGTGCTTCTAACTTAAGACACAAAATTTTAATATTATTTTCTAGTTGTTTGAAAGCAAAACAAAAGCCTAACCATATTAAGTTACACGTGTACTACTACCATTTAAAAGTTAGGAATTGGTATTCAAGTTCAGAGATAATAAAAAAATATCCACTTACTCTGTAAGGGATTTATTTGATGCACAAAACTACTTTGTGGCATTCATTTTGAAGATTAACTTTTAAGAGTCCAAGGATTGATTAAAAAATAGCAATGCTATGACTATAATAGAAATATGAACGGAATACAATGTTGTTTATGTACTTCATTATTTACTAATGAAATAACATGATGATTTCTCATTTCAATACAAATTTCCAGCTAGATGACAAGCAATTCAAAATGGGGCTTAATGCAATGATATAATTCTGTGATTAGTGTGTCTTTTTTAAGCTTTCAATCATAAGTTATAATTTAATTTGGAAATGTGTTCACATAGCATAAACATGGTAAAAATTCATACTATGTACAAATGGAAAAGGAATTTTTTTTGCTAAAGGCATTACAGTAATTTTGTTATTAATAGAATGTATGGCACCATATTTTGTACTTGTATATACTAATAACAATAAAATAATTTTATTAATTTATACACTTGGGTGATCGATGTGTCTATTTACAAAGTTTCCCAAGAAAGACTTTTCTTATAAAGTAATATGCTCTTATTGAATTTTTGTGCTGTGGCAAAGATTTACTTTTAAAAATGATTATTATTTTAAAAATGAATCTTGACAAATTTATGTCCATGATCAGTGAACTCATTTTTTTATTTTATCTTTTTATTGTTATTATCTAATATAACATTAACAAATGCCTACTAAGTTCAACCACTATGTTAGGTGGTTGGGTATAGTATGGCTATATCAGTAATATGGCTACTAACAATATAGAAGAGAAGAAAAACATGAAACAAATACAAGTATCAGATGTCTATTTTCTGGGCTTTGGGACATATAGCAATAATCCAAGGGGGAGGAGGAATCTCAGGACTGAAAGTGCTGATACTGGAGGGGTCAGAGAAAGTGGCAAAGTGTTAAGCAGTAGTGTATTAGTTTTCTATTGCTGTGGTAACAAATGGCCACAAACTCGGCAGCTTAAAATAACAGATTTATTATCTCCCAGTTTTGTCGTTCAAAAGTCAGGGGTGGAAAGTTTGTCTAGTTTTTCTTGTCCAGGTCTCACAAGGCAAAAATCAAGGTGTCAGCAGCCTGAGCTCTTTCTTACCTGGTGGTTCTGAGAGTGAGAAGGATGGGGGAGGGAACCCATTTCCACGTTTATTCAGGTTGTTGGCGGAATTCATTTCCTTATGGCTGTGGGGCTGTCAGCCAGGAGTGTCTTTCAGCAACATAAAGCCTCCTGCTTTCCAGTAAAGGTGCTCCTTCCAACAGGTTGTGGAGTCTTTCTCATCCCTTGTTTCTCTCTGACTTTTCTTTCTGCCCCATCTCTTCTGAATATCCATTTTTGCTTTCATGTGGGAAAAAAAAACTCAGCTCTTCAGAGCTCATGTGATTACATAGGGCCTATAATTCAGTATTATCTATATTAAAGTCAACTAATTTGTCATTTTGATTACATTGGCAAAGTCCCTTTTGCCATATGATGCAAAGGCTTGACACCATGGGCATAGATCAAAATTCTGCCTACCACTGTGGGGATGTTTCATTGCAGATGAAGATGTTAAGAAACCTAGTGGCTAAGGTGTTGTTTGGATCATATATTTGCACACAGAAGTCAGCCAAATGATGACAGAGTGGTAGTGGAGAGAAAAACAGGAGTCAAATACAAAAGTCTTCACTAAATGAAGGGAAATAACCTTGAAGTTGGCACTTACTAAGCACAAGGATGGGTAGAGGGTAACATGAGCCTCCCAGATTGGAGGAATATTATAGACCATGGAGGGGTGATAATCAGGAAGCTGCCCCAGAGTGCGCAATCAAGTGCCGAGGGAAGTACCTCAGCCCTGGCCGGTTAGTTCAGCTGGTTGGAGTGTCCTCCCAATACACCAAGGCTGCAGGTCCGGTCCCCTGTCAGGGTACATGTAGGAAACAACCAATGAATACAGAATCGGTGAAACAGCAAATCTCTCTCTCTCTCTCTCAAATTAATAAATAAAAATTTAAATAACCCCTTGGAAGTGGATGTGTTCCTTTTCAGTAGTTATCAAATGATCTGCAAAGGAGGTCCAGTAGATGAGAACTGCATGGTCTTCAATGGTGGGTGAGAGGGTTGATACTGACCAGACTTTAGGGACTGCAAGGTCTAGCGCATATATCACCCAAGTCAACGATTTGTTTCCCTCATTATTTGTTATGGCTTATGAAAGTCAATGCATCACAATACTTAGGAACACAAACCCTGGATCCGGGTGCACGAATTCCAATCTTGGCCTTATAGCTGTGAATTGGTTACGTAACATCTCTGTGCCTCAGAGTCTTTATCTGCAAAGTGGAAATGAGGACAGTAGTGACTATTGCATTGGGTATTTATGAAGATTAATTGAGCACATGTCCCTTTATAAGTATTCATAACTGTTAGCTGTTATTATTTAATAGTCACTTGTACAGTTTTTCACCTGCTTATATAAGATTTAAATATTGCAGAATATGCATGACTAAAAACAACTGCAAAACAGTTTTTCAGACTGGAGATCTGTGCAAAACTTAATAATTGTATGTATACCAGTTAGTTCAGTTGTTCTGCCTAAGGAGAAACATATTAACCTCAGAGAGGTACATTGTGTGTCCTATGGATCTGTATCAACATAGTTGATGGGAAAATAGGTTATAGCTTAAATGATTTTGGTAGATCTAAAGGTACCAATCACAGTAAAGTAAAATTGTCTGATGGATTACTTTATTTTTTGACAAAAAGAGCCATGATTTTTCTAGAGATACTCTTGAGAAATGTATTTGTCATGAAAAACAAAGGGGGTCAAATGATTCTCTAGGTAGAGTAGTCACAATAAATACCTACTGTCACCTACTGGGAGACGGAAGAAATATAATGCCACTTTTGTTATTGAAAAACTATCCATCTCTTTTCTAACTCTATCCTCTAAGCACACTCCCAGTGGGAATTACCCTTGTACAACTCCATTTGCAGCAGAGTAAACAAGTTTTACAGATAAGGAGCCTTCCTCTAAAATGCTAGCCTCTTGCTATTTAGGGTTATTTCAAGCTATGCAGTTGGCAACTTGAAACCTCTTAAATGCTTGTTTCTATGATTTATGAGTTGAATATGTCATAGAATTCATTCTAACTTATTTCATAAAGAAAATATTCTAAATGCATCAGTGTTAGATGCTGAATCTGATTTTTTTAAAGAATGATTTGAAAAGTAAGTAAAAAATCGTTTACAGGAAATGTGAGATGAAATGTGTTTTCAAATATATCTTTAGCCCTAGCTGGATGTCTCAGTTGGTTGGAGCTTTGTCCTTACACCAAAAGGTTGTGGGCTTGATCTGCTGTCAGGGTGCATATGGGAGGCAACCAATTGATGTTTCTCTCTCACTTTGATGATGATTCTCTCTCTTCCTTCCTCTCTCTCTAAAATCAATAAAAACATGTCCTCAGGTGAAGATTAAAAAATATTTAAAAAGAACATCTTGATTAAAATAGTTAAATTCACTATATTCAAAAGCTTTTGAAGAATATTGATTTCCTAAATTAAGTAATTGGTAATTATGATTTTGTTTTAGTGCAACTCTTTTTCTGTTGATAATTATAAAATTAATACTATCATAAGCATATTTTGATTGGACTAGATTTTTTCATTGATACCTACCAAGGCACTTTGTTAACCATTTAATGAGATGTAACAATCACTCAATTTAGTTCCTGCCTTAGGGTACTAGTACAACTAAAGGGATGGATCATTTGTACACATGACTATTGTCTGAGGTACAGTATAGTAAGGACCATAGGGAAATACAAAGCAGAATAGAGTATAAGAAGAGAAAGGTTCCCAGAAATTTGTCGATCAAAATGTTCTCTTTATATTGCAGATAGATAATAGGAATATTAAGTGGGAAATAAGGTACAGAATGTATAGTAAAATCATAATATTATAACTCTAATTAGGCATATTTTGATAAATGCATAGATATAAATAGAAATATTAGAGGAAAATGCCTGGACACTTTCCTCTAGTATTTCTTTGCTGATGTGTTCTGAAGATAAAGGAGTGAGGGAAGAAAAAGAGAGCAGGGGAGTCTCTAATTGAGAATATGGTGTCTGCTAGAAGCTAGATTCATTCTGATCTGTGGGAACAGGAGGAGGCTCTGTAGCATGACTTTTAGCATGTAGTTGGCCCAACCTTGAGGCAAAGAGGCTGGCTGGCCTTCTGTACCTTCATGCATCAGTTATTGACTTGGGGAAGGGGGGGCTAGTAGTCACCTAGGTAAAGCAGCTTCCCATAGGCAAAGGGGAATTATCCAAAGAAGGAAACAACTATGAATCTTTAGCAGCCAACACTCATAACCGTTGGGCCTAATAAAGGGGGTGCGGACAGGGCACCAAAAATGTTCAATATACATTACTGAGCAATCAAGGCATAGACATATTCTATATACATACACACTGTTCAGTCATTAAATAGTCATTGGCTACCTTTTAACTACTGAAAATGAACAGTGAATTATTATAGTTTAAAAAAATACATAACCTTTTTATCCAGGAGTATGTCAATGTCTTAGCAGCAATAGTAAAGTATATCTATTTTTATAATGAGTTATGTGCTAAAGTAATGTTCAATACTCTATAATATTCCACTGTGATAGAAGAACAGAGATGGGCTCAACTTTTACTCCCTGCTGTTTACATTTTTTGAAGTGCACTGAGCAAAAAAGAATGGATATGATTGTTTAAACTAAAAATTTTAAGCCTCACTTCTCTGAAAAATTCAAACTAATGGAATATCTTACTTCTGTGGAATGCTGTCTAAACTGTGAATGCTCACATACGTGTGCCTATGACATGTCATGTGTAGAAACACTTCATTATCCAGTTGCCAATGATCTCTAAACATAAATTAATTAAAACTTGGCGTGGAACATTAGTATTTGAAAACAATAAATGAACTTCCAAGAGTCACCAAAAAAGGCATGAAATGCCATGCTGGCTGATACATAGGCACCTTGATGTTGGGAAAATAAAAACAGAATATTTTCTCAACCCAGAAATCCTCTCCACAAAGGTAACAAGAGGAAAAAATAAACACTTTTATTATTAGGTAAGCATTAAACCAGACTG
Source organism: Myotis brandtii (assembly GCF_000412655.1). Taxonomy (NCBI): domain Eukaryota; kingdom Metazoa; phylum Chordata; class Mammalia; order Chiroptera; family Vespertilionidae; genus Myotis; species Myotis brandtii. The sequence goes on along the minus strand of NW_005353887.1, from coordinate 870,825 downwards.
TGATGCACATCACAGGCAATTCACTAAGTAATTGCAAAGGCAGAAATCTCACCCTTTGTGTAGCCAAGCACATACAACCCATTCCATGAATGTTTTCAAAGTGTAGCTGTACCTCACTTTATTGTGCTTCCCCTCATTTCACTTCACAGATAGTGTGTTTTTACAAATTGAAGGGTGGTGGCAAGCCTGCATCATGGATGTTTGTCAGTGCCATTTTGCCAGCAGTGTTCGCTCATTTCATGTCCCTGTCACATTTTGGTAGTTCTCTCAGCATTTCCAACTTTTAAATCATTAAGTTTGTTATGGTGATCTGTGATCAGTTATCTTTGATATTCCTTACTATTGTAATTGTTTCTGGGGAGGTAGGGACTGTGCTCATACAACAGAGTGAACTTTATTGATAAGGGTTGTGTGTTCTGACACAACAATATTGAAATTAGGCCAATTGATGAGTCACAATAAACTGAAAGCCAGGCCTCTTGTGTCAAACAGTTAGCCAAGTGGTCAATACAAAGGAAAAGTTCTTGAAGGAAAATAAAAATGCTACTCAGTGAACAGACCAATGGTAAGAAAGCAAAACAGCCTTATTGCTGATGTGGACAATGTTTAAGTGGTCTGGATAAAAGATCCAACCAGCTACAATGTGCCCTTAAGCCAAAAACCTAATCATGGCAAGGCCCTAACTCTCTTCAGTTCTATAAAGTGTGAGAAAGATGAAGCTGCAGAAAGGGAGAAAAAATACAGCTAGCAGAGAGTGGTCAGAGGTTTAAGGAAAGAAGCTGTCTCCCTAAAATACAAGATGAAGCGGCTAGTGTTGATATAGAAGCTTCAGCAAGTTATCCAGAAGATCTAGCGAAGATGATTAATGAAGGTGGCTACACTAAACAAAAGATTTTCAATAGAGTCAAAACAGCCTTCTATTGGAAGATGCCACCCAGGACTTTCATAGGTAGAGAGAAGTCAATGCCTGGCTTTTTCAACGCTTCAAAAGACAGGTTGGCAGGGGCTAATTCGGCTGGTGACTTTAAGCTGAAGCCAGTGCTCATTTACCGCTCCCCAGATCCTAGGGCCCTTAAGAATTCTACTAAAGCTATTCTGCCTGTTCTCTATAAATAGAACACAAAGCCTGGGTGACAGCACATCTGTTTACAACATGCTCTACTGAATATTTTAAACCCACTGTTGAGAAGTACTGCTCAGAAAAATATTTCTTTCAAACATTACTGCTCATTGGCAATGTACCTGGTCACCCAAGAGTTCTGATGGAGAAGTAGGAAGTTAAAGTTGTTTCCATGCCTGCTAAACACAACATCCATTCTGTAGCCAACATATTAAGGGGTAATTTTGACTTTCAAGTCTTATTATTTAAGAAATACATTTTGTAAGGCTATAATTGCCTTAGATAGTGATTCCTTTGTCAGATGGGGGGAGGGGGTGGCGGCAAAGTAAATTGAAAACCTTCTGGACAATATTCAGCATTCTAAATGCTATTAAGAACATTCATCTTGCCCTGGCTGGTTGCTCAGTTGTTAGAGCATTGTCCCAATACATCAAGGTTGCAGGTTCAATCCTTGGTCAGGGCACAAATATGAAGCAATCATTGGAATAAGTGGAACAATAAAGCAATGTTCCTCTCTCTTCCTTCATCATTCTCTCTAAAATCAATCAATAAAATCAAAGAAGCATTCATGATTCATGGGCAGAGGTTAAAATTAATGGGAATTTGGAAAAAGTGTATTCCAACTCTTACGCATGAGTTTGCGGGGTTTAAGACTTTCAAATCAACTCTTATGCATGACTTTGAAGGGTTTAAGACTTCCATGGAGGAAGTAGCTACAGATGTGATGGAGATAGAAAGAGAAGGAAAATTACAGGTCGGGCCTGAAGTTGTGTGTGAATGGCTGCAATCTTTTGTTAAAACGTTAACAGATGAGGAATTCTTCTTATGGATGGGTGAAGAAAGTGGTTTCTTGAGGTAGACTCTACTCCTGGTAAAAATGCTTTGAGGACTGTTGAAATGACAACAAAGGCTTTAGAATATTAAACATAGTTGATAAAGCAGTGGGAGGGTTTGGAGGACTGACTAATTTTGAAGAAGTACACTGTGGGTAATATGCTATCACACAGCATTGCAAGCTACAGGAAAATCATTCATGAAAGGCAAAAGCAATCAATGCGGCAGATTTTATTGTTGTCTTATTTTAAGAAATTGCCACAGCCACCCCATCATTCAGCACACACCACCCTGATCAGTCAGCAGTTATCAGCATTGAAACTACACCTTCTACCAACAAAAGTTTACAACGCACTGATGCTCAGATGATAGCATTTTTAACAATAAAATATTTTTTCATTAATGCATGTACATGTTTTAGACATAATGCTATTACATACTTAATAAACTACAGTGTGGCATAAACATAACTTGTATATGCACTTGGAAAGCACATAATTTGTATGACTCGCTTTATTGCAGTAATCACTTTACTGCGATGGCCTGGAACTAAATATCTCCAAGGTGTGCCTATAAACAATAATTCATGCTCAGAAAGCTGGGCAACTCCCTCCCAGAGAAACTGTTTACATTTCAAAGAGATGGCTCCCATGTTTTGCTTTGTTTTTAAATATATTTGTATTGATTTCAGAGAGGAAAAGAAAGGGAGAGAGAGAGATAGAAACTTCAGTGATGACAGAGAATCATTGATCGGCTGCCTCCTGCCTGTCCCACATTGGGGATCGTGCACTGCAACCCAGGCATGTGCCCTGACTGGGAATCGAACTGTGATCTCCTTATTTATAGGTCAGTGCTCAATCTTTGAGCTACACTGGCCGGGCGGCTCCCAAGTTTTTTGAGGAAAATGTTCCTTGGCTTAAAAGCTGACAAAAGACCTATCTAGCATTCAAAAGATGTCTGTATATCTTAAAGAGGGGGAAATGTACTTGTAATTACATGTTTTCTATAGTATATATTCTAAGACAATGGAGGGGAGGGAAATCTATTTCTTTCAACGGTGAGAATTAGGCCTCTTGCTCTTCATTTTTATTTTGTCAATACACTACTCATATTGGAGCTCCGTAGGCCCAGGGGGATCATTTAGTCTTACTTCTGACATCGTTACATAGTTTCAAATCCCACAGCAGATTGTACATTATCTGGGTTGCAGGCTTCTTGTTGGAGACAGACATGCTGACTACAGCATTATAAAGGGACACCTGTCAAGTGACAGTGAGTGAGGAGATAATACTTATAAAAAGCAGAGAGAGAAGTGTGAAAAGGAAGAAAAGGAGGATGGGGAAAAGTAAGAAGGAAGAAGTTAGAAGCCTTTGCTAGTGGGAAGAAACAGTCCTGGCACTTGGGAACCCCTGAGGGCATCATTTTATCACCACACAAAATTATAATTGACCTTTAAGAATATATCTGTGATCAGTAAATTGTTTAATACTTTCAATTCACAGACAGTCTCAAGATTGCTTTGAGGTCACATTCCTGATATCTTGAATGATGCACTTTAACCATCTCCTCCAGGTTTCGCTCCTTTCCTTACAGCCCATAAAAAAGTGTGCCAATTTCTGTGAGTGAGTGATGGTTGGATTTAATAAATATTAGGGCTTGTGCACAAATTATTTTGTATGTGAATAAGTCACCCTCAGGAAACATCAAGGGACCTTGACCCTGAATGAAAGCAAAGAACAATTGCTTTATTGCAAGTGTAAACAAAATAAATGCTTTTATCTTACATTATTATGGGTATTTTTCAGTGGGTGATTCGCTTAAGTGAAGCATATACTTAACATATAGATGCACAGTTTCTGAAACCAGACTACCTGGGTTCAAATCCCAGCTCTGCTATATTCTATGTGACCTTGAGCAAGTTACTTCAACCTCTCATAGCATAGTTTCATTTCAAATGTTAGTATATATCAGGTCAAGTTTTATTTTGCCTTTGCTGACAAATATATTTGATATTAATGATATATTTAAAGACTTTTGTGTTAATATATATATAATCCATTTTATTACATTATGCTAGAGGCCTGATGCATGAAATTCGTGCACTGGGGGAAGTCTCTCAGCCTGGCCTGCACCCTCTCGCATCCAGAACCCCTCAGGGGATGTCCGACTGCCAGCTTAGGGACCCCTCAGAGGATCAGGCCTACACCGGCAGTTGGACATCGCTTTCTCAGTCCAGGATCCCTCCGGGGGCTGGTGGCCACACCTCTCACACTCATTCTGGCCCGCTGTGCCTGCTGCCACTGCTCGATAGAGCTGCTACAGCATCGGGAGAGGCTCCTGATGCCATGGCAGCTGCGCTCACCAGCCGTGAGCCTGGCTTCTGGCTGAGCAGTGCTCCCCTGTGGGAATGCACTGACCACCAGGGGACAGCTCCTGTGTTGAGCATCTGCCCCCGGTGGTTAGTGCGCATCATAGCAACCAGTCAAACAGTCGAACGGTTGAATGGTTGCTTAGGCTTTTATATGTATAGATACATTTATATCCTATCACACATGGTAGCACATGTTTATTTTTAGACTGAAGAAGTGAAAATTGCACAAAATTCACAGAACTCAGGAATATATTTTTTTAGAAATTTTCTTTTTGTATTGAAGTCTTAGGTAATAAAGAAAAGGAAGACATGTCAAAATATTTACAGTTTTCAAGTATTGCCTTAAGAAAGCAAAAGCGATCCTTTACTTGTCCACTACTGCTGATATTAGACTCTATGAATAGAAATTATTTATTAATTACTTTATACCTTACTGAACTACCAGTGTTAACAGCTGTTGAACAGTGTGGAATCAAATTTTTCCCACATCTTTTCCCACCAATATAGGTGTCAGCCTGCAGGAATTACATCCTTACTCTGATTTAGTAAACTTGGAGTGGGTAGATTATCTTGGAGATTTCATACATGTATATATATATATATATATATGTATATAATTATTATGTATGTTTTATCTTCAATTTTTATATGTACATATCTATCTATACTAATGAAAGGGTAATATGCTAGTTAGACCAGACGTCTTCCGGACATCCATCTGGACATCCTTCTGGACAAAGCCAGGTGGCGGGGGTCGAGGCAGAGGCAGTTAGGGGCAACCAGGCCAGTAGGGGAGGGCAGTTAGGGGTGACCAGGCCAGTAGGGGAAGGCGGTTAGGGGCGATCAGGCTGGCAGGGGAGTAGTTAGGGGCAATCAGGCTGGCAGGCAGAAGTGGTTAGGGGCTATCAGGCAGGCAGGCAGGTAGAGGTGCTTAGGGGTGATCAGGTCAGCAGGCAGGTGAGAGGTTAGGAGCCAGTGGTCCCAAATTGTGAGAGGGATGTCCGACTGCCGGTTTAGGGATCAGGCCTAAACAGGCAGTCAAACATCTCCCGAGGGGTCCCAGATTGGAGCGGGTGCAGGCCAGGCTGAGGGACCCGCCTCGTGCATGGATTTCATGCACCGGGCCTCTAGTGCTATCTAATAAAGAAGGAATATGCTAATTGTCCCTCACACCATCACAAAGATGGTGGCTCCCACAGCCAATAAGGAGGGAATATGCTAATTGACTGCCCCACCCCTAAAGATGGTGGCACCCACAGCCACAAGATGGTGGTGCCCAGTACCTTCAGCCCCACCAGGGCAGCAGGTGCACGGCAAGGCTGGACCCATTGGGCCTGGCCTTACCACGTGCCTGCCTCTAGAGTCCCCCAGTCCCCTCAGATCCCCAGGCGCCCAGGGCCGGCCCAAGGTGCAGGCAAGCCTCAGCTGTTGGCTGCCCAGCTGCCCATGGCTGCTTGAGGCTCAGGTAAGCAGGGCCGGCTGAGGCTTGTGCTGCCGGCAGTTCTAGCAGCAGAGGTGTGATGGGGGCGTCACCTTCCCCTGATTGCCGGGTCGCCTCCCGCCCCTGAGGGCTCCTGGACTGTGAGAGGGGGCAGGCTGGGCTGAGGGACCCCCCCCCCCTCCAGTGCATGAATTTTCATGTACCAGGCCTCTAGTCTATAAATAAATGCTTCCCAGAATGGGTTTACAAATAACTCTACTTTACACTTTAAATTTTAATAATTCTATTTATATTGCTTTCATCATAAATTGTGCCTAGACTAAAAATGACAGTTATTAAAGTTAAAATTAATCATCAGTTTAATTAAATTATCTCAGATTTTTTAAAAAAATACCTTTTGTGTGTATGTAGCATGACAACTAGTGCTGTTTACCAAATATAGTATATCATGGACTGGTGAATGCCTTCTTCATTTCCCATATCTTACCATTATAGGGAATTGTTTATGCAAGATATATGTATTAGGATAGGCTAGGTTATGTATCAATGTCATATTATTACAAAACCTCAGTGGTTTAACATAACGGGAGTTTACTTCTTGCTTTTGCTTCATATCGGTTATATAGCCAGGGCTTTGTCCCATAAAATCACTTAGGGTTGCAGACTATTGAAGGCACCATATATTCTGCAGCTGCCTCTTCTTGGTCACCACAGCAGCAAAAAGGAGTGTATGGTGGGCTCACGATTGTCCAAGGTTTTATCCCAGAAGAGACATACTTTGTTTCAGCTTCCAACCTGTAGGCAGAACTAGCCCCAAAGCTCTGCCTCCCCAAGGGGAATGGGTGGAGACAGCGAGGTGGTTCCTGGTAGGCACTAATACTGTCTACTGACATCCAAGGGGTCATTTTGCCTTGAATATGTGTAACATTATGTAAATTCTCAGAACTTGGTGAATGCATGAGTTATTACTATACACATCCTGTTTTATTAATTACTAAATATAATTCATTTTAATTATTAAATTTTGAAAGTATTATTTTTTATAGTTTTAAAGTAAATTATAATATTTTCAGAGTATTTTTGAACATCTAATAATAATAAAAGTCTACATTACCTGATGCAATCATTCACTGTTAATCCATATTTTCCACACTTCCCTATATATCGAAAAACATAGATTAGTTTTCACTAATCTCTAAGTCACTTTAAATTATAATTTAAAAAAAATCTTCCTAGTTGCTAAATAATCTAATTATGAAAATTATGAATTGCACAATGGAAATGGTTTTAAAATAGACAAGCTCTAATTAAAATGCTTTGGAACCAATTTTTTTTTTTATTTTCTAAATATGTGCATTTAAAATATTTTCTGCTGAAATGTTTAATTATGCTTTTAATTTTAAGCTATTGGAAAGAAAATACCATACAGATTTGAATCAAGAGAAAAGAAGCTCATCACTAAAATAGAGAATTTGGGGTTTTGCTAAAATTAATAAAAAATGTGTCTCATGTAATAAATTAATGAGAGAGGATATGTTCGATAATGGTCTGGAGTTGTCTTGTGAGGCATGTTTCTTTGACTGAGAGAGCAACTGGAACAAACTAATTGCTACCTTCTTTCAGTCTTTCCCTCTAACATATTTCTAAGCCCTCAGCAGTTACCAGCAATTATACAAAAAATGCTTTCCGAAAGCTTCAAACCTGTCATGTTTTGTCTGTACTCTAGATAATGCTCTGAGTTTGATTGATTCGGTGATTATGTTTTGAAATAACAGCTTCACATCATCTTCTAAAATTTAAAATAAAGTCTTATTGTCAAAATTAGAAAAGTAGTGATCGTAGTTACAGTTTTGTGTAACAAAGGAATATATCTATGTTGTTTCACTTTATTTTGGCATGCAATCAATTTCTTCAAGAAAATGTGTTGTATCTGGGAAAGACGGTTTGAAATATATTTCTTTAACTTCATTGAGCTTTCATTTCCTTGTTTCCAAAATCAGGTTACTATAAATACCCATCTCTTTTGAGTATAAAATGATATAACTAGCATAGTGCCTGCCATGTTATACCCACTTAAAAAAATAACAAATCTGCCCTGAGCAGTGTTTTTAGTGGTTAGAGCATCAGACTATACACCAAAGGCTCTTAGGTTTGATTCCCAGTCATAGGGCAGTGCCTGGGTTACAGGTTCTATCCCCAGAACCCCATTAGGGGTGCCTGTGGGAGGCAACCAATCAATGTGTCTCTAGCACATTGATGTCTCTCTCTCTCTCCTCCCCACCCTGACTCCCTCCTTTCCACTCTCTCTAAAAAAATCAATGGAACAAAAAAATTAAAAATAACACATCCTGTTCATTATTTTTGTCCTTACTGTTTAAGCCTGTGTTTAAGTTTATAAATTCTTAGAGCCAGAAAGGATTTTTACAGTCCTGTGGTTTCTTTAAACTTAAAAAAAAATAATGTTTTATTATTATTTTTGATAAATATATATTTTCTGGTTTAGAATTTTAAAGAAAAAATAGAAAACAATAAAATAGGCTGGGCTAGAGTTTTTTGTTAATATTATTGCTTTTATAGAGAGTAATAAGTTGTTATGATTATGTTGTAAATCTGGACAAAAGTCCACCCACTGATATCTATTATATAATGTTGATTGTTTGATCTGCAAGTCACAGAAAATCTCAGCTCAAGCCTGCTCAAACAATATCCACAAATGATATTCGGGAGTAGGATGAGCTCCCAGCATAGAGCAATCAGTAGTTAGTCATGTCATCCTGTGCCTAGGAACTTTCCAACATTCTCCCTTGTTGCTGGTGATGATAGCTTCAGCTCTAGGTGGCAACAGCATTTTCAGGCCATACCTCCACATCCTAATTAGAAGGTTAATCTGTATCTTTCTGTGTTTCAGTGAGACTGAGGAAATTATCCCCCAGACATTCCAGTAGATTTATCAGAATTATCCAATTCCTACAAGAAATACTGGGAGGCAGAATATAATGAATACACATTTAGGAATACAATGGATAGCAGGATGTCAATCAAAGATATCACTGTAGGCCAAAATTTTAGCTACCCACCATACAAACACATGTTCTTCCCATATATAGGCACTTCCAAAAATGTCCATGCCTCTCCAAAATCTATTTATACCTTACCAAAAATGAGACAACATACTCCTACAGTTACTAAAGCAAGTTCAAGTTCAGAATATCTGTTTAAAGTGCAATTCTTTCTATCATGTTATAATGTAACTATTAATAGTTCAGTGAACGAAAGTTTTTTACTCTCTGCCCAATGTTGACAACTTCTGATAGTGGAGAATAGGACATAATACTACCATAAAAACTCTCCTTCAAAAAAGGGGGCGGGGGGGACACAATGACACTGACTCATAGCATGTTTCATATATAGTGAGTACTGTTGTTCTAGTAGTTGGCCAAATTGCTTTTGTTCTGCAAATATGACGGCTCTCTGTTCCAGGATGGAAAGTGGTGTTGGCAACTTCCTTGTCCATATCCACCATGGGCATTTGGGGGATGGGCACATGGAAGAATGCCTTATCCCTGGATTGCACAGCTTTAACAATTCCCTTCCTGTCAAGTGGGTTTGGTGAGCTGAAGATTGATCTATTTACAGAAATATATTCTTGATGAGCGTTCCAATCACTTTTGGAATGCAGTTTCCTTAAAAATTTAGTTGGCTTCTAACTTGTTTGCATTCAAGTACATGGCCTGATTTCCTAACCAGGAACTGTCTCAGCAAGTCATTTTTTTCTGGGAAATCCAGTCTTAGCCACCCACCAGAGTCCCATCCATCCCTCCCTCAACCCCACAATCATCACTCTCTGGGGTGGTCTCTGCCATGAGGAAAATCAGAACAGACTGATATGGGAAGGCACACATATAAGTTGTCCTTTCCACCTACATTTTAAAGATGAGATTGGCCCCTTTATCAGGTTAATAATGTTTAACTCTAGGTGTTTGCCAGAAGTCAGTTATAGAATTTTCTTTTATCTGATCAAATATTGTGCTCAGACTCCATTCTCACTGTCTCTGTTTGCATTGCCTACAGCTTGGATTACAAAGTTTGGCTTTTCAATCCCCCTTCCCCCAAATGTTCAGATTATTGGAATCTAAATCACTTTGTGTTATAGCCCACAGACATGAGGAACCTCTTTAAGCAGAATTGTGTTTTATTTCTTCTTTATTTTTCAATGCATCAACTGTAGCCGAAGCATAACTCTCTCCTGAAGGACTTAACTGAGAGTTGCAAGATGTAACCAAAACACCAGCATCCTGAAAATTTTCTATCACTTCCCCAAATGAGCAAACCTTTAGCCAAATGCTTCGAAACCACACAAGAAAGATCACTAACCAGGAGGCTCTGCGGAGCAGAGTGGACTATTATTTTTCTGTTTCACCCACTCTTTTTTGCAAGAGTAACATTATAGAGTTTGTTGCTTGTGACAACTCATTTCTGGTGATAGATTCAGTACAAGGATGTGTCTGTCAGCAAGTAACTGTAAACATCAATTAAATAAAGAAAATTATGTCATGTTGCTGGATGCAGTGAGGTTCCTGTGTGCCATATTTCAGGGTTCAACTTTACTGTAATTTTCTTGGCCAATGCCTTTCTCCAGAACTGGTAGCTATATAGCCTCAGCTTTTTCAGATAAGATGTTGATAATGACTAGAAGAGAAAGGGCTAATTTCTTCCTAGATTTCTTAGAGCTGAGTACATTTTTCACAGAAGCATTTCAAAATTCTCTTAATGTCTAATGCAAAATTCTTGAGACATATACTTCAAAATCAACAGGTCACCATCCAAATGAAGTGAAACCAGGAAAGCTTGACAGTCACAAACATCTCTTTAAATGAAAAAAAAAAAAGCATAGATTGTTCATGTAGGTTTTTCTGAAATAGTAATATAAACCCAAATATAAAATGGCAGAGGTGTAGCAAATATGAGTCTATGTTCTCAACTCTGTCTGGAGGCTACCTGCAGGCCATGTGTTAAGGACATCTGTGACCCTCATTAGGGAACCAGTCAGTGGTCAGGGCTAACCCTGCAAGACGTGCTGCATCTGCCCCACTCCCAATACCTTTTTCATTGCCCTGCATGTTCTGTATACTTTGCTAAATAATGTTTTATTTTTAAAGTGTGGGATGTATGTGTATGGTCTCTTTTTGCAAATCCACAAACCACAAAAAAATGCCGTGCACTATACTGTGAAACAATTTAATGGTACATACCACCTAATACTAGAAGTCCCTCTTAAAAGCTTATTACATTGGCTACTCCTTATAGTTGTCACAGTATTATACACTTGCCAGCACATCCTATATAATAAAAGGGGAATGACTGGTCACTATGACACACACTGACCATCAGGGAGCAGACGCTCAATGCAGGAGCTGCCCCCTAGTGGTTAGTGCGCCCCCACGGGGGGAGCTCTGCTCAGCCACAAGCCAGGCTGATGGCTGCCAGTACAGCAGTGGTGGTGGGAGCCTCTCCCGCCTCCTCAGCAACCCTAAGGATGTCCAACTGCAGCTTAGACCTGCTCCCCACTGGCAAGTGAACATCCCCAGTGGGCTCCCAGGCTGCCAGAGGGATGTCTGACTGCCAGCTTAGGCCCAATCCCCCGGGTAGCAGGCCTAAGCCAGCAGGTGGTCATCCCCCAAGGGGTCCCAGACTGCGAGAGGGCACAGGCCAGGCTGAGGGACCCCCCTGAGTGCACAAATTTTTGTGCACCGGGCCTCTAGTTTTAAATAAGTACTCTAATAAACATGTGCTGGATTTTAAAATTGAAATAAAATTTAGCCTCTCAGAAGAGTAAGACCTAGTAAAATGTTTAGGTAAAGAACAAGTGTATCTCCATGATGGGCAATGTTTGATGGTGGCATTTGCATGTCGCCTGTGAGCCTGTTCTTACAGCATTCAAATTATTTCACCCAAACACTGAGGCAGAGAAAATATATGACAAACCCACTTAACTGATGCATCTGTGGAAGTGTTAAACACTTTACATAAAATATCTACTTTGGGTAGGCAACTATTTATAAAATTACTTTTGATAAATCATTCATGCTCTCAGATTCTTAGGCACTGCAAGACTCAGTATAAATGCATGATATTATTTTTTACTCATATGTATATCTGAAAATATTTTTATATACCATGTTTACGAGCTACTAAAATTGCTTTAGAAGATAGCAAGTGTACTATATTTTGGCTAAGAAAGCCTGAGTAAAAGTTTGAGGTAAAATTATCTTCTGCATACCACATAATCTCTGGAAAGATTACACATTTACAGGACAACTCTTAATGTGTACATAATTCTGTTTGCAAGATCTTGTGATATTTTACTGTTTTTAAATGTTTAAGATATATGATTTCAAACTTGAAGACATTTTTCCTCTCAATCTTATAGCATTCAAATAAAGCAGAAAACCCTCAGTTAGATCCCAGGAAGGGACGCAAAAGCTAGAAGTGACTGAACAGATCACATGGAATTCTGGATGCATATTGCTGTTCATTAGGTCAAAGTTTAAGTCAAAGTCAAAATAAACATTGATAGGTCAAATTTCTGGAAGCTCTCTGTGTAAAAAACTGTCTTTTATAAATCCAACATATCTGATTATGATGCATTATTTTGTGGTTAGATTTATTTTGAATAATTTATTAGTATATATAACATTGAACTGAGATTCCTAACATTTAATTTAACTATTATTCACTTATCACTTATTCAGTACTTGCTTTATGCCAAGACAACCTTTGGTGTTGGGACCTCAAAAATAATTAGTCATGTTACCTAGATTCAAGAGGGCTATAGGTTGGATGCTCCAATAAGTGGACCCTGAGCTTAAAGTTCAGGTATGGATGATTAATATCAAGGAAGTGCCCCAGATTAAATAGTAAGGGGAGGAGAAAAGAGGAACTGGAAGACAGAGAAGCCATGCGATGGAGAAATTTCAGTTGAAGCTCCAGGCTCAGCCTGATCTGAAGGGAAACTGGAAGTTAAATTTCACTTGAGAGTTTGTCCTGCCTCTGAGCAAAGGAGTAAGGCTTTACTAGCCCTGCTGTCCAGGACAAGAGGTAGAGGGATCATGGGAGTGAGGTTGTGTTGAAAACTCCAAGGTCTTTCCAGTAACTCTGACAGGTGGACAGACTCAGTGTCCAGGAAAATCCTCTGAAGGATGTAGCTGGAGCTATTAGAAGCAAAGCACACATACACATGAACTGGCCAAAGGGATGGAAAGCAGTATGTGTGGGGCTCCACCAGTGACTACCTCTACCAGACGTTCATGCTCTAGAAGAGGTGCTAGGCATTAAAAACATTAATGTGATAAACGTAATAATGTATTGACATTCAAAGCACAGTAATAACTCAGGACTGGAGTTTGATTCATCTCTATGTGATGGAAATACGGATCAAAGTGTGCTTGAGTAGAAAGAGGAAGAGAACACCTAAACGTTAATCTGTTTGCCACTCTAAACTAAGCATTAACAGTGTTAGTCTGGTTTAATTATGAATGTTATATGGGAAAATTAACAATATTTCTCTTACCTTGTAGAGGAAGATTTCTTTTAGGTAATATCGTGTGTCCTCTTCTCAAATCTCAAATTGTCCCACTGAATGAACTAAATTATTGTCCTTTAAAACTTATTAAAAATCCTCTGTTAGAGAAACCTCTTGTCCTTTATGCCAACTGTTCCTGGAATTACATAAGTTCAGTCTGGTCTTCTGCTTCTTCTAGCCTCATTTCCTCTTCTTTTTTCTAAATTGTGTTTTTCTAACCCTGTCAGTGAGACCATATTCTCAGCATGAATTCTGCTGTCTTCACCATTCTCTCCTTTTCCTTGTTGCTTCCTTCATTTTCTTCTCTCTCTAGGCTAAAATAGGCCATTTAATTCTTTGTAATGATTATTTAGGATTGAAATTCCAAGTTTCTGATAAAAATGATACCACATAGATTATGATCCCAGATTACGAAGTTACATGCTTTTTTTATGGAGCTTCCTGATTTCTTTTCAGAGTCTTACTCAAACTCTGAAACCAGACATATAACCCCAGTTCTGCCACTTACTTGGTGTGTAACTTTTAACAATATATTTAACTTCTCTATTCCTCCATCTGGTAAAAAGAGGTGATAGTTGCCCATATCTCATATAGTTATGTAAGTGTTAAACATATGCTCAATGCAGTACCTGTGACATGGTAGATGATAGGAACTATTAATAATAACAATAAAAATAACAGTATGGTAGCCTTCTTCAAGACTATCAGTGAAGTAGAAACATTTCTTTTAATAAATTTACTATTAAATTTTTATCCTATCCTATATAATAAAAGGCTAATATGCAAATAGACCAAATGGCAGAATGACCGGTCACTATGACACTCAGTGGAGGAGCTGCCCCCTGGTAGTCAGTGCACTCCCACAGGGGAGCACTGCTCAGCCAGAAGCCGGGCTCATGGCTGGCGTGCACAGTGGTGGTGGCGGGAGCCTCTCCCATCTCCATACCAGGCAAACATCCCCCAAGGGGTCCCAGACTGCCACAGGGCGCAGGCTGGGATGAGGGGACCCTCCCCAGTGCACGAATGTCGTGCACCGGGCCTCTAGTAGTTTATAAACTCCTGTTTTACTCAAAGATAAGCCTCTCAGTCTCTTACAGATACACTAGAGGCCCAGTGTACGACATTCGTGCACTGTATAAACTCCTGTTTTACTCAAAGATATGCCTTTCGGTCTCTTATAGATACTCTAGAGGCCCGGTGCACAAAAATTTGTGCACTCAGGGGGGGTCGTCCCTCAGCCCGGCCTGTGCCCTCTCGCAGTCTGGGATCCCTTGGGGGATGACCACCTGCTGGCTTAGGCCTGCTCCCCGGGGGATTGGGCCTAAGCTGGCAATCAGACATCCCTCTGGCAGCCCGGCAGCCCTTGGGGGATGTCCACTTGCCAGCGGGGAGCAGACCTAAGCTGCAGTCGGACATCCTTAGCGCTGCTGAGGAGGCAGGAGAGTCTCCCACCACCACCGCTGTACTGGCAGCCATCAGCCTGGCTTGTGGCTGACCAGAGCTCCTCCTGTGGGAGCACACTGACCACCAGGGGGCAGCTCCTGCATTAAGCGTCTGCCCCCTGGTGGTCAGTGTGTGTCATAGTGACCAGTCATTCCCAGTCTTTCTGCTGTTAGGGTCAGTTTGCATATTACCCTTTTACTATATAGGATAGAGGCCTGGTGCACGAGTGGGGGCTGGCTGGTTTGCCCTGAAGGGTGTCCCGGATCAGGGTGGGGGTCCCGCTTGGGTGCCTGGCCAGTCTGGGTTAGGGGCTGATGGCTGTTTTCAGGCTGACCGGTGACTGAAGCTCCCAGCCTCTCCTTTTTTTCTTTTTATTCTGGGATTTATTTACCTTCTATAATTGAAACTTTGTTGCCGTCACTGGAGCTGAGAGCTGGGCTCCTGCTTGCTCTAGCTCTGAGGCCATGGCCTGCTGAAAGCAGGTATCTGGGGTTTGTTTAGCTTCTATAATTGAAACTTTGTTGCTTTCGGAGCTCAGAGCTGGGCCGCGGCATGCGGGGAATCTTGGCTTCCGCTTCTGGTCCTAAGGCTGCCACCAAAACTCCTATTCCCAGAATTCCCAGTGCTCACCGCAATCTTGGTTTTCCCTTCCTGCTCTGTCTCTGTCCCATGGCCTCCCACTCTGCCAAGTCCTCCAAACCACGAACTCTCCCTCTCTGCTCTCCGTCTGGTGGCTTGGGGAGCCAATTTCCCCAAGCCGCTCCACTCCCTGCCAGATCTCCTGCTCTGCTCTCTGCCCTGTGCCTGTGTATGCAAATTAACCCACCAGCTTTGTCAGATTAATTTTCATACTCACTCCTGATTGGCTGGTGAGTGTAGCGGAGGGATGGCCAATTTACATGTTTCTCTTTTATTCTATAGGATTTGCTTCCTACAATTTAAAGAGTCTTGGTTATCTTATTCCTAAATCCATCACATATTAGACTAGGGTTTCTCAAACCATGTTCCAAAGAGCATTGTTCTTTTATTCAATGAATCCATTGCCAATTTTGCTAACACCTGTCCAATAGCTCATCTGTGTCATGTGCCTTAACTTATAATTTTGTCTTTGTTATGTTACTCAATGTTTTTGTTAAATATGGTAATCAAATGCTAATCATTTCTAACTTCAAATAAATTTCTGGCATCGACTTTAATACTAGAGCACAGTTATATCATACTTCCTGATTGTGTTCCAGTGATGCATTACAATATGAAAATGTTACATGGTCAAATATGTTTGGAAAACCCTGGACTAACAGGAACAAATTAGGAAGGGGATTTCTGGAGGCGTAAGGGCTGCAGTTACATGAAGGGACGCTTGGCTGAGTGGCAGTATTCAAGCTGCAGACCTGCATAACAAAGCACAGGAGAGTAGTTGATGTTTATGTTGCTATTCCTAAATCATTAATTCGAATGTACTTTGGTTCAGTATACTCAAATTAATAAGGCAGGGTTTATAAAATGGGTTTTACAATAGCATCTATCTAACATAGAACTTTTTAAAACAATTTTTACATTGAAATGGAAACTTCAGTTATCTTGACAAATGTAAAATGTCTCATTCCATAATGATGTTGGTTAAATTATTTGTTAATTTTGAAGTATGAGTTATACTTTATGAATGACCAATATTATTTAACCATTTGAAATGGCTAACATAATTAGGATAGTGCAATGCCTTAAAAATATTAAATTAGCTAATGAAGGTTCTTCAATAAATATGTCTGGACTTTAACATTGTCAGTCATAAATTACAATGTGTTATTTCTTTTTTTGTGGTCCTTTATCACTGAACAATATAAAACATTGTCAAATACAACAGTATCAATATAAACTTAAAAGATGCATTTTATTTTGCTTATTTTTCATTCAAATGTAATAGATGACCTATTGACTATATATTCTCAAAGTTATTCTCAAAGTTACTCTGCTTTTTTTCCTATTTATATGCATATTCTTTATTCTTTCTAAAGATGTTTATCTCTTCGTTTGTGTGAAGAAATTAAAGAAACTAATACTATCCCAGAAAGATGACAATAGTCTTTATAATGTCAGAGTCAGTAGAGCGGGACTTCTGGGGGTGAGATTAATGATGAGCTTGGGTTCATTAAATGGTATTCTGCTTCACAGTGGCCTGAGTCTTCAAATTCTCTATTTCAAGACAACTAACATTTAGTGCATACTTACCACTTCTCAATTACTGATCTAAGGTAAAAGCTCTATATGTATAAACATATTTAATCTTTGCAGACCTTATGAGATAAAAATGATAAAAACAAATGTTAAAATTATTTCTATTTCCACTTCAGAGATGTGAAAAAAAAGTTTATAGTGATCGTTATAATAATTCTTCCCCAAAATTCATATTATGTCCCCATTTATTCTTTCCATGCTACAAGTTGGAGTTGGGTCTCCTAGACTAGTGGTCAGCAAACCGCGGCTTGTGAGCCACATGCGGCTCTTTGGCCCCTTGAGTGTGGCTCTTCCACAAAATACCATGTGGGGGCGCACGTCCAGTGCGAAGTTGACTTAAAACTATAAGTAAAGTTTATTAAGTTAATTTTAGGGAATATTGTGGAGTGAAAGAAGATGTAATGTCGAGGATTGAGAAAGGTATGTTGAGATGGTTTGGACATATAGAGAGGATGAACGAAAGGAGATAGACGAAACAAGTATACAAGACGAGTGTGGATGGGAGAGTTGGAAGGGGTTGACCTCAGCAAACTTACCTCAATCAGATTGAGGACATTTTTAGCAAAGGCCAGTTTAGGAGTATCCTAATTAAGTTAATAACAATGTACCTACCTATATAGTTTAAGTTTAAAAAATTTGGCTCTCAAAAGAAATTTCAATCATTGTACTGTTGATATTTGGCTCTGTTGACTAATGAGTTTGCCGACCACTGTCCTAGATGATGAAGGAGGGAAAGGAGTTGAAAAACTCAATACTTATTTCATTCAGGAAAGGAAATTTGTTCACAGGAAGAGACAAGCCAAGAGAAATTTTATTGAGCTGATAGGGAGAAGATTGTGAACAAATAAAAGGGGGTACTCTTGATGACTATGCAAAAGTGTCCTATTAATAGTTCATTGTTCAGATGACAATCGGATGTAAGACTTGATTTTTGTCAAATTTTGCAACTATTATTTAACCTCTGGAAAACTCTACAGACTTCAGTTTGTTATAAAATAATATTTGGGATCTAAATTATTTTTAAGTTCTCTAATTTTTGTGTTACTCTGAAGTTATACTACCACAGATAACCCAAAGCCAATTAATTCCCTAAGTATCTAATTTATATCTTTTACAATACTAGCTATTATGGGGAGTTAATTCTTTTTTACTATGAAAGAGGGAAGGGGAGGAGTGAGGAGGGGAGGAAATTTCCTATCCTTTAGTTTATAATTTAATTGTCAAAACAAAGGCACACACATGCTAAAAACTGAAAAATTCTTTCATGACAATATAGTGTCATAGCAACCTAGAAATTTATGTTTGCTCTAATTGTTTTAATTAGGGAAAACCATCTGAAGGTGAGTAATGGTCCTTGTTATATGAAAGAACACTGGACCAAGAGTCTGACAATTTCAAGCAAATCTTAATTTTGCAATATCATCCTTGTTTAATGGAAATCACAGTAATTATGAGCATCTATCTTGAATTAGGTACTTTGCTAACTACTTTCCATATGCTAATAATCCTCAATTCTAATGTACTCAAGTCGGAGCATTCACATTTTAGTGATTACGTGCACAACTTACATCTTTCCCTGGTAGAAAAATTCTACATACATTACGAACTCTTTCATGAATCCTTGTATTCAGGAAGCAGTGGAAGTGGAGTGAATAGACATTTAATGCTTGCTAGACAGCTAATTTATTTAGTCTGTTGCAAGATGGTAACTTTCCCTGCTTAATTGAGAGGAAAGGTCAATCGAAAGTAGAAAAGAAAGTTTCCGTGTAGTTATTTTATGTTCATACTAGCTTTCAGTTCCAGTGAAATGTTTTGTGCCATAGACAAACCTAATGGTTCAAAATGTTCTATTCTTTTGGGGCATGGAAAATGGCTTCATGTTTTTTTGGTTTTTGTTTCCTCAAGAAAGTTTCCAGAGCTGGGAGTAACACTCAAAATCTTTCTTCAATCTTACAAGGAGTCAGAGAGCTTATTAAATGTGGCAACCTCTGCCAAATGTTCTCTACAGTATAAAAAGCTCCATTTAGCCAGTGTATTGGACATTTTCTCACCTCTTGATGTGTATGTGTTTTAATTTATGAAACCAATTTAAGCACTGAATTCTTAAAACATTGGCTACAAACCTCAGTTTTATAGAGAAGGAAAGATGTTTGGAAATCACTTAAATAATTTACTATACTATCAAGTCTGAATGCCAGTGACTACAGTTTACCATTAACGTGCACTTTTTAAAAATTATTATTAATGTTGCTTCCTTTTGCTTTCAGAGGGCATGTAGAGAGAAGGCCAGAATTGGGGGAAAGGGTATTTTTGGTGCTTTGTTTTGTTTTGACCAATCTAGAATTTCTGATCTCTATATACTTGCCAACCATACATGTATAATTCAAAAAGGAGTTAAAATGTTACGGGTAAATTCAAGGACACAGTGCTTTGAATAAATGCCTCAAATAGTGTGAACCTGATTGGTGCATCAATTATGAATAAAAGATCTAGCGTAAGTGTGGCAGTTGCCAGAGGGAAGGGGGTGGGGGGAGAAAGGAGTCCTAATATATGGTGACAGGAGAGATTTGGCTTTGACTAGTGAGCACATGGTGCAATAGACAGATCTTGTAACATAGAAACACACACTTGAAACCTATATGTTCATGTTGACCATTGTCACCCCAATAAATTTAATTAAAAAATAAAAAGATCTAGCATAAATGAGGAATTTTGTGACTTGTGAGACTAAAGAATTTTTAAAATGCACATAGTAAAATAAAGCATTATAGAGAAATAAATCATTCACCTGTAGCTATCTATAATAATAAAAACATAATATGCTAATTAGACCAGATGTCCTTTCAGGATGACCTTCCGGATGAAGCCTGGGCTGTGAGGGAAGCCCGGGTTCCAGGTGCCAGAGGGAAGCCAGTGCCGGCAGCCAGGGGAAGGAAGGCCTACTCTTGCACGAATTTCATGCATTAGGCCTCTAGTTAGATAATAACATCTCAGTTTTGCACAATTCATAAGACAGTGAGAATTCTAAAACTTGCAGCTGAAATTATTACTATTACTAGAGGCCCATTTCAGGAAGATTCCTGCAAGAATAGGCCTTCCTGAGACCGCAGCGAAGCAGAGAAGGGAGCAAAGCCCACTGAGGCGGGCTTCCCTCCCTTCTCCGCTGCCTCGCTCCCTCCCTTCCTCGCTTAGCCCCCGGCTCCCTCCCTTCTCTGCCACCTGGGCTCTCTTCCTTCTCCACTGCTTTGCTCCCTCACCAGGTCACGGATCCAAGGCCCGGATCCCCCGGGCAGCGTCAGGCGCTGCCAGCCCCGCCTCGCTGGGTCAGGGGTCCGGGGCCCAGGTCCCACGGGCAGCATCATGTGCTACCGGCCCCGCCTGCAGTATGCAAATTAGCCGCCATCTTTGTTGGCAGTTAATTTGCATATCACGCTAATTAGCCAATGAGAGGTGTAGAGAAGGTACGGTAAATTACCATGTTTGTCTATTATTGGATAGGATTAATTTGATATTTCCTCTTTATTAGTTTATTCTTTTAGGTATATATTACTTGAAATAGTATATAATGTTAGATCCAGAAAGAAATAAGGAATTGGATTAAATGTCTTCTTTGCAGAATAGGAAAGTATAAAGGCAAAGAAGTTGGGATTGTTTGGGTTCTTGAGAGATTTATTCATGATCACATAAGCTCATTTAGATGAATCTCCACAGCTTATGAACTTGAGAAGGGCAACCAAATACTCTCTTTACATTAATATACTTTGTTGCATTTC
This sequence comes from Myotis brandtii, assembly GCF_000412655.1. Taxonomy (NCBI): domain Eukaryota; kingdom Metazoa; phylum Chordata; class Mammalia; order Chiroptera; family Vespertilionidae; genus Myotis; species Myotis brandtii. The sequence continues at coordinate 850,026 of NW_005353887.1, read as the reverse complement.
ATTTATTGATATCATTAAACCAAATATTTGTATTTGATTTCCTGGTACTGATGTTTATATTTTATCAAGGAATTTTCTTTATATTATTATATAAAATGTTTATTATATTTTACTGAGTTCAACCCTTGGTATTCTATGATTGTACTATTAAGATTGATACTTTAGAAACAATTGTCAGACAAAATATATAAGTAACCAAGGATAGTAAATGAATTCCTCAATATTTGTTAAATTAATTCAATTATGAATTTTTAAATTAATTTAAGTGATACACTTTCTGTAAATAATTACTCTCTTTAATAACTCATTGATTACTTTCCCCTAATATAAATCTTATATCCAACTATCAACTTTAATTTATAGGCAGTGAACATTGAGGTTGGTTAGCATCATGCCGATCTTATATTTTATTTTATTTTAATTAAAAAATAAGTGCCCTACCAGTCAGGGTGAATAATGTCCACAGATAATGTGCACCGTGCTTTGTGGCTGAATTTATTTACATTTATATTAACTGATTTGCTCCTGCCAAGCAGTTCCACATTCAATAGTTATTCATACAAATGACTTGTTTTTTTCATATATTTATCAATTTGGATAACAAGATGGATCTTCCAGCATGTTGGGTATTTTATTGTGGTTAAAACTAATTGAAAAACTGCTCTTTTTTTTTTCTAAAACTACTAAAGTCCTATTACACTGAACTTACCAAAGCAAAAGCTGTCAAAAGTAGTTTAACCACTAGGTGTTTTTTTAAGTAATCATCTAAATTCATAATAATGAACTATAATAAGCCCCAATTAAATAATGATGGTAGTTTCTGTGATATAGAGATGAACAACACATGAACTCATCCTAAAGGTGGCTCACATTTTTAGCAGACAGACATAAAAACAAATAATTTCAATATAGTATGAGAATAGCTGAAAACTAACACAGCACTTCATGCATGCCAGCTGCTTTTATTAGTTTTACCTCATTTACTCCTCCCAATAACCCTTAAGAGTGGGTTCTGTGGTCATCTCCATTTTATAGAAAAGAAACTGCTGCCTGGAGAGCATATGTAACTGCCTAAGGACACATAATTTGCTAAACTGAGATTAAAACCAAGCAGCCTGAATTTTGATGGGGAAAAGAGGTATAATACAGGAGCTACAATTGTAGCCGAGAGAAGATGCTGAGTTACAGCTTGAGAAATACAATGTGCTGCACAGTGCTGGAAAAGGAAACCATTGGAGGGGCTGGGGAGTGGGAACAGTTAAAGAGTTTTCTGGGATAAGAGAAGAGATTTCTTGAGGGCAAAGAGCTAGGAGACCCATGGACATATGAGGCGAACAATAACAGGTTCTTATTAACACAGCCATATTTCTCAAAGTGAGGCGACAGACCATCTGAAGAAAGAAACCCTTGGCTATACGATGAATATAGAGATTCCCAGGCTATGTCATAGTTCTACTGAGTCAGCATCCCTCTGGGGAACCCAAATGAGCATTTTATTAGAGCATTTCAGGTGACAAACTGCTCTGCACCATAATTTCTAGGATCCTGTTAAGACTGTGAAGTTCAAGATGAGAAGTGTCAGAGGGTAGATGAGGTCCAGATCAGAGTAAGGCTTTTAAAACTGTCCTCTTTGTGATTAGCTTATTAAAAAAATAAATAGTATTTCAAAATACACATAAAATGGTGACATCGGTTAAAAAGGCAGAGTAAAATGAATATCTCAACAGATAGAAATAAAAAAATCATTTGTTTTATATCCTTATTTCATTTATCTTCTAAAGTAATCCATAAGAAAATACTCATTCTTAACTATTCTTTTATCAAGATACAAATCTCAACCCCCCACCTCCTATCATTCTATTCCATTTATTTGATACTTGTACTAATATTCAGGAAATCTTTCAAAAGATATGACCAAGTCTAACATTGATTAATTAATTAACTTAACCTAATGATTCTCCATCCTAGTGGCAAATAAGGGTGACTTGACGAACTTTTTATAAGAGGAGAACAATTGATTTACAGCAGGCATGCCAAACTCAAAGGCTAATACGGGCCAAATAAACAAGGTTCAAGTTTATGCGGGCCGCAAAAACACACACAAAAGCTTCAATTTTCATAGAAACATAGGTTTATTTCGATAGAGGCATGCTGAATGCAAAGGGCTGTAATAATTGAGTAATCATTAACATAAAAGAATAGAACATTTTAATAAAAATTAACATTTTTTCCTGAACATTAACTTACCAGATACTGACTAATTGCACAAGTTAATAAGCATAACACAAATAAACCTATTTATCTTGTTCTTCTGAAGCGAACCATTTCCTGTTGCACACACCAAACAAGTCAGCACAAGACTAATGACGTGGCAATCAGCTGCTAAAAATATTCGCTGCTGGTATTAGTGGAGAGAAATGGTGCGCCAACATCAATGATGAGAGAGAATCATTGATCAGCTGCCTCTGCAGGACCAACACTGGACATTGAGCCCACACCCAGGGCATATATAACAGGATATTATAAAAATTAAGTTACAAAATTTTTATTAAAATGTTTCTTCCATACCGTATATTGGCTGGGCTGCAAAAGTATTCGTTGTGGGCCACATGTGGCCTGAGAGTTTAACATGCTTGATTTACAGTTATTTGTTCCACTGTTATATGAAAGTCATTTTTACTCTGTACTCTGAGGAATGCATGCATAAGATAAATACACTATCCACAGGGAGCTTGAAATCTATAAAGGAAATGAGATATGTACAAAAATATAGTAACTGATAATATTATGAGCCCAAAAGAGGTCCAGGCAATGTATTATAGGATTTCTGAGAACTGCAATGTTGCTTTTAGGCATTAGGCAAGTGTTCATGGAGTCATAGGCAGCTGAGCTTGGTAAAAGATGGGTCAGATTTTGATATTAAGATTATTAAAGAAGGGCATTTCCAAATTTTCTGATGAAGAAGGGACTAAAAGGAAGTAAAATTGCATGAGAAGAATTATGGTTAGAAGGATTATTGGAAAACAGCTAATGATTGGTTTTGCGAACTGGAATTACTTAGGTAAGTAAAGGTGAAGGAATGAAAAGAAAAGGTTTTCTCAGCTTGAGAGATCTGAATGCCTGCCTAGAGTGTGAAATTCATCCATGTCCCTAAGTGAAATAATGAAACCTTCTAGCAGAGAGGAGGCATGACGAACGATGATCAGAAAGGTCAATCTGATGTTAGGGTGAGGGAAGGACTGGAGAGGGGGAAGACTGAGTACAGACAAGGATTATAGTATTTTGAATCAGATCTTTAGTCCAATATAGAAATGGAAACTTGGAAAATGAGTCTGCAAAACAAGATATTATTTAGAAATTGACCCCTCCCCGCCATGTATTTTGTGATTATTTCTTTCTAGAAAGTGAATAAATAAAAAATAAATAAATGCAATTAAAGCTTCATCTGCTTCTACTCAAGCTCTTGTATAAGAAATTGTATGTTGTGAATAGCTATGTGTTGAATGTGTCTAGTGGTGTGCAGGTAAATGGTTAACCATCAGCTCTCCAAATAAAAGGCCCTGACCTGGAATTTGCCAATTTCTGTGGTGTAACTAATCTTTCCATGGCTAATTTTAAACTACCAGTGTGATGTAACTAAACATGAATTTGGGAAGTTTTGGGAGGAAAACTTCCCTACTAATTTAAGATTGACATTTCTGGGTCCCTCAAATTAACTGACAACAGACAGATCTACAGCAGAAAAGTTATTCATGCAGAGCTACTTAGTAGTGAGTAACTCAATGGATAGCCAGAGATAAAGGCTCCATCCCCACTTAACAAGGAGTAGTGGGAAGCAGCTTAGGACTTCAGTGGGGAAGTATGGGAGGTTCTATTGGGCACCTGGAATTGCACTCCTGCTAAGGGATCAATGGTGGCTGTGCTCTTGGGAGGATCTGCTTAAGTTCAGATAACGTTTCTTCCTGTGGTTTCTGATTGGTCAGAAGTTTTCAGTTTAAAATAATATTTACAACACTTTGGTGAGCTATTAATCCCTTTTGGAAGAGATGAACACAATCAACTCTAGGGAGCCCTGGCAAGGTGGCTGAGTTACACCAGCACATGTATCCCACCTCAGATTTGATTTTTTCATGCAGTGAATTAAATTCTTTAAAAACAAAGAAACAAAAAAATCAAAACAACGTTTTTCTTAATGCTATGATCTAGGCATGGTAGAAGAGATGACACTATTGGCAATGACACTATTAGCTACAAGGACTGGACAGATTTTGGAGAATACTATTAGGTTTCTTGATAACTTGAGGAGTTTAGACAAATGAAGTGTGGAAAAAAGAGGTAAAATTGGTGTAAACTTGAAGTAAACGCTTTCTGTTTATTCTTTCATCCCCTCATTTGGTCTTTCTTTATTGTAAATTGGCTAAGTTGGTTGTACATATATTTGCGGCCGGAAGGTGCTAAACTTCTGTCCTCTTTGGTAGGGTTTGTGAAAGAAAAAAAATTAGGTGAAATCATTTTGATTTCCAGAAGTCTAGCTAAGTGTGGCTGTTTCATGACCCATCTCCTCATGTCCTGGGGCCTAGAGAAGAAGCAGGTGTCCTTCTTTCTCCTCCTCATAGTTTTCTGACTGTTCTCTTCCTTCCCCCTAATTACTCTTGGCTCAAAGTGGTCTTTCAGCTTCCACATTTGCCCTTCTGTAGTCTCTTTTTAAACTAGCATTTGCCACAATTTTTTTATCATTATAAGTGAATTATCAAGTCCAGCCCACACTTAAGGGAAGGGTATTACACAAGAGTGTAAAAGCAAAAAGCATTTGAGGTCATTGAGTAGCCACTTACCTTGGGCAACATATCCTTACTAGCCCTCTATAGCAGACACAAAAGTCCACTGTCATTCAGTTTAAAAGCTGCAAACATTATCCTATCTACTGACACTTTTGAAGTCCAAGAATGAAATGACACCCTTTCCTTCCATTTCAATACTACACCAGCCAAATCTGCTAGGGAAAAGCTGCTCTGTGCAGTTGAAAGTCAACCAGCAGCAGCTTGCAACCCTCAAGGCCCTGGCATCTGTGTTTTGGCTGAGACTACACATGGCCTTTGCCTTCATGAGGTTGTTGGGATGCAGAGGCTTTACTGAGGCCCATTTATCCCACAAAACATCACTTAAGACTAAGAAGAATATAGAAATAGCTTCCTGCCTATTGGGAGAAGTCTCCAAAGCAGCAGGCAGCCTTCCAGTTAAACTCTTATGATCTGAAGCTTAAAGCTCTACTCAGCAGTAAAAAGCCAACTGCATAGCTGTGGAAGAGAACACATGTTCTCTGTATGTCATCTTGCTAGCAAAAGAAAGAGGAATGAGCTGAGCCAGGCACCACATTCATCTATGCCAGATTTATCAGCAAGAAAAAATGATTCTTTTCTGGTAGACAGAGGAACTGAGAGTATAACACTAGCAGAGCTCCTTCTACATAAAAGGAACACCACAAATGAGGAAGAAGTATTCCCATCAAACTTCTAAATCTACCAAAATTTTATTTGCTTTATAATTCTATGTTTTCTTAAATATGCAGAAAATTCCACATAGTCCCATATATCACTCTTTGTGTGATTTATTTAGGTTTATGTTTATTTATTTATTAAACATATATATATATATATATTGAGTGGCCAGATTATTATGACCACCTGACGTTTGTAGGCAAATTAGCCATACACTGTATCGTATGGGATATGGAAGCTGAAGGCCTGTTTGAACACCTTTGCTGTCTGCAGTTACCAAGATAAAACATCTC
>NW_005353887.1:825390-843349 GCF_000412655.1 Myotis brandtii | reverse complement strand
TTTTTTTTTCCCAGAGAGGAAAAGAGAGGGAGAGAGAGATAGAAACATCAATGATGAGAGAGAATCATTGATCAGCTGCCTCTGCAGGACCAACACTGGACATTGAGCCCACACCCAGGGCATATGCCCTGACTAGGAATCAAACCATGACTTCCTGGTTCATAAATCAACACTCAACCACTGAGCCATGCTGGCCAAGCCTATTTAGGTTTAAGTTTAGAAAACCTCCATCCATTTTATGATAATTTATATCTAATGTTTACCTATATTTTCAAGTTCTTTGTTTGGGTTATTTATGTATTTAGCACTTTAATCCATTCAGTATTTATTTGAATGGAACTTAAGGATATTTTTTTTTCTCTAATAACTAACCAATTGGTAAATCACAGCCTTTTAAATAACCTGATATATTTCTCTTTTCCTACTGAAGTGACAGTAAATTTAGAACTCTCAAACTTCTCATATAGGAGTAAAAATTAGTACATTAGCCTTTGAGGAAAATTAATTAATATATGTGAAGTTAGCTAATTATATGCATATTCTATAAGTAATGCCTTGTAATTCTATAAATGTGTTAAAAGAAATAATTACAGATATGTTTTTTAAAATATTATCACAGCATTACTTATAAAGAAAAAAATGGCAGTATAAAAAATGTCTAAAATTAAGGACCTGACAAGATGAATAAAGCTGTAATTATATGATGGAATTGTATGCATTCATCATAAGTTACACTGAAAAAAATATTTGATATGACAAAAATCTTGAGACCATAGTTTAAGACAAAATTGATGATACATAATATACATTAATTTCAATCAATCACATTGCACAGAATACTGGAAAATACACATATGTTTTAGCAGTAATTATCTTTTGCTGTTTGGATTTTTATCTATCTACTAGAGGCCCAATGCACGAAATTCATGCAAGAGTAGGCATTTGCAGCTGCAGCTGCCTGGATCCCTCCCTCACAGCCATGGTGGCTACAGCCCCAGCTTTGTCCTGAAGCATATTATGCTTTTATTGTTATAGATCTATCTATCTATCTATTATCTATCTATCTATCTATCTATCTATCTATCTATCTATCTATCATCTATCATCATTTATCTATCTAATCATCTCTTTTTTTATACTTTCCATACTTGGCTTGTCTCCCTTAATAAGCATGAGATAATTAGAGGAACAAACTGTTTTTATTAAACATACATCATAGAATCTGGTTGGTGGTAGGTTCTCAATATTGTTTGTTAAATGTTGTTATTAAATGAGATCATAATTTGAACTTGTTTGAAGCAGCAGAACATACCAAGAGTGTTCAAGAAAATATATAAACAGACAGAGGGATAATGGAGATTCAAATCATAGACAAGCCTATGGAGATCAAGCAGCACTTGGTTTGGATTCAACCTCAGGGATTAGGGATCAGAGACAGAATTTCTCTCCTTCAGAAAAATAATGGGTTAAAAAAGGAACTGTGCCTTATAGTATCTGTATAACTGAGACGAATGATATAGGAACTTTAAGCTTCAAATACCATGCACTCCCAGAATCTGAATACAAATGTAGAATCTTCAGTTTCCTAAAATTGAAACAAACCAAAAGCAAAATAACATGAATATGCTTAGTCATTGTTGAGGTGACCCATAAAACCATGAACAAAATAAGCTGATTTTAAAAATATATTGCTAATAAGATTAGACATTTCTCTTCTTAATTATGCTATCCTGTGTCTGGCATGAAGAAATTATGCTTTTGGTAGCTGATTTTTAAATTTGTTTAAAATGAATGAGATAACATTAATCTAAATGATTTGTATTTCTATATACATGAACCATTGCTTGACGAAAGCATCCTTTGAGAGTTACCAGTTACTTGTTTTAATTTTATACTAAACAAAGAATCCTCTGCTCTGTAATGTGGTTTCTGAGTGGTTCTTTTCACCAGTAAGGAAGAGCTCAAGTAGGTTGCCACCCTGAGTTCAAATGCCAAATTAACTACTGCGTCGGCCCATCTGATAAAGTACAGTGTGTAATTCATTTAGTTATTCTGAATTATCCCACAAAATGTACTAATACCTATGTGAATTGATATACTTTAATTTCTGAAGCTTTCAAACTTAGAAATCATTTCTGATTTCTCCTGTGGGATTTACCCTGAAGGAACAAGTAAATTCATTTTATTTTATTATTATATTTTTAATCCTCACCCGAGGACATATTTTTATTGATTTTAGAGAAAGAGAAAGGGAAGGATGGAGGGAGGGAAAGACAGAATGAAACATTGATGTGACAAAAAAATCAATAGGTTTCCTCCCATATGGGCCCCTACAGGGGACCGAACCTACAACCTAAATATGTGCCCTGACTGGAATTGAACCTTTTGGCATATAGGATAAAGCTTCAACCAGCTGCACTCGGCTGAGTCCGTTTATTTTGTTGCAATAGTCCAATAATTCAGGCTATTGTGGTGTTTGGTCACAGCTTTTTTTTTTAATTTTTATGTGCTATTTTTTTTTATTGCTTAAAGTATTACAAAGGGTATTACATATGTGTCCTTTTTTTCCCCGCCCTTGACAATCCCCTGGCCTCCCCTACCCCCCAGTGTCTTATGTCCATTGGTTTTGCTTATATGCATGCATACAAGTCCTTCGGTTGATCTCTTACTCCCCTCCCTTCTGCCCCCCAACCCTCTCTGGCCTTCCCACTGCAGTTTGACAATCAGTTTGAGGCAGCTCTGCCTCTGTATCTATTATTGTTCAAAAGTTTGTAATGGTCTTTATTATCCATGAATGAGTGAGATCATGTGGTATTTTTCCTTCATTGACTGGCTTATTTCACTTAGCATAATGCTCTCCAGTTCCATCCATGCTGTTGCAAATGGTAAGAGTTCCTTCTTTTTTACAGCAGCATAGTATTCCATCGTGTAGATGTACCACAGTTTTCTAATCCATTCATCTACTGATGGGCACTTAGGCTGTTTCCAGATCTTAGCTATGGTGAATTGTGCTGCTATGAACATATGGGTGCATATATCCTTTCTGATTGGTGTTTCTGGTTTCTTGGGATATATTCCTAGAAGTGGGATCACAGGGTCAAATGGGAGTTCCATTTCCAGTTTTTTGAGGAAACTCCATACTGTCTTCCATAGTGGCTGCACCAGTCTGCATTCCCACCAGCAGTGCACAAGTGTTCCTTTTTCTCCACATCCTCTCCAGCACTTGTCGTTTGTTGATTTGTTGATGATAGCCATTCTGACAGGTGTGAGATGGTACCTCATTGTTGTTTTGATTTGCATCTCTCGGATGATTAGTGACTTTGAGCATGTTTTCATATGTCTCTTGGCTTTCTGAATGTCCTCTTTTGAAAGGTGTCTATTTAGGTCCTTTGCCCATTTTTTGATTGGATTGTTTATCTTCTTTTTGTTAAGTTGTATGAGTTCCCTATAAATTTTGGAGATTAGGCCCTTATCAGATATGACGTTGGCAAATATGTTTTCCCACGCAGTGGGTTTTCTTGTTGTTTTGTTGATGGTTTCTTTTGCTGTGCAGAAGCTTTTTATTTTGATGTAGTCCCATTTGTTCATTTTCTCTTTAGTTTCAACTGCCCTAGGAGCTGTATCAGTGAAGAAATTGCTTTGGCATATGTCTGAGATTTTGTTGCCTTTGGATTCTTCTAGAATTTTTATGGTTTCCTGTCGTACATTTAAGTCCTTTATCCATTTTGAGTTTATTTTTGTGTATGGTGTAAGTTGGTGGTCTAGTTTCATTTTCTTGCATGTATCTGTCCAATTTTCCCAGCACCATTTATTGAAGAGACTGTCTTGACTCCATTGTATGTTCTTGCCTCCTTTGTCAAATATTAATTGAGCGTATTGGTTGGGGCTGATTTCTGGGCTCTCTATTCTATTCCATTGATCTATATGTCTGTTCTTGTGCCAGTACCAGGCAGTTTTGAGAACATTGGCTTTGTAATACAGCTTGATATCTGGTATTGAGATCCCACCTACTTTGTTCTTTCTCAGGATTGCTGCAGCTATTCGGGGTCTTTTTTTATTCCAGATGAATTTTTGGAGAGTTCGTTCTAGATCTGTGAAGTATGCCGTTGGTATTTTAATGGGAAGTGCGTTGAATTTATAGATTGCTTTGGGTAGTATGGACATTTTAATGATGTTGATTCTACCAATCCATGAACACGGTATGTTCTTCCATCTGTTTATGTCTTCCTCTATCTCTTTTTTCAACGTCCTGTAGTTTTCTGAGTAGAGGTCTTTTACCTCTTTAGTTAAGTTTATTCCTAGGTAGCTTAATTTTTTTGGTGCGATGGTAAATGGGATTGTTTTTCTAATCTCTCTTTCTGAAAGTTCACTATTGGTGTATAGAAATGCCTCAGATTTCTTGGGGTTAATTTTGTATCCTGCTACATTGCCAAATTCATGTATTAAGTCTAGTAGCTTTTTGATGGAGTCTCTAGGGTTTTGTATGTATAATATCATGTCGTCTGCAAATAAGGACAGTTTTACTTCCTCTTTTCCAATTTGGATGCCTTTTATTTCTTCTTCTTGTCTAATTGCAATGGCTAATACTTCCAGGACTATGTTGAACAGGAGTGGTGAGAGTGGGCATCCTTGTCTTGTTCCTGTTCTTAGGGGAAATGGTGTTAGTTTTTGTCCATTGAGTATGATGTTGGCTGTGGGCCTGTCATATATGGCTTTTATTATGTTGAGGTATGATCCTTCTACTCCCACCTTGCTGAGAGTTTTTATCAAAAATGGGTGTTGGATTTTGTCAAATGCTTTTTCTGCATCAATTGATATGACCATGTGGTTTTTTTCTTTCAATTTGTTTATGTGATGTATCACGTTTATTGATTTGCGGATATTGTACCATCCTTGCATCCCTGGGATAAATCCTACTTGGTCATGGTGTATGATCTTTCTGATGTACTGCTGGATCCGATTTGCTAAGATTTTGTTGAGGATTTTGGCATCTATGTTCATGAGGGATATTGGCCTGTAATTCTCTTTCATTGTGTTGTCTTTACCTGGTTTTGGTATTAGGGTGATGCTGGCTTCATAGAATGAGCTTGGAAGTGTTCCTTCCTCTTGGATTTTTTGTAGTAGTCTGAGGAGGATAGGTTTTAGTTCTTCCTTGAATGTTTGGTAAAACTCCCCTGTGAAGCCGTCTGGTCCTGGGCTTTTGTTTGCTGGAAGCTTTCTGATGACTGCTTCAATTTGTTCCATAGTTATTGGCCTATTGAGATTTTTAGATTCTTCCTGGTTGAGTTTTGGAATGTTGTATTTTTCTAGGAATTTGTCCATTTCCTCCAGGTTGTCTAGTTTGTTGGAGTAGAGCTGTCCATAGTATTTTTTAACATGGTCACAGCTTTGATTTAGCTTTAATTTGGTTGCAAAACATTCAAGAAATGAGATTAGTAATTTGAAATGTTCATAAGATCAGAATAGAGCAAAGAGCAAAACTAACTGAACACTGAGCCAGGCATCTGTTCGGATATTATTTCTCTCAACTATCTTAGTTGATGGCATCCAGAAAAAGATTTTAAAAAGACATCATTTTTAGAACCTCTGTGATTTTTGGAAGGTGAACTTCAACCAGAGCTTTTGTTTACCTTATGGATCTGTACTAAAGACCTTTTGAAATAGAGAATGCATGATGAGACAGTGGGAAAATATTTACTCTTAAGCCCAGGTGGGTGTATAAATTGATAGAATCTCCATGCAGGGTGATGTGGCAAAAACATTCACAATTAAAATTGAATATATCTTTTAGCCCACTAATTCCACCTCCAAAAAATTATTTTATAGATAAATATGCAAATAATATAAGATTATTTATTTCAGCTCTGTTTGTAACAGCTAAAGAGTGGGAATGCAACACTGGTTATATTATGACATCAGCATAAAATGGGATACTATAAAGCAAAATAAAAGAAAGAAGGAACTAACTATATACAGATACATGGTAATTTGAAAAGGCAAGTTGAAGAATAGTATGTATAATAAGTTATCTTATATGTATAACATTTTAAAAATTCATGATTATATATATTTGTGTGTGTTTCTATTATATACATATAACATCTATGGAAGGTTATACAATAAAATGATAGAATTAGAGGCCTCTCAATGTCTGGGGACTAAAAGTGGAAGGGGAATGTTTTTCTGGAAAAAGACTATGTGAATGTGCTATCTAGTTAAAACAAAAATTTTAAAATATATACTGAATTTTAAAAGAATATAAGTAAATACATTCTTATATCCAGGCATATTTTGACCAAATCATGAAGCTTCAAATTCAAAAATATATAACTGAGTCCCCCAAAATTTTGAAAATAATTTTGTAAACTATTTTGCTATCATAAATATTGGTAACTGCGTAGCTTAGAATAGAGTAGTATCCTGAGTCTCTACTTGCATCAGCCAATTCCAAATTCTAGGTTCCATAACTTGCAATTTCTCGACCATAGTGTTTATTCCTAGAGTAGAGAGGATGCTTAAATCTTAGGCACACTGTTTTGTAAAAATTATCTGACGATGCAGAGCTCCATTATCAATATGTCAGATGTGTACTTGGGACTCGAGTTTTTTCTCTCCATTTCTTGGATTGGCTCTGTGTTGGATTATTTCCTAGGGATATTCCATGTACTTGGGTACCTCTGGAAAATCAGATAGAAACACATTCTTCAGCTTGGAAGCATTAGCTTAATGAGAGCATTTCTTTCTCAAGATTCCAACACAGTTTCCATATTTGAGCTTCATTTAAATGATTTGGCTCCTGTTCTGTTCTGTGTCCAATAGGAAAGATTGGAGGACTTTGCCATATGCTCATACCTATTTCAAGGGTGTTGAATCAGCACTGATCAAAACAAATGGATTGAGATTTTAGGAGAAATCACTCTCCAAAAGAAAATTCAAATTTTGTTAACATAGTAAAATGGATTATATACTCGAAAGGCAAAGCAGAAGATATCAACTACAAGAACTTATTATAAAGAGAAAAAAAAAAAAACCACTTGCATTTTCATCTGGAAAAAAACAGGACCAATAAAAGATGTCACACAAATTGGTAAGGTTGTTGAGTTTGTTTAAAATACAAAGAGCTAATCCTGAGTTAGATATTGAACTCAACTTACTGCCTCTCTCATTTCACTTTGCTGCCAAAACAAGAAACAAGTAAGCATGGAATATGTCTTTCTGTGTCATGATTAGATGTTCTGCTTTCCTTTTCTTACTAAATCCTTGGGACAACCACATCTTAAAAGTGGGATGAAACATGACTTAAAATCTAAGGAAAGGGAAACCTAATGTATACTCAATAATTATTGAATGGCTGAATGAATTAATGCCTGAATTTTCACAGAAAATTGACACATCTGAAAAAAAGCACTTTCAAGTAAAGTAGCCCATTTATACTACAGAAATCTATGTATTTTATCAGTAGTAATATCATTGATTATTAGAACAGCTAATAGTGTAATATGTGGTGCATTTTAAATATAATTTTAGAATTATAAGGAAACATATTCAAATCAGAGTCAATGCATTTAGATGACCATTTTTCTTTTAATAGACCTGGAGAATTACTTTATAAAATTTACCCTAATGGTTTAAAAAATTAAAATGTTTTACTTACACTCAAATCTGTTTATGTACTCAACAGATTTGAGCCCGATTGATCATGTCTCACTTCAAGAAATCCTGATAATAAACTTTAATCCCATAGGACAGATCCATTAATTATGCTTTCAGGGGAGGTATAATTAATGGGTCTATACTATGGAATTATGGCACTCAGTAAATATTAATAATTCAAACTCACTTTTCCAAGCACCTTAAGAGTACCCAAACAAATAGATCATTTTATATGGCTGAAGCTTTCCTTCAACATCCTCATATGGAACATAAATGCATGGGGGGAAAAATTAACATCTTCTTTTCAGTGAGATCTTTATAGACGATTAAAGATTCTTTGGTAGAGATATTATGCATTCCAATAAAATGGTCCGTCAAAATTTATTTTTGTGATGGTTATAAAAGGTCTGATGCAAACTTAGAAGCAATCAGTAAAATGACAGTCATGCATTATAATACTGAAAAGCCTAGTTATGTTGCTAATAAAGAATATTTTAAAATAAGCGTTTTATTTTAAAACAGTTTCGGATTTATAGAAAAGTTGCAGAGAACTCCTGAGTAACCCTCATCCAGTTTCCCCTATTGTGATCCTCTTACCTTAACAGAGAACGTTTGTCACAACTAAGAACCGATATTGGTACATTCTTATTAACTAAACTCAGCAATTCATTTTGATATCACCAGTTTCCCCTAGTGTCCTTTTTGCTATTCCAGGATTTTATCCAAAATGACACATTATGTTTAGTCATCATGTTGTCCTTAGAATCATAATCTGTAATAGTTCTCAGACTTTTGATGTTGTTGATGAACTTGACTTTGGTCAGAATTTTTCTAAAAAGGTCCTCAATTTGGGTTTGTCCAATATTTTTCCCATAACTAGACTGAAATTGTGGGTTTTTGGTAAGAAGACCACAGAAGTGAATTATCCCTCTCATAACATTATATCATGCAACCTTCATAATCACTTGGTTAAGGTAGTGTTTGCCAGGTTTCCCACTGAAAAGTTACCTCTCTCCCTTTTCATCCATTACTCTCCAAAAGAAATAAGTCACTAAACACAACCTAGGGGTGGGGGTGGACTATTAAGTCCCACTTCTTGAAGAGGGGGAGCAGCTACCTAAAATTTTTTGGAATTCTTCTGCAGGAGAGATTGTCTCATCTCCCAATTATTTATTTATTTGGTCACTTATTTATTTATGTATGAATTCATTTTTTGTCTTATACTTTGAGTTGTACTCTAATGCTATGTTATTTATTTTGTTGCTCAAAGTGTTTCATCTTTGGCAATTGGGAGCTCTTTCAAGTTTGCTCCTCTGTCTCTTTGGCATGCCCCATCTTTTTATTTTTGAGCATGTCCTTACTTTCTGTCACAACAAAATGCTTCAGGATATGGTGGATTTCAAAATAATTTTGCTGAGTGAAAGAAGCTGGACCCCAAATAATTTATAGATACAGAAATGGAAAGGGGAGAATCTAGCAATTTGGCTGAAATAACATTTTAAGTGTGGGGGAAAATGTTAGGTTTATATTACTTATAAACCTAGTGTTGAAAAGGAGATGTTTGTTGGACTTCGAAGCAGAAAACTAAGTTTTAGGACATGTGTTAGAATTAGAATAGGCTTCTTATAACAAGAATGTCTATTGCAGTCTCCAAATGAGTAAAAAACCCAAGGGTATTACAGGAGAATTAAGGACATTCCTTATTTTGGCATGATTTGCTTCCTTTAAAGAATAAGTATTCTATATTCCCATGGGATTGACTTTCACATGATCATAAACCAGCCATTTCCACAACCTCTGAAATATATCATAAGCAGATAAGGCCGTAATGCTAACAAAATATTTTACGAAGATATTATAGAAGAACATACTCTGCTAGCTTTTAAAATCATCTATGCAACTTATATCCATGCAAAGTACATCTATGAAGTACTTTGTTAATTTTATTTAAACATACAGTTGCATTGGTATTGCTATCATTGAATGAAAGGGTAAATGAATTTAAGTATAGTAAAATGTGTGGGTAAGACATATCTGAAGAGTTTACTATAGTATTTTAACTCAAAGAAAAAACAAATTGGAATGGCAGCTAAATTACAGATCACTGAAATGCAAATAGAAAAAGCAATAAGCTAAAAGGAAGATTTTAAATTATATATATATATATACTGTATATATATATATATACAGTATATATATATATATATATTCTCAACTTAGTAATTAAGTGCAGTTCATAAGATGTTGTCATATAAGACTGATTTGTTTTTTTAAAGATTTTTCTCATGATTTCTCATGAGCAATGGAATTAAAGTGTCACACTATAAGATGGATTTAAACTGAAAGCTAGAACAAAGTTTTCTCTAAGAATGACATTCAAGAATCAAGGTTACATGATGCAAATTTTAGAGTCTGCTTTTTACAGTCTTAGGATGGCACATTTATTTCTGGAATGTTGTAGGGAGACCTCAGCCCTAAGAGAAGTTAACCATGAAACTTGATTTTGAGCTGCTCTACTTATGGAAGTTGGAAAGCCTTCATCTGTAAGAATATGATCCAGGATTTTATATTTTCACAACTGAATGTCATCTCTGTCACCTGAATATATGATTTTTAAGGGCAAATACTTTAATGTGCTCTGCAGAATATCATTACTTCAGGATATCATATAATTCAAATATATATGAACTGTGTTCTATCACTTACTATGTGTCCAGTTTATTGTACACATAAATAAAAATGATTTAAAATAATAATTTTTAATTCCCACTCAAGGATATGTCTTTTTGATTTTGAGAGAGAGAGAAAGAGAGAGAGAGAGAGAGAAACATCAATCAGCTGCCTCCTGTATGTGCCCTGGCTAGGGATTGAATCTACAACCTAGGTATGTACCCTGACTGGGAATGGAACCGCAGACTTTTGCTGCACAGGATGATGCTCCAGCCAACTGAGCAACCCGGCCAGGGCAAAAATAATCTTTCAATTAAAAGAAAGTTTAAGAATTTGTAGCAGTTGCAGTATCTGTTCTTTGAATTTCTTCTTTTATTGGAACTTAAGTCAGCCAAACTTGTCTACTTGTTCCCTTATCTCAATCATGGCTAATTCCTTGTTTTGCTATAATCTTCACTGCAAAATTTATTGTATTTGTGTGCACGTATATTTGGAAAACGAGCTGAAAAATGGAGGTGTGACTTACTTTCAGTATTTTATTTGCTTGACTACTTAAATGGAAAATTCCTCTGAGAGAATAAGCTAAGAATATAGTAAAATAAATTATGTTGCTACCTATTGTCAATATCCTTTTCTTGGTTTTAGAAAAAATAATGATAAGTTTCTAACTCATTTTTTAGGTTAATCTCTTATGTAAGAAGTTTTAATTGATTAAATTTTTAGTACTGAAATAACAGCATTAGCAAATTTCTAATAATGCTCTTATACTGTGTCTTTTGTCCTTAAAAGTTTTGATTAGCAGAATATAATAAGAAAGGTTGTAAAATGGCAAGGTCTATGAATGTGGGGATCTTAAAAATATAATATTTCTTCATTTTGCAATAATGTAGTAATGGCAGACATGCTTTTTATAAAAACTAGATACAATTATATTATTCTCCATAAAAAAAAAAAAATTAATAATCTATGATAATCAGTTTGAAAGACATAGAAATAGCAACATGATGAATTATCACAGATACATATTATCTTCAAAGAAAAGGTAAAAAAATAAAGTAAGAAAATGTAATACTAAATACTACTCTAACACAAAAAATGATTATTATATTTAATAAAATGTACTTGTAATGTGCATTGTTATAATTTCACTGATATCTCAGATAACTATTTCTAAATAAGAAATAATCCTATGTAATAAAAGCCTAGGTGGTGTCACATGATGTCATCACAAGATGACTGCCACAAGATGGCCGGCAGAGGGCAGTTAGGGGCAATCAGGCAGACAGGTAGAGGAGGTTAAGGTAGGCAGAGGTGGTTAGGGGGTGATCAGGCAGGCAGGCAGTCAGGCAAGCGGTTAGGAGCAAGCGGTCCTGGGTTGCGAGAGGGATGTCGAACTGCTGGTTTAGGCCTGATCCCTGTGGAATTGGGCCTAAATCGGCAGTCAGACATACCCAAAGGGGTCCCAGATTGGAGAGGGTGCAGGCTGGGCTGAAGGCCACCCCCACCCCGTGCACAAATTTTGTGCACTGGGCCTCTAGTTCATTATATAACAACTAGAGGCCCAGGGTCCCTTGGAGTGGCCTGTGGGGATTGGGCCGAAGCTGCCAGTCCAATGCCACCTGCAGCTCCTGCCTTCTGCTCCCGCTTATCCTGGCCCCCTGGCACTCATGCCCAGTCAGTCCTGATCGGGAGAGGCTCGAGCCACAGCACTTGCCAGCCATAAGCCCTGCATCTGGCGCCTGTCCCGAGGGGCCTCTGGGGAGACCTGGATGCGTTCAGCCCCTGGGTGGGTGGTAGGACACCTTTGCCAAATCAGGATCTGGATCCCTCCCACTGACATTCATGCCAGTTGTTGGGAGCCACCTGGCAGCCACTTTTATATAATTACTTCCTTGTGGAAAGTCTAGGGAGGGGAAGTGACTGCAGTGCCCGAGGCCGACTTCCAGGAGGCCATCAGCACTGTCAGGATCGTGCTGGCAGCACTGGTTCATCAGTGCCAGGCCTGTTCTTTGGAGATTGGACCTGCAGGACTACTGATGGAGTGAGTGGCTACCGCAGGACTAGTGGGCCACTGGGACAGGTAGGTCAGCTAGCGGCACTCACGCTGTGGGAGCGTACTGACCACCAGGGGCAGCTCCTGCATTGAGCGTCATAGCGACTGGTCGAACGGTCGTTCAGTCATTCGGTCACTTAGGCTTTTATATATATAGATACTTTTTATTTTCCTACACCCATATTTACTTTATTTTTTAATTTTAATAACAAGGATTATATTCTAAGTTAGGAATAATAAAAATGGCTACAAAAAGTGTCTTTTCAATTCACTTTGTTTTTCCTGCAGAGTGCGGATATGAGCCCAGCAAGTAGCACCACTTCACTTCCAGTTAGTCCTCTTACTGAAGAGCCATTGCCTTTCAAGGTAACAAACAAACCAACAAACAAACATGATTTTTTAAAAATAGTTCATAAATATAGTAAAATAGAAATTTAATTCTTAAGTGGCAAAATGAACTGCTTTAATCTGTAATAATCTTATATGAAATGTTAAAATCTTTTTTTGTTTTATTTTGTTGTCATTCTAATTGCTAAGTAAAAGTAAAGGTTTGGGATATAAATTAATACTTTCTGGAACATGTTATTTGCTTGGCATGTGATAGACAGTGTTTTCATTGTAATGGTTTGATGTTACATGAATTGAGGTTCCAAACCTTTTTAATTTAAGCAATAAATTTAGAATGAGTGGTCAGCCCTCATCAAGTGTTTACATTTTCATTGATGGCTGTAGGTCATAATTAATTATCTAATCTTTACAAAATAATAGTCAAATTCAAGAATTGAAATATGGAACCATTCCTCCACATTATAATTTAAAAAAAATTAAGTAACTATGCAAATAAATATTTAAGTATTATGATTAGTAGAATTCTTCAGTTTGGGAGGCTTTATACATTAAAAATATGAAGTCATCTTTTTGTTTTTATATTTAAGATTAGATTTTTCCTTTAGGCCAAAGCTTGTGGCTCAGCTACTTTATATTTATGCCAGGGATATTTGGATTTCGTTAGGATTATTATAAATAAAGGCACTCCTTAAGAGCAGGAGATAAAAAGAAAAACTTGGAGAGTTGGGGTAATATACTTACGTGCAATAGTTCAGTGTTGTTTGATTTAAAGACAGGGAAATGTACATTTTGGGGTTCATTATAACTTTCATAATTTTTGTATTTATCATAAAATTATTGTTTTGGGAGTTTTTCTTTTTCATATAAAGACTTATTCAACTTCATACGGCTTACACCTAGTGTAGTGACTAGCATGGATTTACATATCGTGAATATTTACTGTATTGTTTAACTTAAAATAATAGAAGGCTATGAATTCCATTGTGTATCATAGTTTTCTAATTATGCATGCTTTCTTGCTTAATGATAGACAATAATAATTGTCAAAAATCCATTTATATCAGAAAATTGTGAAATACTGAATAGTATTCTGATTATGTTATTTATTGAGAAATATTTCTTTATTATTGTACAACAAAAAAAGAAAATAATACAATATTTCAAAGCTTAGTGTTACTTGATATTTTCATCTTATGATGTATGGGACAAAATTTAAAGAAGAAACATATTTAACAAGGTTTTCATTGGATTTTCAAAGCATTATCAGAAGCCATTTTCTCTTTTTAATATATTGCTAATGCCTACCTTCCTTAAAAATTAATGTATTTTTTAAGAGGTAAATAAAAGGTGAAATATAGTCTAAAATCAAATGATATACATCTAATATAAATATAAACATTTTAGTTAGTGTTTCTGATTGGTTCTAGGAGATAAATATTATTCCTGTGTTAATGTGTGTAAGGGATTGTATCAACAATTAAAAATGCCAAGTGCTTATAATATATAATATTGGCCTTTGTCAATGCATACAATTATAGTATCTGTTATGTTACTTCTTTTGTGAAAGGAATACTATTTATAATTTTTTCAAAAAAATTTATCAGATATAAAAATGTCTCATTAGTATCTAAAATTATTTAAAATTTGAAATTACAAAATAAAATTCCTGTATTTGCTTATTTTTATATTATAAATTGTTACTATTTGATTGAGTAATAGAATATTTGTTTATCCTTGTGTAGACACAAAATATATAAAAACTCATTTGAGATACACCTTAGCACTAAAATGCATTATAATTGCAAAAATGTGTTGAAAACTGTTTAACACATAAAAGACATTGAAGTTTTATTATAACCATATCTTGAAAAATCCTGAAATTATAATATATTTGCATCTAAAACTTTGTTTAAAATTATATTTGACTAAATGGCATGAATGTAGCATGGCCTTTCAAGTTAATATAAAATTAATATTCTTTAATCACTTAGCTTCCTTTTCTTAGAATATGATCCCAGCATCCGACTCCATAGGCAACTGCACTAATGTAGCCTCTTTGATGACTGATTGAGGGAATTGGTTTTATCTTTCCTATTGGAAGTTAATTTACTAAAAGAAATGCATTCCATTCTTTTCTTGGTCCATCTTGAAAGTACTCATGCAACAATTGAAGGAAAATATCCTATTTTGACTCAAATATTTATCAAAGTGAATGCTTTTCTTTAATTATCAGCTTTAG
This sequence comes from Myotis brandtii, assembly GCF_000412655.1. Lineage (NCBI taxonomy): Eukaryota > Metazoa > Chordata > Mammalia > Chiroptera > Vespertilionidae > Myotis > Myotis brandtii. The sequence goes on along the minus strand of NW_005353887.1, from coordinate 828,386 downwards.
AATGACATTCCAATTAAATTGATTTTAACCATATAATCTCAAATATGACATATATTTTTTGTTATTTATTTATTTATTCACATTTACAACTTAATAAGTATCTTCCCACTAATATCTCTGTCTTTATTCTTGACTTGAATGTTAGATGAAAAATTGGCTAAGAATAGACCAATAGTACCACAGTACGGTCTATTAAGTTAAATGTGGAAGAAAACTGGGTAGCATCCTGGAGAATCTCTCAAGGAGTCAAGAGAGGTAGGTTAGACAAGACAATTAGATCTTGTTTGGGACAAAATGCTTCCTTTCCACAATATAGCAGTATTTTTCAACACTATTTTTGTTTTGTTTTTTTTAATCCTCACCTGAGGATATTTTTCTATTGATCTTTTAGAGAGAGTGGAAGAGAGAGGGAAAGACAGAGAGAAACTTCGATATGAGAGATACACATCAATTGGTTGCCTCCTGCATGCGCCCTGACCAGGGCCTGGCCCGGGGAGGACCCTGCAACCAAGGTAAGTGCCCTTGACCAGAATTAAACCCAGGACCTTTCAATCAACAAGCCAACGGTCTATCCACTGAGCCAAACCGGCTAGGGTTACACTATTAATATTGGATCTCATTCTTCAATTTAATTTTTTTAAAGAAAAACAGATCTTCACTGAGAGAAAATCCAATCCCATACTCCCTTCTTAGTGTTCTCCACAGAGCAGGTAATCTCTTCCTAAACTTCCTAAACTTGCATTTACCATTTAAAACCTATTGCTGTAGTGTTTTGTTTTGCTTAGCTGGTCTTTCAAAAATGAGGATGTTTCCTACAAATATTCATCCAGTCTTAAACAATTGCAGGGAACTTTGTGCCTTTCTGTCAGATAGAACTGATTGACCAAAGATAAATAGGGCAGGGCACATGAATGTCATTTCACCACAGTCAACACCATTCCCTACTGTATTCATGTCTGGCCACGGAAACTTTGACTATATCTTTTCAGAGAATAAGATGTATAATGCATGATTCTCTACATGTTCTGTAAATAATACACTCACAGATTTCCTAGTCAGACTCTTGGTGCTGAGAATTTTCTAGGATTCCAAAATAAATTTGTGCGTGCTATTGCGATAGACATACTTTTGGAGACAAAAGGCAAATATATAACCTCTATTTTTTTAATACAGTAGTCAGCATTACATACACTCTATACACAGCTGCTCTGTCTTGCCACTACATCATTATGAAAGGGCCAAGGGAAAACTAATTTTGCAAGGGTGGGAATAATGTTTTGTCAAATAACCATAATAGAATGATGAAAGTTCACTATCATTCATCTAAGGCTTTGATTTGAAAAAAAGTGAGAGAGTGCTAGCAATTTGGCTCAGTGGATAAAGTGTTTGCCTGCAGACCAAAGGGTCCCAGGTTCAATTCAGTCAAGGGCATGTACATTGATTGCATGTTCCTCCCTGGCCCGGGCCTGGGCCCTGGTCAGGGCGAGTGCAGGAGGCAACCAATGGAGGTATTTCTTTCACATTGATGTTTCTTTCTGTCTTTCCCTCTCTCTTCCACTCTCCCTAAATATCAATGGAAAAATATCCTCGGGTGAAGATTAACAACAATAGCAACAACAACAAAAGTGAGAGAGACATTGATTGCATGTTCCTCCCTGGCCCGGGCCTGGGCCCTGGTCAGGGCGAGTGCAGGAGGCAACCAATGGATGTATTTCTTTCACATCGATGTTTCTCTCTGTCTTTCCCTCTCTCTTCCACTCTCCCTAAATATCAATGGAAAAATATCCTCGGGTGAAGATTAACAGCAATAGCAACAACAACAAAAGTGAGAGAGCCCACTGCTTAATTGTTAATTACAGTTTTTTATGTTTTTCTGTAAAATAGCAATGAACCCAGTTGGCATTGTTAAATTTTATATTCCCATTTTACTATAGTCTACATTTTCTCTCTGCCATTCTCCCTGATTTCTCTCAACGATCTGATCACTGGCCTCCTCTCTCCCTATGTTAGGCTCAGTCAGATGTTCCACACCAAAGATGCCTTGGAGCTACCGAATCCTACTGTTCTTTAGTAGGATTACCCTATTAACTTATTTGTATATTAACAGTCTCAATCCATTCCTAAGCTAGCACTCTTGAAGATAAAGCTGGTTCATTGTTCCTGGCCCCTCTATAATAATATATGTTCTTTTGGCCATGTTCTTTTTGCTTGCCACATTCATCACATATTTTAAAATTTATTTATACTTCATCAAAGCATAGGTGTTACATTTGGTCCTTTTTCCTCCAAAAAAACCATATTTTTTTTATTAGATATGTTAGAAAAAGGAACTTTTCTCCCTTAACCTTTTATCCTTACCCTGTGGAAAATTCAACGAGATAAAAACAAATGCAACTCTATGTTCTTTAGTCTCTACTTCAAAAGTACACAAGGGCACTGAAGTATACCCTCAATTCACCAATCTTCAAAGTCTAAAAATAAGCAAAATAACTCATGCTTTCCTTGGCCCAGCCGTTGACAGCCGCTTCTCTGTGATGTTTGGGTTCCTAGACAGTCTAGTGAGTTTGGGTGTCTAGTGCTTGGAATACTCAATGGAGCCACCCTATCTGAGGTCCAGCCACCTTCCCAGAAGCTGCCACAGGGTGGCGCTGGGCTCGTACCTGGGTCTCCTTGTGCAATCCAAAGTTCTCCTGACCCCTTTTCCTCATCCCCAGAAATCATTGTTTAGTTTAGACTAGAAAAACGCTCTCTTCAAACTTTTCTCAGATATAATTCCTCTCTCCTTTAATTAGCCAGGGTCTGGAAAAAAATATTTTCAATGTACTTTTAGAAATAGAATTGAGGAAAAGAATTGTCTGAAGTGTCTGAAGATTCTTCTGTCCTCACACAAAAATCACTTTAAGAATCACAGGGTCACCAGTTTAAACAAGGAACAAGGTGGAAATAGAGAAATAAGTTACAGTCTCAGATAACTTATTCTGTCATGCAACGTTGGA
>NW_005353887.1:812449-825005 GCF_000412655.1 Myotis brandtii | reverse complement strand
TGGGGGAGGGGTCGGAGATAATGTTGACTCCACTTGACCAAAGAGCCTAAACTCAGGACTTAGTAGCATGTAATAACACACATAGTTTGCTCTCAGTTGTATGAAATAAATATTATATAGGAAAAAATCCAGAAAATATATACATCAATCATCAATTATTGGAATCATGATATATTTTCCCTATAGTTTCTAAAAGGGCCACTTATTACTACTTTAATAACATATTTATTTTTAGGAAAGTAGAAAAGAGATCTGGGAACATTATAAGCAATGTAGCCGAGTTAGGAGACTGCCCGGAAAGAAATCCCAGTCCAGCCACTTTCTATCTGGGTGACCTGAAGCCTTTGTGTCTTGATTTCAGCATCTGTGAAAGGGAGCAATAGCAATCATTTCTTCACTGGGTTCTTGTAAGGTTAAACAAGTTAAGGAGTTGAAAATGCTTAGAATAGTATATTGTATGAAGTATATGTGTTAAATATTATTTTTAGGAAAAATATCTCTACGTTTAAGGCAAAAAGTTTCTATATGTTATAAATAACATGACACAGAAATATTTCACTCAACCCCTCATACTATATTTGCAAATGTGAGATCATAAGTATAGTTGAAACATAAAACCTTTGCTTTGGTGAAAAAAAAGTGTTTAATGTTCACTCCTAGAAGCCATGTTGTTTATTTTATATCCTCAAGTATTCAGATGAGCTCATATATCTGATTTCTCTTATAAAATATAATTGATTGACATGTTCATTAATTATGAGGGAGAAGAAGTAAATATAAAAATTTTCCTTAAGAGAAAACTGGCAAGTATAGTAAATCATTACTGGGAAAAAAGAAATACATAATTGTTTCTATAACCATAGGGACAAATAGTATTTTCTTTTATCAGGAATATACCAGAGTATATTTTTCTTTAATTTCCCAAACCTTCCCCTGTAAGTTAAACTGGTAACCTCCTAAATGCAGCTTCCACTAAAGGAACATTGTTCAATCACATTAGATACTGGGAAAAACCACACTGTGAACAAAGCAATGTTGACATTTCACTCTTTGTGTGTTAAAACATCAGTCTACTAAGTAGTGTCATTTATTTTGTCTAACAACAACATAATGGAGAGAGCACATTTAGAGACTCCGGGAGAGAGGAGTCAGATAGTGGCATGACATCCACACATCATCTATTGTATATCCTGCAGAGATTTAGACATTTTGTGTGAGTGTTTATTATTACTGTTTTCCAGGAATTCAATGGTTTCTCTTATTATTCAAAATCATGTTTTTTTCTGTGTCACAGAAAGAACCCCAAAGGATATATTTTGCATTTCTGGACATTTTGTTTTGTTTTGTTCTGTTTTTGAATATATTTTTATTTTCAGAGAGAGGAAGGGAAAGGAATAGAGAGATAGAAACATTGATGAGAGAGAAACATCATCCATCGCTGCCTCCTGCAACACCTCCTACTGAGGATCAAGCCAGCAACCCAGGCATGTGCCCAAACTGGGAAGTGATTGGTGACCTCCTGGTTCATAGGTCGACGCTCAACCACTGAACCACATTGGCCAGGCTGAACATTTTTTTGACTAGGCTATTTACTCATTCATTCATTTGTTAATGAACCAATTTATTGAATACCTACCATGCACTTTATAATATTCTAGACCAGTGATGGCGAACCTATGACACGCGTGTCAGAGGTGTCACGTGAACTCATTTTTTTGGTTGATTTTTCTTTGTTAAATGGCATTTAAATATATACAATAAATATCAAAAATATAAATCTTTGTTTTACTATGGTTGCAAATATCAAAAAAATTATATATGTGACATGGCACCAGAATTAAGTTAGGGTTTTTCAAAATGCTGACACGCCGAGCTCAAAAGGTTCGCCATCACTGTTCTAGACACTGGTGCTTTAATGTAAACAGCACAGATCAAATGCCTGCTTTCTTGGTATTTGGATTCTAGTAAAAAAAGATAGACAGTAAATACACAAATGCACATCATGTCAGGTAGGGATAATAAATTTTATGATAAAAAATGAATCAGGATTTGGATGATAGAAAGTAACTCTGAAGTATGCTGCTGTTTCAGAGAGGATGGTCAAAGATGGCCACTCGGATTAGGAGATATTTTAGGAGAGACCCTAATGAAGAAAGGGAGAAAGCCACATCTATCTCTATCTATGGGATGAGGCCTGAGAACAAAAAGTGCAAAACCTATGAGGCAGGAGAACACTAGGCCTTTGGGGGATAGTTATGAGTGCCATTGCGGCTGGAGCAGAGTAAATGAGCCGGGAAGTAATTAGAGATAAGGTCAGAGAGAAACCAGATCAGGAAGGGCCTTGTGGGACAAAGGAAGGACTAGGGATCTCACTTTACAAGCGATAGGAAACCATTCAAGTGGTTTGAGAGAAAAAAATGGCATAATCAGACCTTCTTTTATAACTATTACTCTGACTTCTGTGCAGATTTAGGTACAAGGGGACATGGTAGAAGAAGGAAGTCAGGGATCCTATAACAAGAGATGATGGTGGCTTAAACTGGCAGTAAAAGTTAAGAGGTTAACATTGGCAGGATGTTGTACACATTTTGAATGTGAGTCTATAGAATTTATTATTGGATTGTATGTGCGATATAAAAAAGAATATCTAAGATTATTCTTAATTCTAACATTGTCCATAGTTTCCTATTTTTACATTTTTTTGTTTTCTCTCTGATGTTGCAAATAAGTAGATACCATAATATAGAGATGAATTAAATCTTATTTTTTGTTGGTTTACTTTCATTGTTTTAGTAGTAGTGAGTCAGAGGGCAATGTGAGATGTCAGATAATGGCAATTATACAAAGAAAATAGTTTCTAGTAATCTGCTTCTCTCCTAGATAACTGAAAACACACAGGTAAAGCTAGATTTAACTTATAATTTAATGTGTGTTTATATATGGGACAGAAACATGACTTCTTTTTTTATAATTTTATTGATTTCAAAGAGAAAGGGAGAAGGAGAGATAGAAACATCAATGATGAGAGAGAATCATTGATTAGTTGCCTCCTACACGCTGCCTACTGGAGATTGAGCCCAAAACCCGGGCATGTGCCCTGACTGGGAATCTAACTGTGACCTCTTGGTTCATAGGTTGACACTCCTCCACTAAGCAACACCAGCTGAGTAAAACACGACTTCTTAGTGTTAGTGGAAGAAATAAGTGGCAGGGGGGCAAAACATGAATTCTGAATATAAAATCACTATGATTATATATTTAAGAGATTGGTTTATGATATAATCATAATTTTAAATACAAAATGGCATCAATGTGTGACCTAATTAGAATAAATTTTAATTTATTAAAATGTATTAAGGGATCTATAAATGTATAGTTTAAGCAATTATTTTGAATGACTTCAAGATAGATTATTGTTTTAGTTATCTATTGTTGCCTAATAAACCATTTTAAAGCTTGACAGCCTAACACAATAAGTTCTTATTTTTTTTTAATGATTCTTTAGATTGACTGAGCATATCTGGAAAGTTCTTACTTAAGGTTTACAAATGGCTACAGTAAGATGTAGACTGAGAATGTACTTACCTGAAGGATCAAGAGGGGTGTACATCCAAGATAACTCTTACGGACTAGCTTCAGTTTTCTCACACTGTAGTGGTTTTAGAATAACTAGAATCATTACATGGTTTCTGGCATCCCCCAGAATGAATGTTCCAAGAGGAGAGGCAGTGGAAGCCACCACACCAATTACACATTAGACACAGAAATACACAGCTCTCCCTCCACATCCTTCTATGTTGGTTAAGCAGTTATATGGTATGTTGGTGGTCCCCAAGACCACCCCTATGTTCAGAGATTTGCTAGGACTCACAGAACTCAGCTTGTAGCAACACAGAGCACATACACTCTTCTTCCAGCAATGTATGAGCTGTTTTTACCCAGTGAAGCCCATTAAAAATTCAACACTCAAAGATTTTATCAGGGACTGGTCATATAGAAACCCTAAGCCTAGAGCATACAGAAATTCCAGACTCCTAAAAATAAATCAGATGTTCAGCATAAGCAATGTCTTTTGTACAGATGGTTTTAAGCAAAGTGATCCACCCTTAACCTTTATGAAAACTTTGATGTAAGAGTGGGACACTGTTTACCAGTCCAGTTCTCAGAAGCCAGCCAGTAGCCAACTTTGTAAGCAGACTTTTCTAAGGATAGTGTTAGTTTGCTAGGACTGCCATTAGGAAATGTCACCAAGGAGGTGGCTTAAACAATATTGTGTTATTTTCTTAGGGCAGTCCTGTGCTAGAATATATGTTCTCTCAGTTTTGAAGGCTAGGAGTATAAATTCAAGGTGCTGGAAGTGTTGGTTTCCGGTGAAACTCTGTTTTGCTTGCAGATAGTCTTCTATGTTTTTAGATGGCTTTTTCTCTGTGCATCCACATTCCTGGTATTTCTTCCTCCTGTTATAAGGACAACAGTTATATTGAATCAGGGCCCACCCAAATGTCCTCATTTTAACTTGCATCTTACAGATCTTATCTTTAAATATGGTCACATATAAATTTTGGGGAGATGCAATTCAGCCCATAAAAGATAGACTCCAGATTGCTAGGTTATCTCATTTCTGCACGTAGGGCACATCTTAATTCAAGGGAAGGTAAAATAAACTGCTTATTTTGATGAGGAATGACAAAGATTTGCAGCAATCTGTTATCTAACATATGATATTACTTTGTTAAAACAGTTTTCAGTGCTATTGGATTCTCAGTCAGGTGTGAGAATATGTATAAGGAAATAAGAGATTTCCTTAAATGTTTATATCTATCAACCAGTATACACATGTGAGTACATTTTCCAATGTTATTTTAATTTTCATTAAATTTGGGAAGTTTAATTAAATGTCACCATATTTGAATTAACTTATAGTCCTGAAAATATTGTGGTTGATAGTATAAAATAATTATGGCTTTAAAATATTTTACCAAATTCTTGAATATCACTGAGAGTAAAATTTAAATTGAAATAACTATCAAACAATTCTTTCTGTATTATGTTTGTACAGTGTTATTTTATGCTAACTTTTTTTTGGTCTGTCAAGATAAATTTTGAATGACATTATATCTATTATTTGATTTTTGCAGTGTTACTGATGTATGATGAATGCTCACATAGGAAGAAAAATAATTTTATTTACTGATAAAACAAATAAAATTATTTTACATAAATTAAAGCCAAAACCAATTTTGTTTAATTTGGGTTAAATATATGCAATATCTCTGAGACCTCAGGGAGAAGGATTTTAATGAAAAAAAAAGCAAATATTTGTATGTTGCCTACTAGCTTCATATTGCTGTCCAAGTTATTCTCACACACTGTCCAAATGATTTTAGGAATGCCTGTACAAGATATAGAACTTGTCAACATTAATACGTACTAAATATAATGGCATACACCTTCCCACACCATTGCCAGCTCACCCATTCATTTTCTTTCTTAAATTTAAATCTGATGAGTTCTTTTCTTTTTTTTTTTAATCTTTGCATAGGTTGATGCCTTAGGAGAACTTAACATTTTTAGTTCTCCAAGTGATACTAATATAAAACTTTCTTTGTGAAAAGCCTTATTTTAATGTGCTTTCAGAGTATTGAGTTATACTCTTTTTGCTTATTTTAATTAAAGGGTCCCTTGGATATATTTTTGTGGACAAGATTTACCAAGCATCTGTTAAAACACAGAAAATTGAATTCAGAAATCCACTTTATATATCACTGAGTTTAACAGAGCCCTAGAAAACAAGATGCATAGATATGGATTGTATTTCATAATTGACAAAAGTGGGGCTTTTGTAGGAAAATCTTGAATTTAGAAAACAGATATAGAACATGGGAGGATAAAATTCAAGTGTAGACCATAGGAAGATAACCCTGGATACATTTATACATAAAAGACAGGATGTGGAAGTACTGCTATCCAAATCCTAAAGCCAACAAAAGCCTTGAAAATTTGGGAAATAAAACAACTTAATGTGTTTCTTGAAAACACACACACACACATACACACACACACACACACACACACACACACACACACACACACACACAGGATTTTACAGAAACTGAGTCTTTATGACCTCAACCTTGGTCTTGGTTTGGGGACTCACATCAAGTGGAGTGTCATCACTGAAACATTTGTTTCATCTGGTAACAAGGTGTCAGGGCAATTTTATTTGAAAACAGTGAAGTCAAGATGTGTAGAGTTGGCTGGTGCCCTGTTCCTCAACACATGCTTGCCCCATGTGTCTAGAAAACTTTGATATGAGATTGTTGTGCGCATGAATGTTAACAAGATCTCTTTTAACATCTAATGCTGACATCAGATATTGGAATCGGCTTGGGATTAACACTACATTTGAGATAACACATCATTCTCAATGATAATTTAGACAACTTATCTCATATTTAGCATAGTGTTTATTTCCTATCTCTGCATTACCATTTCATATACTCTCTAGGCCATATACTAGTACATTCATATTTTGGTTTTTAATATAATCTCTAGCATTACTTTAGAGTTTACCAGTAAGTGTGAAATATACTGCAATATATATTTTTAAATAAGATGTTAGCAATCAAGATAAAGTCTAAAGATTAGGATTCATTATTAATATGCTCATTTGAGAATGACCATGAATATGAGAACCTGTCAAAAGTGGACTCAGCATGAATTTAGTTTATCTGATAATGACTTCCATTTGTTCCATCTTGGAATTGTCTATTTAAATTACAAATTCATTTTAGAATTCATATCAATATGCACTTGAAACTTTAAATTATAATGTGCATGGAATCTAATGGAGAAAATAAGCAAACAAAATAGAAACAGATTCATAATGCAAAGAACAAACTGACTACTGTCAGAGGGAAGGGGTGTTGGGAGACTGGTGAAATAGGTGAAGGGATTAAGCAAGAAAAACAACAGCAAAAACTCAGACAGACAATAGTATGATGATTGCCAAAAGAAAGGGGGCTTGGTGGGAGACAGAAGAGGATAAAGGAGGATAAACGGTGATGGAAGGAGACTTTACTTTGGGGGATGAACACACAATACAATATACAGATGGTGTATTATAGAATTGTACACTTAAAATCTATATAATTTTATTTACCAATGTCACCCCAATAAATTATATATATTACAATTAAGTGCAGTTAATTCTACCATGCATCAAATAAAATTTACAAATGGTTATATGATCCTTGATAACTTTTATAATCTAATAAATTTTAACATAAATTTAAAGCTTAGATCTAAAATGTTTTACTAAGACATTGAGCATTCATTGTTTTAATTATATAATATGGAGGTATTAAATGGCCATGGTTACAGATACAATAAAATTAGTAAAATAAGCAAATATTCTGTTCTAAATTTTTTGCAGCATACCTTTAACATTTTATACCTGAAGTTTTCATATTACATATAAATAGCTGGGTTGAGATTCTGTTATTTATAGTAATCCTGCTGGGCAAAATTGGCATATTGATGATACCAATTAAAAGTTGGCTAATAATTATGAAAAATTGGAAAATTCTATTTACTGTTGCCTATAGTAAAGATATTCTTAGTTGTGTAGGGCAATAGGATCATCACTTTAAAATGCATTCCAAAAGAGATAATGAAAGGTGCAATGCAGTTTTGCAGAAATTTACTTTTATTGTCTTGGATAGTGGCAGATCCATCACACAGAGCACTGAAGGTAAGCAATTGCCAGATGGATATATCAGAATATAATCAACAGCCTAATAGCAATAATTGTGAAGCTAGAGGTAATTTTAATATTCTGAGTAACTGTTGATGTCAGAGTCTCAGCCATGCATATTATGTTTTCTCAAGTTTTTGCATGATATTATCAGTAGTCAGCTATGTCTATACCTAGACAAGAACTTTTCTCAGGTAATCGCTCTTACTCTAGTAAATCTGATGGGAAACCCTTATGTCAGGAGATGTGATAGGCACTGGAGATGTTGGCTAAACCTGTTACATTAGAATTTTATTGCATGTATTTCTTAAGAATAAATGTTTAACAAAAAAGACTTTGGCAGCAGTATTTGAGTCTGAAAAATTTTTAAACGTTGAGCAGAATTGCCCAACATAATTAAGGGTAGAGGAATTAAGCTCACTTTTCTCCCTTAAGTGTTTTTGCCAGGGAATAGAACCTTTGGCAACAGAGCCAGTAGAAAAATGGAGCCATGCCCATTGCTACACCACATTAAAGAGAATCTGGTCACAGTTTCTAATACTAATGCCTACAGGAATAACGCCTACAGTGGTCTATCTTTTTGTTAACATAGCTGTTTCCTTCTCTTTCTTGCTCTTTCCTATGGGATTTAGTCATTTGGTGATATTAGTTCTGCTGTTATTGTTTCTTACTATTTCTGTTCCTTTCTTGAATGTGGTGAGTCATTCAGAAAATGAACAAACATTTATTGAAGTCCTACTATGTATAAAACCTATATGAAGGTACTAGGGCATAAATATTTTATTCTGACTATAAAAAGCTACAGAAAATTATAATGCTGGTTGTATGTGAACTTGGCCTGGAAAAGTGCAAAGCATTTCAAAAGTACAAAGACAGGTTTGAAGAAAGGGAAGTCTCATGAGATCTGAGCTGAGAAAGAAGAGCCCAAGCCCCAGGCTAGGTCATAAGGATCTAGAAATTATAAATATTCAGTCTTGATAAGGAAGAAGTTGTTTGGTGTGAAGGATATTATTTTCTAGGACTACCTTCCACAGGCAGGAGGTACAGCAAGCAAGCAAGAGTTGTATCTTACTCTCTTTTGGCTGCTGTGGCAAAATACCATAAACTAGGAAGCTTATAAACAACTAGAGGCCCAGTGCATAAATTCGTGCACCAGTGCACAGTCGGGGCCTGGGAGGGATGCGGGAGATTGGCCAGCCGAGGAGGGACTGCAGGAGGGCTCCAAGGTGTGCCTGGCTTGTCTCACTCAGTCCCGATCGGCCAGACCCCAGCAGCAAGCTAACCTACCAGTCAGAGCATCTGCCCCCTGGTGGTCAGTGCACGTCATAGCAACAGGTTGACAGGTCGACTGTCTTCCCTGGTGGTCAGTGCACATCATAGTGAGCGGTTGAGTGGTCTTAGCATATCATTAGCAACCCTTTGACTGGTTGAATGGACGATTGGACACTTAGCATATTAGGTTTCTATTATAAAGGATAGGATAGGAGTTTATTTCTCACTGTTCTGGAGTCTGGAAAGTCCAAGATCAATATATTGTCAGATTCAGCGTCTGGTGAGGGCCCACTTCCTAAAAAGCCATTTTTGTTTGTTTGTTTGTTTTTTCACTGTAACCTAATATGGTAGTAGGGGTCAGGGAACATTCTGGGTCCTCTTTTATAAAGGCACTAACCATATTCATGAGGGTTCTGGCCTCATGACCTAATCACACCCAAAAGGCCCCACCTCCTAATTCTGTCACCTTGGTGTGCTAGGATGTCAACATATGAAGTTTGTGGGGACAAAAATATTCAGACCATAGCAAGTTAAGCAAATAATAAGATGCAAAATGTAGAAAATTGTATAATTATTTTCTTTATTTCCCCCTGTCAGTTTATTTTGTGCATTAGATTCCACATTAGTGAGGTCATAAGGTATTTGTCTTTCTCTGTGTGGCTTATTTAGCTTAGCATAATATTCTCCAGGTCCATCCATGCTGTCGCAAAGGGCAAGAGTACCTTCTTGATTAGAGCCGGATAGTAGTCCATTGCATAAATGTACCACAGCTTTCTTTTTCACTCATCTACTGATGGGCATTTGGCCTATTTCCAGATCTTGGCTTATAATTCTTCTTGAGCTCCATTTCCACAGAATGAGTTCTGTACCTTATTTGAAAATTTTCAATTCCTAGGTTATCAAATGGTACTAATCAAGGGCAAAGTATTTGAAATCTGAATAATTGTTATTTTGCAGCTAATATTATTGATTGTCTACATCTGTACTTGCCCCAATAGGAAAAAAGCCTATATTAATATTAAAATAATATGAATACATAGTAAAAGATTCATACTTTCATGTTTATCGAATTGTTATATCTTAAAAAGTTGCAGTTAGTGTATTCATTTCATATTGCTGCTGTAACAAATTGCCACTAACTTGATGGCTTAAAACAATTCACATATCAGTATTTTATAATTGTGACAGAATTGAGTTTCTCTGGACTAAAGTGTTGGCAGAGCTAAGTTTTTTATTCTGAAGACTCACAAGCATGTCAAACTCACGGCCAGCCGGCCGCATGCTTGCTAGGGGATAAGCCAATTAACTGTGTGTTTTCTTTAGCATTCAGAGGTTTCCAGCATTACTTCCTTCCATCTTCAAAACCAGCAAAGGCTAGATCAGTCTGGTGTCCCTGGGAGGTGACCTGGGCGAAGTCCAGGAGGATGATGCATGGACAAGTTGGCATCCTTGTTGTATTCTAGAAATGACAAACTTGACAGGAAGGTTAAAAGGCATAATTCAAAAGTGAGGAGACTTGTAACAACTAAAAGTCTGGTGAGAGGTAAAAACCCATGTGATAAAGGGAAAGATAAACTTATAGTGTCTCCAATGGGAGGAGTGGCTTCCCTGGAGGCAGGTGTATCCTACCTATCTGAAGCCCCTTTTCCCACTAAATCTAAATTAAGCGAAAGGAGATATTCTAAGATTTTCCCCATGAGAAACTGTGGAACTTTCTGTCTGAACTCTTAGGCCAGAAAAGGGAAAGCAGTTTCCAGTGAAGCTGATAGACTGTCCATGTTTCATTGTCTCAACCATAAGTCCAAACCGTTGAGTCTCATTTCAGAAGAAGGTGATGCAAATGGCTTCTATAGTGAGGCCTATATTGTGTGAGCAATCGATCATGTAAACAAGAATATAGGCATACATTTTATGAAAACAGAAGCAGGAAAACACAAAGGTTAATGCACACAGCAAATCATAAACCAATTGTGAAGATTTCCATATGCAAGTCTTCTGCTGGAATGAGAGCAAGCAGTGACAATCCCACAGATTGTCTGCAGTTAGAACATTTCTGGTGTTGTTAGGTGCGGAGGTCTGTATGGCATACACAGATACAGTCTTAAAACAAAATTTTGAAGACAGTTAATTGCACTGGAGTTCAATACCCACAATTGGTATGGTGATTTTCATTGAAACACACTTTATTTTCTCCCCCTAAGATTACCCTCATGTTCAATGAGACTGTATTAAGTCCAATTTTAGTATGGCTTGATTATTTGCATAAACACAAGAGTAGCAATTGATCAAATTGATCACACGGTCTTTCTCAAATTGGCTTTGCTGAAATCCCATTCACAAGGAATCTTTGGATTAAGCTTTAGTGAGCAGTCAGCCCCTCAGAGTGGAAATGGGCAATAGTGGAAGCCAAACAAATTTTCTGTAGCTTATTCTGTTTTTTCCCTACAACTCTAAGCATAGCTGGGCCAATAGTAAGGTAAAAATTATTTGTTACGAGAATAACTTGGTGCTAGGAAATTTAGTATTTAATAGCCCTTGTTTGTCATGATCTTATCTTGCGTTCAGAAAATTTGGTGTCTGCTTCAGCTGGTATTTATTTGATAAACAGTGTCTAAGACACAAGGTCATTTCCAGCCAATTGCCTGTTTGGGTATATAAATGTTACCTTTTCCTGAGATTCCCATAGCCAAATGCTGGAAGTTTTAGATACAGACTGATTTTTCCAAATTGAAAATTCACAAAGCTGCCTGCTTCTTTAGAGTATCAATCCTCAATACACACAATTATTATCTCATTTTACAAATAAGGAAATTAAAGCTAAAACAATTAAGAACCTGACTAGAGGTCACAGTGCTGGTAAATGGCTTATCTGGAATTTCAACTCAGATTTTTAAAATTCTAAAGACTTAACTACTGTACTTCAGGAAGTCTATAGTATTTTTTATTTTAAGCATGATTCTAACTATTCATTACTTTTATATAACTAAAGAGGGATGCAAAATGAAACAAAGGTAAAGATCAAGATAAGAGGAGAGAAAACAAGAGGTGAAAGGGAAGGGGAATAAAAGAGAAAAGATATTAGAAATCAACCCTCCATTCTTTCAGTTTGGCATCTATTGCTATAATAATGCTACTAAGGTTATGTAATTTCTTAGTGATAGATCTAATAATTTTGAGCCACCTTTGCAATCCTGGAATGAAAGCCACCTGTAATATTGGACAGTTTTCATAGATGCAGAGAATATAATTTGTTTTCCCTAGTTTAAACAAACAGAATTTTAGTATGGGGTATTTGGTTATATACAGAATTTCTTGGAAAGTCAGAAAACCATGCTAGGATATATAGAGGCAAATGCAGGAGAGATTCCTGTCTAGAAGTGATAGGCTATGGTGCCAAATTGAGAGCAAGAGAGGGAAAAGGGATGGATATATGGGTTTTCAGGGTTTAATATGTTATTGGGGGTTTTTTGTTCATTTTTTATTTTTATTTTTATTGAGAGAGAGGATGAGAATTTGAGAATTAGCCAT
>NW_005353887.1:797106-811591 GCF_000412655.1 Myotis brandtii | reverse complement strand
CCAACAAAGATGGTGGCTAATTTGCATACTGCAGGCAAATCCCGCTGCGCTGCCCCGCCTGGGGCTGGCGGCAGCGTGATCCCCAGCTGCTGGCTGCCCCAGAGCGAGATCCTGGCCTGCTGTTTATGGGGCGGGGTGGGCGGGGCGGGCAGCAGCACGATCCAAGCGGCCACCCGATCCAGCGCGGGATCTGGGCCTGCCATGGCGTACCATCTGCCACCAGGGGAACGGGCCTAAGGCAGCAGGTGGTTATCTCCCAAGGGGTCCCAGACTGTGGGGGGGCACAGGTTGGGCTGAGGGAACCCCCCCGCCAGTGCACAAATTTTTGTGCATCAGGCTTCTATATACTAGAGGCCTGGTGCATGAAATTTGTGCACAGCGGAGGGTCCCCTCAACCCAGCCTGTACCCTCTCCAATCTGGGACCCCTCGGGGGATATCCGAAGGGATCAGGCCTAAACCGGCATTCAGACATTCCTCTCACAATCCTGGACCGCTGGCTCCTAACCACTCACCTGCCTGCCTGCCTGATTGCCCCTAACTGCCCCCCTGCCAGCCTGATCACACCTAACTGCCTCTGCCTGCTGACATGGTTGCCCCCAACTGCCCCCCTTGCCAGCCTGGCCACCCCATGCAGACAGCTGTTCAGTCGTTTTGTCGCCCCTCACTAAACCCCCCTCCTTGCCTGGTCGCCCCATGCAGCCTGCTGCTTGGTCGTTTGGTCACCCCTCACTGGGTCATTTGGACCCCCCTGCCAGCCTGGTCGCCCCACGCAGCCTATTCGGTTGTCCGTTTGGTTGCGATGGTTGCTTAGGCATTTATATAGATAGATTTTCAAAAATTAATGGTAGTCAATATATTAAATAGATGCTAAAGTATTTGAAATTTTCTTATTGGATTATTGAGTAATGAGATTGTATTTTCAATTGTTTGTGATTGTTAGCATATTTAAGTAATATACTAGAGGCCCAGTGCACGAAATTCGTGCACTCCAGGGAGAGGGTCCCTCAGCCCAGCCTGAGCCCTCTTGCAGTCCAGAAGCCTTCTAGGGATGTCCAACTGACAGCTTAGGCCCATTCCCCAGGGAGAGTGGGCCTAAGCTGTCAGTAGGACATCCTTAATGCTACCGCAGAGGTGGGAGAGGCTCTCACCACTGCCTCTGTGCTCACCAGCCGTGAGGCATGAAATTTGTGCACAGGGGGAGGGTCCCCTCAACCCAGCCTGTACCCTCTCCAATCTGGGACCCCTCGGGGGATATCCGAAGGGATCAGGCCTAAACCGGCATTCAGACATTCCTCTCACAATCCTGGACCGCTGGCTCCTAACCACTCACCTGCCTGCCTGCCTGATTGCCCCTAACTGCCCCCCTGCCAGCCTGATCACACCTAACTGCCTCTGCCTGCTGACCTGGTTGCCCCCAACTGCCCCCCTTGCCAGCCTGGCCACCCCATGCAGACTGCTGTTCAGTTGTTTTGTCGCCCCTCACTAAACCCCCCTGTGGGCCTGGTCGCCCCACACAGCCTGCTGCTTGGTCGTTTGGTCACTCCTCACTGGGTCGTTTGGACCCCCCTGCCAGCCTGGTCGCCCCACGCAGCCTATTCGGTTGTCTGATGAGAGAGAATCATTGATTGGCTGCCTTCTGCACATCCCATACTGGGGACTGAGCCTTCAACCCGGCCATGTGCCCTGACCAGGAATTGAACCATGACCTCCTGGTCTATAGGTTGAAGCTCAACTGCTGAGCCAAGCCAGCCAGGTGAGTAATCTGTTTTTTAAGTTAAGGTTTCTGTTTTTTACTATCATAGAATTCATTCTGAGCTAAGTGTGCCTCTTTCTGAATAACAAAGCATTATTTTATGTTTATGTTTATATTTTAGCATTTAATAATAAGAGAAAGATACCCAGGATTTTTTTTATTTTAAAAGTATAAGACAAAATTTGTTTTTAGACAACATTAAAAATTATAAGAACATTCAATATTCTAATATGGACCATATTCCAAATGTTTGCTCAGTTATCTGTGTAGAATGTGCTCTTGCTAAACCACAGAACCTCATTAAACCCATGATTTATATAAAAAGTAACTATAGTATAACTTTAATTTCTATGGGTTAGACAGATTTTTAAGGTGTTTTACTTATATTTTTCTCAGGAAAAACTCCATTACTTTGGCTAAGTGTTTTTAATCCCATTTTCCATAAGAAAAACTGAGACTAGTGTCTTTAATATTTCCAATATACCTTTAATAATTGGCAAATCAAAGCTGATTTCAAAACCCAGGCTTTAAACTACCATCCTATACTATAGATTGTACTTTGACCTATACACAATTGTCTGTCTAATTCAATGTTACCTGCATTAATTGGATGAAGATAGGGAGTAGATCACAGCATCTCTTACGACCACTCAAATGATATATTAACTAGATAATTCAGTATCACAGAAGACCATATTATCATGATTTCTATAAACAAGTAACAGTAAATTTGAAATACATATCTGACTTTGTTATATAACTCATCCTAGTTGCTGTAATTATTGCATATGTTTATTTTTCCATTTCTTATCATACACTCCACCTCTATGTATTTCACTATTGTGCTCTCTCTGACATTTACCATCCCATCCAGCACTGTATTTTACATAATAGTTAGTCACTAAATACTTGTTAAATTTGGATTAAAGTGGCAAACCTATTGGCTTGATTTCATTAGCACCTTATCTGGCAGCTTTTTATGCTAAAAAGCTGGAGAAGCCTTGTCTCTTGTGTTGTCAGCACTTCTGCAGATATTTTAAAAACAAGAAAAATGAACACATTCTGTTTAGTACTGTATTCTTACATAAATGGCCAAATTGCCTACTTAAATTAGAAAGAAAATCCAACTGAAGTTGCAACAGAATTTAAAGAACTATTAGCGATGCAAACACTGTTGACTGGGATTTGTCCTAAATTAAATAAACAAAATTTTGAATCTCCTAAAGTGATTTGTGAACAAAGGCCTACCAGTTCCCTTAATGAAGGTAAACACTGGAAAAAAAATCCAACAATACTTTCTTCTTTGGTTAAATTACATGCTGTGTGGAACTTATATTCTTAAAATATATTCCCCATTTTACTGGGAATGTTTTTATCTTACCTAAAATCAAGCTTTTAAAATATATAAGAAAATATTAATATGAAATTATTTACTTTCTGTTCAAATGCCAAATACCATCACAATGATTTGTAGAACTTTGCAGTGATTTCATTAACTAATATTTGTCTATATATTCAACTCCTGTACACAGAAATACAAACAAATTTTCAACATTTTTTACGGATGATTCTTAAAGAATAACATGCATCATAGTAATTAAGTTTTTAAATTGAAGTTAATTAGTATGGTCTCTTTTAGTATTAAGTTTCTGATCAACTTAAGTAGATTTGTTTTATGACATTATGTAATATTTCTAATAAATACTGACAGCTTTATGTCATGTACAAAAGGTTTCTTAAGAGATTTTGAAAAGGTTAAAATTATGTTCTCAGTTCTCATGTCAAATTTTGAATTGCTAGGGGACAAGAACCAGTTATTATATACATATATCTATTTTTATCCTCCGAAATACCTAGCAACGTGCTTTGCATATTTTACATTTTTATTAAGTAATTATTGAATAAAAGAAATTCTTAAGTTTTACTAAGTACTTCTTGAAAATATAGCAGAACATTAGGTTAAAAGGATGAAATAAGTAACAGAGGACACATGCATATTTTTTCACTTATATGAATATATTATTTAAACTAAAAATAAATTTATAAAGACTCATTTAAACCAAGATTAAAACTTTAAGTAAGCACTAACCGGTTTGGCTCAGTGGATAGAGCATCGGCCTGAGGACTCAAGGGTCCCAGGTTCGATTCTGGTCAAGGGCATGTACCTTGGTTGCAGGCACATCCCCAGTAGGGAGTGTGCAGGAGGCAGCTGATTGATGTTTGTCTCTCATCGATGTTTCTAACTCTCTATCTCTCTCCCTTCCTCTCTGTAAAAACATCAATAAAATATATTAAAAAAATCTTTAAGTAATTTGAGGATAACCTTTTTTCCCCTCTTATTAAAAAAAATTCCTTTATAAAATTTATTGTTGTACCAGTTCCTGTGAAGGTGCTAAAATGTAGATGTAGATCTTGTTTGCTAAGAGATTAAAATCAAAGGACTTATATGCAAGCATATAGGCCTAACCAATGGACACAGACAACAGGGGGTTGAGGGCATGAGTCGGGGGGATGGGAGGTAATATGGGGATAAGGACACATATGTAATAACTTAAAATTCGGGTAAAATTATACTTGATGGATTTTCAAGCGCTTATAGGTAAACAAGATGACAGTATTTAAAGTGAACATTATTTATAGAAGTTTCCCAACACAGTCACAAAACTAGGCCTGGTACCAAGTTATATCTACAGGGTGGGGCAAAAGTAGGTTTATAGTTGTTCCTATGAAAAATAATACAATAATTAATAAATAATAATACAAGAATAAACTCTGTTTTTCACAACTTTTGCCCCACATATTGGATGTCAACTATAATTGAAAAATAAGAAAAATTAAAAAATTATTCTGATAAACAAAAATAAATAAAATCAGTGTGTTAAATATGAAAACAAATTAAAAAATTATTCTGATAAACAAAAATAAATAAATAAATAAATAAAATCAGTGTGTTAAATATGAAAACAATACAAAAATACTTCAATACTAAGAATGCAAATTGAGAGAATTTCAGGTCTCCTGGTGATGGTTAAAAAGGACAACTGGAGGGAAAGGAATCTTAATGATATTTCAGACCATTGTATCTGCATTTCCCCCAACTTGTCATGATTTCTTATGGTGGTACCATTTCACATACTCCCTTCAGTCCCTTTTCTCTTAAATCCTTTGTCTCCTCTATTGGAACAACTTGTGCCTCTTCCCAAACCATCTGTCTGACCAAAGCTTAGTCATCCTTAAAGTAAAAGATCCATATTCAAATTCTCTTAGCAATATTTCCAGACACCAACACTGCCTCCCAATTAGTGGACAGTATCTTTCTTTTGTGCTTGTCTTCTGCACCCCTCAAAATAAGCTCAATTATATTACCTATGACAGGGCAAAGGAATAATTGCTTATCCATTTCTCCATTCTACTATAATTGATCTGATGGTAAATATGATGTCTTATTTATCTCAGAATCAGTTGTACATAATGCATTGTGTACAGTGCCCAATCAATAATAAACATCCAATAAATCTCACTGAATAGGAATGATAACGAGAAAATTGCATCATTTTCTCAGGATGTTGGAGAATAGGAAAAACTCAAGCCACTTCAGTAAATATAAGTTTATGTTATAAATAAAAGGGAATTAAGGAGGAAAAGAACAAGTTTCAAAAGCAAAATAGTAAGAATCAGTGGTGTGCTGGAAAATGATAATAAGCTCTTTAAAATTAAAACGCACACACCACCACCACCACCACCAAACTGATTTATAGCATTTGCCAATTTATTTTGGTGTCATTGGTCCACCACACAGGCCAGTTTCAAACTATCAAGTCAAGTTACTGACCTCAGAGTTTGAGAAAGATGAACACAATGGGCTCTTGCAAACTCATGCAGGCAAATCCAGCAGAGAACCCATGATGAACTAGAAAACCAGTCATCCTCTTCAATATATCACTGTGGTTCTCAGGGTCTGATACTCAACAGCCAGCACATTAGGGCGCAATGCTCCTGACTTCCTTCAGTGTTACCGTTATCATTCTTTTGTCCTTTGCTATTGACTAACTTCTCTCAATTCTCTTTTGTTTCTCCCTGCTAACTTCTGCTGGGTTGACTTCTATTGTCACATCATTCCTACCATGTCATGTCTTCTATTCATTGATGTTTCCATTCTTCTCTGCTACCTAATTCTACTGTCTACTTCCCACATACGTTTGGGGCAGTTGATATTCAAACTTGTTGAGAGAAATTTTTATTGATTTGGCAAGTTGCTATCTAATAGAAAATGCCAAAGTTAGTCCCCTCATTAAGAGTTTCCTCTTATGCTTCTGCTAAGAAAGCTTTGGGGCCAAGTTACTTCCACCCATCCCATTACTCCACTGTAGCTAGCATCACATAATCACCTGATTTGATAAAACAAAACCTATAAATAAGAAACCTCTTAGAAACAGCTATGGGACTGGCAAATTCTCTGATGTTATGCTATGGATGTATTGCCTTTTCTGTGAGAGATAGCCATGAGTAAGCTACATTTTTCATGGACAGTGAAGAACATGTGACACAATTTATAAAACTCTTTGATGATAGTATTTTGACAAAATAATAGTTTGATATATAAAGATATATGACACAGAATCATAGAATATATATACTATACAAACACACACACACACACACATATATATGTATATATGTGTACATATATATGCACACACACATATATATATGTATGCATACTAGTACATATAATAAAAATACTGTTGATATAATCTGATTGCACAAAATAATTAGAATTTTCCTGTAAACTTGATCTCATGGCCATACGTTGCAATTGCTTTTTCTTCAACTGTCCAGATACTACCTTTAGATATAAGTCGAGTAGAAGGCCTGAATTCATAGATGTCTAAAACAATTTGAAAAAGCACAACTATAAGATTTACATAAGCATTTTTAAAGCTGTTAAATAATAAGCCTTTATACATTTATATTCTAAAAATAAATATATATACATTTAGAAATGCTTTATATATCTAGAATATATATTTAGAAATATGTATTAAATGTGTATGTATACATAAACATGTATTAAATGTCTGAATACACACACACATATGAATAGAAAAGCTGTATCTGTATAGACAAAACAAATTTAATTATTTTCAACAACCTCTCCACACCATCACCACACATATACCACAAGTGTGTATTAGTAAAAAAGCGATGATAATTACATCAAGAACAAATTTATTAATTTCACAAAATTTATAAAACATTAGAAGCTTTATTTAAACAAAGGTACTCTTATATGGTTAAAATACTAGTAGCTGTATAAAACCACTTAAATGTCATAATGTGACTTTTCTTTAAAATTGTTATATATATATGTATATATATATACACACACACATATGTATATATGTGTACATATATATGCACACACACATATATATATGTATGCATACTAGTACATATAATAAAAATACTGTTGATATAATCTGATTGCACAAAATAATTAGAATTTTCCTGTAAACTTGATCTCATGGCCATACGTTGCAATTTCTTTTTCTTCAACTGTCCAGATACTACCTTTAGATATAAGTCGAGTAGAAGACCTGAATTCATAGATGTCTAAAACAACTTGAAAAAACACAACTATAAGATTTACATAAGCATTTTTAAAGCTGTTAAATAATAAGCCTTTATACATTTATATTCTAAAAATAAATATATATACATTTAGAAATGCTTTATATATCTAGAATATATATTTAGAAATATGTATTAAATGTGTATGTATACATAAACATGTATTAAATGTCTGAATACACACACACATATGAATAGAAAAGCTGTATCTGTATAAACAAAACAAATTTAATTATTTTCAACAATCTCTCCACACCATCACCACACATATACCACAAGTGTGTATTAGTAAAAAAGCAATGATAATTACATCAAGAACAAATTTATTAATTTCACAAAATTTACAAAACATTAGAAGCTTTATTTAATCAAAGGTACTCTCATATGGTTAAAATACTAGTAGCTGTATAAAATTACTTAAAGGTCATAATGTGACTTTTCTTTAAAATTGTTTTAATATTTTAAAAGATTATAATGAATATTTGACTAAGAAGCTTTATG
The DNA here is from genome assembly GCF_000412655.1 of Myotis brandtii. NCBI lineage: Eukaryota > Metazoa > Chordata > Mammalia > Chiroptera > Vespertilionidae > Myotis > Myotis brandtii. The sequence continues at coordinate 803,705 of NW_005353887.1, read as the reverse complement.
AATATGAATATCTTTTAGTTTAACCATGAAGAATATGTGCCAAGTTAAAAGTCTCTTAAGCAATAATTATTGGCTATTTTGTATGAGACATGCATGATATATCCTGAATAAATGAGTATATGAAGTAATAGATGCCATTTTGGGTGAAAATGTGACTATAATTTCCACCCGTAAATTATTATCATGTTCACTTATAATATGAATGCTAACTGTACATAATTGTATTTTTTAACATTTGACTTAATGTTGCTGTTAATATTTTACCATTAATATCTAGTAGGAAGGGGAAAAACATCTAGTAGGAGCAGATATGAGCTCATTTCTATTTTCCTGTCATACAAAAGGTGCACTCTTCTTCAGTAATTTGAATTTTTATCTTGTTATCTGTGTCTATTACTGCAATTACTATCATAGTTATAAAATTAAAATTTTGTTTCCTATTAATATTTGAAAACTGACAAAAAGTAAACTTGGTAATACTATTTTTAAATTACTTAAGACATTGAACAAGTATTTTATCTGATTTGTTGTTAACAAGTTATTGATAATACCCAATTATTAAAAAACTAGCAGACTTTCAATTTATGAAAATTAATTAGTTTAAACAAATAAAAATGTTCTATCCCATTAAAGAATGGAAAATTCTAATGATTTAAAATACAGGTTTTAGTAATAAATCTAGGTTGAATCCTTGCTTTGTTTCTTGTTATGGTCTTGTAGAAAGTTGGTTTATATATTCACTCACTTATGGATGAGTTCTATGCCTGAGATTATAAAAATAAATAAGGCAGATAAAGTCTCTGTCCTCATGAAACTTTCTCTTTTTTGGTAAATACAAACAGTAAACAAATACTTATAGTGTGATAGCATAGTACAGAGAACTACAGGAGTAAAAGGCACAAGGTTCTTAAACTATTTTCAAAATCAGAAAATCCTGGAAAAAGTCATGTTTAAGCTGATACTTGAAGGAAAAGTTAAGCTGGCTGAATCCAAATATATGAAATGACAATAACACTGAATTCGTAAAGCTTTGTAAATTAAATTAAAATGACACATGTAAAGCTCCTAACACTATTCTTTGTCACATGGTAGATGCTGAATTCTATATAATAAAAGGCTAATATGCAAATCGACCGAATGGTGGAATGACCAGCTGCTATGGTGTGCACTGACCACCAGGGGGCAGACACTTAACTCAGGAGCTGCCCTCTGGTGGTCAGTGCACTCCCCCTGTGGGAGCACTGCTCAGCCAGAACCCGGACTCATGGCTGGCGAGCACAGCAGGTGGTGGCAGGAGCCTCTCCTGTCTCAGTGGCAGTGCTAAGGATGTCTTACTGCCAGCTTAGGCCCACTACCCATGGGGCGCGGGCCTAAGCTGTCAGTCAGACATCCCCTGAGGGCTCCCAGACTGCCAGAGGGCTCAGGCCAGGCTGAGAAACCCTGCCAACCCCAGTGCACAAATTTCTGCATTGAGCCTCTAGTTAGTGAATAAGTGGTAGGTGCTGCTGTTGTTACTGACTGTAATTAGACTCTACCTAACACTTGTGCAGTACCTTATGATTTCACCTATGATAGCAATTATCTAATTGTGCTTTACCTCTTTATAAATAACTGTACCATAATACTATAAAGTCAACAATACCAGCTATTTTATCTTATTCAACTTGTATCTGCATTTGGTCAGAATGCTTTGGGATTTAATAGGTTCCTGATAAGTATTTTTTAACAAATAAATACATGAATGAATGGGGAAAATGCAGCCTTTAGCAATTAATAGGGAAGTCAAATTTTATAACTAAATAGAGTATCATCTAATAAATATATGTACTTATGACCCTGTATTTCCAGTCTTCTGGCTGTCAACATAAGAACGTCCAAACCTGTAGATACTTTTTATGAGTCGATTTGAGTTCCTTTGAGCCAATCAGAGGGTACACCTAGAAGCAAGATCTCAACTGGCTGAGAAATATGCCTCCCAAAATGACAGTTTGCAGTCTCTTTTATGCATTTGGAAATAAGGGAATAATGTAAGGAAGATTAAATGAAGGTGGGGTTGGATTTCAGGACAGTTAATAAGATTATGTCTCTCAAGAGGGTGGTAACACTAAGGGGTCGATTATGTCTCTCATGAGGGTGGTAACACATCTAAGGGGTCTGATGAAGAGGATTAGGTTGGCATTTCAAAGGTGCATTAACCTGAATACACAAGAACAATGGACAGGGCTTGCCTGAGGCAAAAATAAACCTTTTACTGAACGTTACATGTCCCTGTTTGACTCCCTACCATGAAGTGCCCAGCTAGGAATTTAGGATCAGATAGATCATCCTGTGAGGTCACTTTATATCACAGGACTTGTCAGTTTTATTACAAACCCCCTTTTCATCCATTTGAACTCCTAGTTATTTGATGGATATGTCTAATTTCCAACTAATTACTCAACTATCCAGGTTCCAATGTCTTAAAAAATAATTAAAAATAGTAATAACAATGCACTGATTTAGTCTACTGAGTCTGAAGAAGGGTATTTTTATGACTCTGTATCTATAAACATTATCCCAAATTGGGATTGAATTGGAAAAGAACCTGATACAGCACTTCCTTAAGAATAGTTCCTTGACTTTGGGCATTATTAATAACGGAATTAAAAAGATGGGCTCACTGATTCTCCTTCCATTTCCTTATAAGGATAGCAGTTTAGAAATGTGAATTTTAGGCTGTTGTAAACAAAGTGAAACAAAATGGTTCACACTAAGAGAAGACATCAACGCATCAGTCATTTAATAAGAAGACTTATCTGCATGACAAGGAAAATTTAAGAAATGGTCAAGTTATAATTAAATAATTATTCTAGAAGGCTAGGGGATATAAAAACATATGAGGAGAGCAATTTGAAAATAAAATCCCTACATATGTTTAAGGTTTTAAGAAGTAATCTTAAGTTACCTGAAAAATTCACTTATGGCTTCTCCCTCATCTGAATCCCTCTCCTTCCTCATCCAGTACTGCAGTAGCCTCCTACCTAACTGCCCAGTGCCATCTCTTGTGCATCTATTCCCACCCCACACAGTTGTCACAGACATAAAGCCTTCTTCCACATGGGGGCTTCTGAAAGTTCTTATTTCTGCAGCACCCCAAGAACCTCCACCTGGCTTCCATGACCAACAGGGGAGTTTGACTCTCCAGTAACATCTTCTCTTGATAATCTAGTCACTAAATCAGCTCTTTAGAGAAAATATTTCTTTTTCCATTGTCTTGCATAAGTTTTTCATTTATACTCCGTAATATATTTAATTAGTTCTACAAAGATAGCCTCAGCCTCCTTAAATCTTGTTGTTCCAATTGTCATCTGCTCTCCAGCAATTTATTTTGACAAAAATGTGATAGGTATGGTCATTTCACTGCAATTCCATTCTCTCGCAGTGGGTCACCTATGTTTCATTGTTGCTTTCACTGGGACTTAGGTCCAGTTGTTAGGTACTTTAAGTTACGGCAGTCAAATGGGAAGTGAGAGGTAAGGCAGCAGAATATTAACCAACATGGCTGGGAGTACCCATTTGTTATGCGTGCTTTGTGCAGCCCTCATGGTTAATAGGAGCAAGCAAGGTCAACACATGCACTCAAGGACCATATTACAATTATTTATTTATTTTTAAATATTTGATTTGATTTTTAGAGAGAGAGAAAGGGAGAGGGACACACAGAGAGAAACATTGAAGTGAGAGCAGAACATTGATTGGCTGCCTCCTGGATGCCCCCTACCAGGGGAATCCCACCCGCAACCCAGGCACGTGCCCTGACTGAGAATTGGTGCACAGGACAATGCCCAACCAACTTAGCAATACTGGCCAGGGCCACAATTATTTTTAATGTTATTTAGATTGAATTCTGCTCTCACATTGATGTTTCTCTCTCTCTGTCCAAGTACTCATCCTTTAATGACAGTAGGAGTAATAACTTCAATTATTTATGAATTGTCCCATTGCAAAGTTTTGCAAATGTCCTAAGATTTTTACAAATTTTGTGGCTGTTGGAAAGGCCAATCAGTTCACACAGCACCATATCAGACATGCCTTTTCCCAGTGCACCATTGAAGTCCCATGGCTTTGCCCATGTCATGTCATACTTGAGGTACAGGCTCCTTGGGAGAGATTAGAAAGTCCTCTACCTAGGATGTAGCCCTTTAAGTCAAAAGTAAACAAGACAGCCTTTTCCCGCTGCCTCTGCCATCTCCACAGTGAGGCCAGGAACAACTAAGTCTCCTGTTCATGGGACCAATATCGTTCTCCTTCTAATGGAAGAATCTCCCTTCACCTCTTAAGTATTTCTCAAAGGTTTTCTCACTTTCCTTTTGTTTTTCAGTATCTTCAGCATTATCCTTCCAAGATCTTATAAAGTCATAGAATTTTATAAAGAGTTTCTTTTTTACATTGATTATCCTTTAAATTAAACCTAAGTCCTTGCTTAAAATGAGAGTAAGATAAAAAAAAAAATATGTGAGGGGAAAAGCAGACATTAGAATATTTCACAATTATCCTGGCTCACCAGATCACATGCTCTGTTCTCTTATCATTTGCTTCCCTTAACTCCTGATTCTTATTCTTTTTTTTTTTTCAGAGTATCTATTATACTTGTAGGACTTGTATGAAGTCTGACCTTCCAGGTAGATTATAATAATCAATGAGGACAGGCTTGAACTTAATATATATTTACTTAATGGACATTTCAATTGAAAATGTCTCCAAACAATGTGCATGTCTTTTTTCTTTGTTTTTTAACAGGATTAACTTTGACCAATCCTATATAATAAAACCTACTATGCAAATCGACCTAACATCAGAATGACCGGTCACTATGACAAGCACTGACCACCAGGGGGCAGACACTCAATGCAGGAGCTGCCCCCTGGTGGTCAGTGCACTCCCCTGTGGGTGTGCCGCTCAGCCAGAAGCTGGGCTCGCTGCTCCTTAGCGCTGCGCTGCCTCAGAGGCCTGAGAGACTCCGCCACTCCCTCTGCACTCACAAGCCGGGCTTACAGCTGGTGAGCGCAATGGCAGTGGCAGGAGCCTCTCCCGCCTCCACTGCAGGCGGGCGGTAAGGAGCGAGGGGTCCCAGGCTGCGAGAGCCCCGTACTGCGAGAGGGATATCTGACTTCTGGCTTAGGCATTCAGACATCCCTCGAGGGGTCCTGGACTGCAAGAGGGCGCAGACCAGGCTGAGGTACCCCCCCGCTTGAGTGCATGAATTTCATGCACTGGGTGGGTCCTGGACTGCAAGAGGGTGCAGACCAGGCTGAGGTACCCCCGACTCCCTTTGAGTGCATGAATTCATGCACTGGGCCTCTAGTAGAATATAAATAAACTATAATCCAGGACACTGTTAATCTGTTATGGAGAAGAACCAATACTTGGTCTTAAAGTATAAATTAATAAAGCTGTATTTATGGACACACTGAAAATACTGATTAATTTTAATTTTTCCCAGGTGTCTTATGCCTACAGAAAAATCAATTGTCACCTAATGATGGTGGTGACTAAGGTATGGGCTGCATTGAGCATAATGGAAAGCCTTTCTTAAACAGAAAGCAGAGTATCAATATGCAATATGTTTTATTCAAGGCCATAATACTTTCTCTATAAGAATTGAAGTATTTATTAAAACAACATAAAGCATTTTGAAAATATTAATTCTTATATTAACTTTTACAACTTAACCTATTATTCAGTCATTTAAAAGAATGTTGAAAATTTTTTTCATTTAAATTATGCCAAGTTTTGGAAACTTTATTTTTTCAATTAGATAATTAGTTCAAAATTCCTAACCTGTGATTTTCTAAAAAGTCACTTATAACTTGGATATTAGTAGCAATTTATGTTCTCTTTTCTTCTGGCCTGTGCCACTTCCAAGCACTTTAATGATGGTATTGTACTGTTAACTAATATATATTTCTCACTGCCTAATACACTAGACAATAATTTTGTAAATATTGAGAATTAGTGCCTAATAATGACATTGTTCAAGGTATGCTATCACCCTTAATATTTATAACTATAAATCTTACATTATTTGACATGTTGTTTTTTACACACTCATGAAAGAATTCAGGTTTCCTTTTAATTGGGACTTGTTTCTTAGCAAGTCACTAACTCAGTGAACTATCTCCTGTGTTATTAGAGGTGTCCCTGTATCAAACCTGAATTGGTTTAGTATTTAACAACATGTACAAGAGTTTTGAGAAACAAATTTTTAACAAAAATGGCTTTATCAATAGCCTTTGATCTCCATAAAGGATTCAGAATCTCTGCTTAAAATCCTAATACACTTATTAGTAATTCATTTATATGCAGATTGTAAGCTGAGTAAGAGAGAAATTTCTTTCCCACCTCCCTAAGGGGCATCCTAATATTCCATTCCTGTAAACGTTTTTGACCTATGAAGACCTAATATACAGGTATTTTACTCAAGGCACACTCCAGAACCTTAGCAATTAAGAAATGCACCTGATGACTTGCTTAGGATTGCTCTGCACTCTTTTTTGTTAGGATCTTGGATGCAGAGATTTAAAGGGAACCATCCCCTCTTTCCATTTCTCCCAGTCATA
>NW_005353887.1:794536-797090 GCF_000412655.1 Myotis brandtii | reverse complement strand
TATTTATTTATTTATTTATTTATTTATTTATTTATTTATTTATTTAATTCTAAGATTTACTCCTTGACTGTAACTCCATTTTAGCCAGGGTTGCATTCTTAGGGAAATTACAGTCTAGTGAGGGGGAAAAACAAACAAACTAAAAGGCTAGATTCTTAATGGTTAAAATCAATTTTTAAGTAAATACAAAAATTAAACATCTAATTTACACCAAGAGATTCCAGATTTCCCTGAAAGGGTAATATTTATTCTGCATTTCTAAGAATTTGTCAGATTGTGCTAGAATAGAAAAAGGCCTATCTGAGCAGAAAGAAAGATGGTAAAAGTAAGGAGGTGAAGCCATGTAAGAAGTTCATGACTATTATCTGTATGGATTTCTATGAGGTATGATGGCTAAAGCTGAACAGGTAGATAGGATCATTGAAGGCACTGGAGGAAGAAAAGGGAATACAGAAATAAAATTTTAATAAACTAAGTCAGAAATTTTTAGAATATAAATTGTTAGAAATTTAGGTACAGGTAGTATGCCAAAAATCTGAACAACAAACCCATCAATCTCAATTAAAATCCTACCCATATTTGAACATAGCAGATTTTTTATCTAATGCAGATCATTTATTTATGAAAATCATTGCTGAAAGTTTTGTTCTCCTAATTTCCTCAGTTCATATAAAATATTTTTTTTCTCTTTTTGACATTGACAAGTTCTGTTTTATTAATACCTGTGGTAGACAGAATAATGTGTAAAGTTTTTATTTACAACTCAGATATTCAGGATTTTGCATATTAAGTAATACCACTTACAACTAATTAGAGATAAGTAATATACATATATATGTATATGTACATGTATTTATGCTCTATTTTTATTTAAATATGTAACCTATATGCAATATGTTTTATTCAAAGAATATAAAGCAAGTTGTAATCAAAATGACCTTGTCACTATGTAATAAGTGCAACTTGATAATAATATTTAAATACACACATACACACATATTTTAAAGGAGTTTAAATATTTATTTTTTCTGGATTTCTTCTCTGTTCACAAATTCTACAGTAACATTTATTTTCTCTTCATTGATACAGAATTAGCTACAGTGTAAAGATATAAAACATTTACGAGGTCTAAGAAGCCTTAAGTTCTGTGCACTATAGCTCATATGAGATGTGATCTATACTCTAGTTTAGGAAAGCCAAAGCAATTCATCACTACCTTACCACTCACTTCAACTTAAGATGAATTACCTGTCAAATGTGATTGTACTCCTTAGCCAGTTGAATGCCATTTATCTGACTAGAGAATGGTATCCAGCCAGTTACCTCACAGATGCTCTGTGTATTGTTCAAATTAGGAAAAATGCATATGATAGTCATTATCTTAGCATCACAATATTAGATCAATGGAGCCTTCTGAACTGATTTCATAGGAGGACTATTAAAATGTATGGTGCTTTTCTGTGTTCCTACAGTTTTTTCTTTGGGATATAATAAGTTAATATGATAAGAATTTAGCAATACATAGTGCAAACATTCACAATTCTAAAAAAGGCAAAATGCAAATTTAGATAGAAAAAACCTTTTTGTTTAGTGCAACGCATCATAATATGATTGTATATGAACTTTTTACTATTTCTTTTCTGATTTAATAATGTCATAGTTTAGTCAGTTCTGCTACTTTAAAAATTATCTATGAACCTCTATTCTCCTTTAAGATCAGTTGAATTACAGTTTACTGATACTAAACCAAACCAAATGATTGTCCTAACTTACTGAATTCAAAAGGCTACTTTTGCTTCTGTCATTAACTAGATTATTCAGAAAAAAAAAAAAACAGTTTTTACAAAGTTATATGATACTAGAGGCCTGGTGCACAAATTCGTGCATGGGTGGTGTCTGGCTGGCCCGCCCTGATGGGGGCCCATTGGGCCGGGCCAGCAGGGGGAGGGCATGCAGGTGGTTGGCAGGCTGGCCCCACCCCCAATCTTACTTTTGCTTCTGTCATTAACTAGATTATTCAGAAAAAAAAAAAAACAGTTTTTACAAAGTTATATGATACTAGAGGCCTGGTGCACAAATTCGTGCATGGGTGGTGTCTGGCTGGCCCGCCCTGATGGGGGCCCATTGGGCCGGGCCAGCAGGGGGAGGGCATGCAGGTGGTTGGCAGGCTGGCCCCACCCCCAATCTAGGTGAGGTGGCTGATCAGGGGTGGGGGTGGCTGGGGGAGGGGCCACAGGCCATTGGCATGCTGGCCCTTCCCCTGATCAGGTTGTTGGGGGCCAATCGAGGGCTGTTCCAGTTGCTGTGCTTTTATATATATAGACTAGTGGCCCAGTGCACAAAATTCTTGCATCGGGGAGGTGTCCCTCAGCCCAGCCTGCACCCTCTCCAATCTGGGACCCCTCAGGGGATGTCCGGCATTTGGACATCCCTTTCGCAATCTGGGACCACTGGCTCCTAACTGCTCACCTGCCTTCTTGCCTGATTGCCCCTAACCACTCTGCCTGCCAGCCTGCTCACCCCCCCCCACCCCCCCCCGCCGCCCCTCCCTCTC
>NW_005353887.1:788482-794386 GCF_000412655.1 Myotis brandtii | reverse complement strand
AGCCTGATCACTCACAACTGCCCTTCCCTCCTGGCTTGATCGTTCCTAACTGCCTCTGCCTCAGTCCCACCAACATGGCTTTGTCCAGAAGGATGTCTGGAAGGTCTCCGGGTCTAATTCGCATATTACTCTTTTATTAGTATACATGTTATATCATTCATATCCTGGACACTTTCCTTGGACATTTTATCATTCTCCCTTGGGTCACTTGCCCTGAGGAAGGCTTTCATGAAGAACTTGGAAAAGGATGCTTCAGTTCCAGTAGATTTATAGTTGAGAAGGCTGTAGCCCTGGCTTCATACAACCTCAAGAAACTTTAAGTCACACACCCAGCTAAGCCACATCCAGATTCTGACTCACAGAAACTGTGTCAAATGATGAATTTGTTTTCCATTGACTTTGTTACACAGCTATAGGCATATATTTAATACAGCACTTAATAAATGTTTTCTATTAGATATGTGAGTGGAAATTTTAAAAAACTGCAATTAAAAAAAAATTAGGGCCGAAACCGGTTTGGCTCAGTGGATGGAGCGTTGGCCTGCGGACTGAAGGGTCCCGGGTTCGATTCCGGTCAAGGGCATGTACCTGGGTTGCGGGCACATCCCCAGTAGGAGATGTGCAGGAGGCGGCTGATCGATGTTTCTCTCTCATCGATGTTTCTGACTCTCTATCTCTCTCCCTTCCTCTCTGTAAAAAATCAATAAAAAATATATAAAAAAAAATTAGGGCATGTAAGGATTACCATTTTTAGACAGGGTCATGGGGTCATTGAGATCAATATCACAAGAATAGCATATGTCAAAATTAGTCTTTAAACAAGGTGTTATATCTTAATATTATCCTCAAATATTGGAGGAAAAGCCCAAAGCAAGTTATGTTCCTTATATTAATCATGATTTATTTGTAATCCTTTCCTGAGTGTATTCAGTGGTCACCATTTACTATACCAACCATTGTGTTCCTTTTTCTTCACTCATTCTCTCCTTCTCTATTGCCCTTGTTCTCCAAATCTCTCTCTCTCTCTCTCTCTCTCTCTCTCTCTTGCTTAATTTTCTTCTTCTCCCACAGCTGTTTTTCTCTTTCATATATGTATACACTCACAAAAGCACAACTACATGCAAGTAGGGAAAAAAGCATTATTGACATTGACATAGTTAAAACTGAGTCAAAATTTCTTGCTCAATAGTTTACTAAAAGTCTTAATTGAAAAAGTCATTTGAATAACAGTGCAAATGGAATCGTCGCTTAAGTTAGGGAAATAGCTGTTTTGATGCTTTTCATTTGTTTCAAAAAATACTAGAAACAAGAGTTTTTTTGTTTGTTTTTAATCCATTCAGAACCTTATGATTACTCTGCAAAGAGCATATAACATATAAATAGGATATCAAATTATAAACACATTCCATTATTCTTAGATATTTTCCTGGCATTGTTATTCAAAGATATTGTTGGAGCAACAGTGAGGGTATTGTGGGTTAATAAGTGTTTGCTACGCCATCTTTACAATGCAGCACAGAGAGGACTCTGAGCAAAGGGGCCTTGCTAGGTTTTTCCCTGTCTATCCTACCTAGTTTATATTGAACTGTAGTTATCTGTGATGACATCTGCCTTCCTGGAGCAGGTCTGTTAGTGGCAAAATGGCACCAGGTGTTAGACCTGTGGAATCAGACCAGACTTCGGTTCTTAAACTCCTTACTTGAGTTCTGGCTAAGAAAGAATTCAGAGACGAGACTCAAACTCTAAGAGAAAGTTTATTTATAAAGTTGCAGAGGTAGAAGAAGTAAGTGTAGAAAAAAATGGGCTCAGGAAACAAGTTACAGAGTCAGAAGGGCCCTGGGAGCTTAGGAAAAAGAGAGAGGTGAGGAAAAACCCACCTTGGGGAAAGGTATGGGCATGCTGCATAGAGAGAGCCTAGCTGGGTGTTCCTTCCTAAGAACTTTCAAGGTTGGGAATTTTAGGGTCCTTCCCAGGGGAGGATCTCAACAGAATATGCATCACCTTTCCAGGTGTGTCCTTTTAGAGCCATGGTCTCCACTGGTTAGTCATCATCACGGCCAGGGTCATTATGCAATGCAGCTGGTCCTGATGTCAGCCACAGCACCCTGGATTGGTTTTGCTGCTTTTCTGGTCCTGGAGCTGAAACACAACTGAAGCCTCGATGTATTTGATGGGAGTCAGAACCTCATTATCCTGGGGGCTTAATGCTTAAGGGCTATTCTCCGCCCCTTTGTTTCCCTTCTAAGGGGGTCTAATTCAAATGACTAGCAACATGCCAGGAGTGCAAAGGTCAGAGGAAAGTCCAAACTGCATGACCAGAGATATGAAAGGTAAAGGGATCTAAACCGTATGATCAGTGATATGCTAGGGGGGAAGGTCACTCTGTGGTTCAGGTCTTTATTTTCCCAGTTTTACCCAGTGCTAGGTACCTGGGGCTTTCCACCCTGGTGACCCTGTGTATCTGGCCCATCGTCCTTGCTTTGTTCATGTCTGTCTGCCTACGACAGGTCCTCCATCTAAATTCCTTATAGGCAGAGAGAAGGTCAAAGTCTTTTGAAAGTCCTGAGTCTTTTGTTTCTTAAAAAACTGCTTAAAATAATATTTCCAAAGGCATGTTTGGGGGTGTCATTATCATTAGAGCATGTACTTTATATCAATTACTATTCATGATCAAGATTACAACCACTTTTTCAGGCGATATGAGGAAGACTTACCAAATATATGCTTGTTGTTATTGATGATTACTTTATGTATGTTAATAGGCAACATTTCTCACAGAAAATGTCAGCTATAATTTACACTCACTACTGGAACAAAATGCAAATATTTTCGTGTCATTTGAAAAATTGACAAGGAATTATAACTTTTTTATGGCAGATCAATCAATCAATCACCCGACTGCCTTCATACTTGAAAATGTTTCCGTGCCTGGATTTAAGTTATTGTAGTGTTCAAACATTTGAGTTGTGGTGTAGCAGATAAAATGAAACCTCAAATCATTCTCTAATCTCAAGAACATCCTGGCAGAATTACTGTGACTTGTCTGTTAAAATTGATTTCCTTTGAAGAAAAATTAGGCTTTTCTTATTGTGTTAAAAAAATGATTTTATCTATTAAGTGTCTTTTCCTATGAAGACACTTTTCTTTTATGACCCAAAGGGAAAAATGTTTTTCCTTCAAAGTTTTTCTATCCTCTTATATTCACTAATCTATTAATCTGTATTGCTAACAAGATGAAATGTAATCTAAAAAGAGTATTTTTAAAAATGAATTTACAATGGACAAAAATTTCTAAAATTATGGATTCCCCACATCTTATTTTGAAACATATGCATTGCTTATTTTTACGTTGCTTTATGCCTTTAATAAAAGCAATAGAGGCCAGACTTGTGTGCTGAATATGAAATCACAATGTTTGGAATGTAGCTTTTCTTGAAAGCTACAAGAAACAAACTTTCTTTAGGACACTACAGATGCTTTTTTGGGTTTGGAACTGGAGTGCTCTGTTGTGGCTGTTACTATTAGTGATGATGGTTAAGTTTGTTTGTTCTTTTAATAAGACTAATCAAGAATAATGAAATGCCTTTCCATCTTATTCCCAATATTTTTGAAGTTAGATTTTACCCAACCTGGTGACATCTATAGCATCTATAGTGAATAAAAAAATAGTTGCTGGTATTTTTTGCATTTGTTACTTAATGATAGATTACTGAACAATAATGCTTTGTAATTAGAATATTTCCAGTAAAAAAAAAACACACACACACAAACACAAACCCACACAAACACAGTATACATTAGCAGAGAGGCCTGAAGTTGCAGTTCTTTACCTGAAATTATAATAGCATTATTTCTGTAATAGCAGAGGTGAAATTAGAATGTCTTGAGTGTATAGCTCACATATTTGAAGGAATAATTCTTACTACTGAAAGGATGTACTCATGAAAGTAAAAGTTAGATTGGGTAGTCAGAAACTTCAACAAGCTTGTCAATATATGTAAAATGATAACTTTCATTTCTTTGTCAGTGAAGTGAGGACTGTACTTAATAAACACTACTTAACAAGATATGGTAAAATAAAATTTAGTAAACTATAAATATGAGTAAGTACATAGTTTTATTCTTTGTAATTATTCCATGTGGTTTAACTTCTAATATTTTATGAAGCCAAGATTCTTAATTATGAAATTATTGTAAGATTAATTTTGACCTAAGGTTAAAAAAATAAAAAAGTATTAAGAACATTTTTAAAAAGAATGTTTTTATTAATCAGAACTTGCCAAAAGAGCCCTGTCAATTCCTATGGAATATGTTTATAATTTTTTATTTACCTCTAATCTGAAATATGTTTATATTTGGACTTGCTTCCTTCAGATTGTGACTTGATTTTTTTTCTATTTGATCAAAGTTATAGGTATATTATTCCTTAGGAGTAGTGATGGTTAAGGGATATCATTCAGTGATTACTTTTTTCAAAGATGAGGCTACTAACATTTTTTTATAATATATGACTCATATAAGATTTGCATTGAGATTAATTGGTTAAACCTGAGACACTTAAACCTTTTGCCATAATTATGTGTCTAATACCCTGTATGCCATAACAATATTTTGAAGTGCTATACTTTGCATTTTGCTTCACAAAAATAGTTGAATTGATAAAATCCTTTTTGCTAAATGCTGTCATGTGTCCATCTTTTTAATACCCTCCTTGTTCGTTATAAGTGTCCTTAGACATGCTGCCTAATGAAAGGTCCCTCAAATCAAGTCTGATTACTTCTCTAATGTTTTCCAGGCATGCTTGGTGATGAGCCTGGCATATGAAACAATTTCCTACAGTAATAAAACTAATTAAAGTAGGCAGTCATCCACATACCACTTTCTAATGAATTATAATAAGCTCATTAATCTCACCCACTCTTATTCCAAAAAGTCTATTGATAGGACCTGCATGTCAGAAGACAATCCTCAGCCTTAAAAATGGACAGCTATTACAGATTTAAAGAAGACATTCTGAATTTAAGTTACAAAATCACAAACAGCTGACTGATGTTTTTAAATGAAATGTTTAGTTTCTAAACTCTGCCCAGAGTTCGTATTGACAAGAACCTTTTTCTATTTGAACCCTTCTGTAATTGATTTAACAAAGGAAAAATGATTCATTGTATAATAATAACTCTTCAGAACCTTGAAGACTAAAATTGAATGGACACGTTCCACATGTCCTCTGGGAGATCATAGGAAAATGATGAGTTGAGTACTTGAGATGAAGTGATAAAAATGCAGCCCATTTCCTCTCGAGGTCTGGAGAATCTGTTCAAATGTCAAACATAATAATAACTACTTTTTTGTTAACTCTTCTCCAAATTTGTGTGGTGCCTGGTGAAACAACATAAGAAATATTATTCCAGCCACTTAAAAATAGTTTGTAACATAGACCTATTGTTCTTGAGATTTTACTGTGAATAGGATAAGGTTCTTAAATGTAGCACATGGAGAGAAAATTTCTGAACTACAATGGTTAATAGTAAGAAAATATTTTGAGGGATAAGGCGAAGGTTTAGCTACATTCATTATAATTTGATGTTTTAAAAATGTCAGTTACTGTTCTAAAGATTATTACTACTATGACACACATATGGATTTTCCCCTTAAGAAGTTAATTATAAATATACTAGAGGCCTAGTGCACGAATTTGTGCATGGGTAGGGAACAGCCAGCCTTTCCCCAATTGGTGGATTGGGGTTGGGCCTGTCAGGGGGAGGAGATGGCAGGAGGTTGACTGGCTGGCCCTCCCTGATTGGAGCCTAATTAGGGCCAGGCCAGCTCGGGGAAGGGGCTGCATTCAATGGGCCAGGGGCCCCTGTCCCCGATTGGGGTGGGGGGGTCAATTGGGGGTGGGGC
>NW_005353887.1:755801-788310 GCF_000412655.1 Myotis brandtii | reverse complement strand
TAGCCAGCCCCACCCTTGAATGGGGTAGGGGGGACAATCAGGGACCAGTGGCCTGGGGAAAGGGCCATAGGTGGTTGGTCAGCTGGCCCTGCCCCTGATCAGGGTGGGGTGGGCCAATCAGGGGTGGGGCCAGCTGGGGGGAAGGGCCGCAGGGGGTTTGGCTGGCTTCCCCGAACTCGATCAGGGTAAGAGAGGCCAATTAGGGGCAGAGCCGGGCAGGGGGAGGAGCTATAGGAGGTTGGCCACCAGCCCCATCCCCAATCAGGCAGTTGTCTGGCTGTAGTGGGCATCTTAGTGACCAGACATTCCATTTTTTACAGCATTCCAGTTGCTGGTTTTTTATGTATATGTGGATAGATTTCAAAAGTAATATGGAATAAATGTAATAATTTACATGTAAATAGGCACCTTTTAACTTATGAAATTAGCATTCAAAATTGTTATTTACATCCATAAATTTTTAGCTAGTGTTTTATAGTTCTTTAGAGGGGAAGAGGTTGGATATTCTATGATATTTCCTTTTCTAAAGCAGATGTTTAAAAGTCTGACCACTTTGGTAGGTGGATGCTGTCACTGGCTCCCAATCTGGGATGAGCTATAACTGTGGTGGTCAGTTGCCATTGTACGTGACACTGGGTCGGTATCATTGCTGTGAACAACAGTTTAGGAGAAGGCTTTTGGTGCCAGTCTGCACAGGTTCCTCAATTAGCTGTGGGGTCTTGAGAAAGTAGGTTATACATTTCATTCTGCATCTTCATGTGTAAAATGTAGGGAGTGACTAGAGCTGTGCATCCCAAAGTGCCCAAAGTGCAACTGATAGTAAATTTGTTGTTTAAGTAATTTTTAACACAATGAAAAATAGAGTATTGTATGAAATAAAACAATTTTTCTTTTTAATTTCATTACAATTCTCTTGAAATCAAGGAGAAACAATTTGTTCTATCCTATATAATAAAAGCCTAATTCTAAGTGTCCAGTCGTCTGGTCATCTGTTCAACCAATCAAAGTGTAATATGCTAATGATATGCTGAGGCCACTCAACCGCTTGCTATGATGTGCACTGACCACCAGGGGGCAGACGCTCCGACCGGTAGGTTAGCTTGCTGCTGGAGTCAGGCTGATTGGGACTGAGCAAGATAAGCCTGACATGCCCTGGAGCCCTCCTACAATCCCTCCCCAGCTGGCCAACCTCCCGCATCCCTCCCCGGCCCCAACCATACACCAGTGGGGTCCCTTGGCCTGGCCTGCACCCTCTTGCAATCCGAGACCCCTCGGGGAATGTTGGAGAGCTGGTTTCAGCCCGATCCCGCAGGTCAGGCCAAGGGACCCCATTGTGCACCGGGCCTCTAGTAAGTTCATAATATACAATTCTCTAACACTAAGAAATCTTTTTTTCTTTTTACAAAACTTATATCACCTTGTAGATTAGAGGAGACAAGAGAAAGATGCTTCTAAACAGAAGAATTTTGCCTGTAAGTCTTATTAAGAGAAGTAAAATTGTTGAAAGTTATCTCCAAGATAATAAAATTAAATGAGAGCTTTAGGAAAAATTTTATAGCTCCAATTGACCTTGTTTGGAAAAGAAACCCTTGTTCTAAATGGTCTTGCTCCAATTAGTAGCTCTAATTAACGGTGTCTATTAAGAGTTAGCTATACATTGAATAAACTTTGGTAATGTGCTTTCATGTTAATAGGAAACATGACTCATCATCGTAACATCCAACCTAAGTATAAGGTTAATAAGTAATATTTTTTCAGTGCCTGGAAGTCAGTCACTCCTAAATGATTTACATGTATTAACATACTAATCTTCATCATTCATTTTAATATTTAAAACAACCATATACATTAAGCACTAATAATTTCCTCATTCTCCATATGAGAAAAACGAAATATCCCAATCTTCAGGAATCTGAGAAAGGCCAGACAACTAAGTAAATGAAAACATTTTTTGTGTGTGGTTGTTTTGTTTTGTTTTGTTTTTAAATATGTTTGTATTGATTTCAGAGAGGAAGGGAGAGGGAGAGAGATATAGAAACATCAGTGATGAGAGAGAATCATTAATCAGCTGCCTCCTGCATGCCCCACACTGGGGATTGAGCCCTCAACCTGGGCATGTGCCCTGACCGGGAATCAAACCATGACCTCCTGGTTCATTGGTCAATGCTCAACCACTGAGCCATGCTGGCTGGGCTGTGTGTGTATGTTTTGATTCTGTCAGTATCCAAGTACCCCATGCATTTCTATCCCTTACTATTCTCTGTTCCTTCACCTCCAGCAAGCCCTAGTTAACTTAGTCCTCTCCGTTCTCAACGGGAAACTTATTTCTTTCAACATTATACACCTAGTGTCTGGGCACATGGTAGGCACTCAAAACGTATTTTTTGAATAAATGTATTGAAAGATTAATTAATTGATAAATTTCTGCTCTAAAATACAACTTTAAAAATGGCTCTACACATAATCTCTTGGACTCTAAGAACTCACCCACAGCACTTTCTGTTCTCTCTGTCTTACTTAGTTTTCTCCTGAGAATTTGTCACCATTTCTGTTATCAATCTTGGATCATTTGGAACCAGAACAGTGTGCTTTGTTGTCAGAATGTATAAGTTCAAATAAAAACTCCATTACTTATTTCTAGCTACTATTTAACTGTGTGATATTGGAAGATGTATTTAAAGGTCTCTGATTTTGTTATGTGTATAATATAGATATTAGTAACTAACATATCTATCCGGCATGATTATAATTATTATTATTTTGTTAAATCTCACCTGAGGATATTTTTCCATTGATTTTTTAGAGAGAGTGGAAAAGAGGGAGGGAGGGGCAGAGAGAGAGAGAGAGATGAGACAGACACATCAATTGGTTTCCTCAGTGCTTAGAGTATTGACCCAGTCAGGGCAAGAACTTGAACACAGGTCTGTGCCCTTGACCAGGAATAGATAGATCCCAGGCCCTTTGGTGCACAGGCTGGCACTCACCACTGAGTGCACTGGCCAAGGCAGCAGCTGTATTATTTTACTGACTACAGTAAATGTGCTTAAAACACCTAAGAATGTTTGGCATATTTTAGATTTTTTTTTTTTTTTATGAAAGAGGCAATGTAGCATCATATTGAAACATTGGAGCCAAACAGACCTAATACTATTACTGGGTAGTTCTTGAAAATTGTGTGAATTGTTTATACATTCAAAACAGTTTTTTCAATGCTTAATCACAAAATACAAGTCCCTAACACAAGGTTATTGGACAGGTTAAATGAGAAAATTTGTTCAGTATGCTTGACATACAATTAAAACCAAATAAATGTGAGCTGCTGCTTTTAGTAATAATTCTTCTTTACTTTATATTTTATTTTATTCTTTTGGTTTAATATTGGGGGGGAAAGAAGACAGGATAAATTTATTAGACTATTTTCATGTAGTTCTCTCTAAAATATAAGCACCATTTTTGCCTGATAACAGTATAACTCAAATTACATTATCTTGAACACTAAGCTGCTTGAAGTTACTACTTTAGGAAGTAGGAAATGTGGGTCTCACTAAAGTTAATTTGTTAGAATATGCATTTTACAGACCACTGGCAATGGGGAGACTATGATAGGAAGAAGATTTATGCTATATCCCTGTATTCATCAGTCCGTGCGTAAAAAGAACCACAATTCAAGCATTCGAAAAAATATCGAAGAAGATTAATTTGGAAGTAGGATGTGCATAAGTGCATGGATTGATGTATCTCTTGTTGGATGATTGCAAGTAAGCCTTGCTGTAAAAGTATCTAAGAAGCAGAATTTATTGTAATCAAATTCTCCCCAATAAATGCCAGTATATTATTGGAAATGTATTCTTCTAGAAAACTAAACCAAACCAATACACCAACAAGTTAAGAAGCCAAATCTAGCATTCCCCAAACTAATACCCCAGAGATTGTGTACATTTTATTTTGGGTTTGTTTGTTTGTTTGTTTTTAATTTTGTCTCACATTTGGGAAGGGAACAGTTTTCTGCAATGAAGACAATGAACTTCGTGTGCGATACTGCATTTAATCTAGAGGAAACACTGCACTCCCAAGATTCCTGATCCCTTAGAGATAGGGTTAGAGGTCCTTTTGACATTTAAAAACTCTTTATTAAATCATATTGAATTAATTTGCACTTATTTATTTAGAAGTTAATGCTGTGGTAAAGATTATTTCAGATACTAGTTGAACATTTTCCTGGAGGAACTGGGAGAAAATTTGCAATCTAAGGCATCTACTACCAGCTTAGTTAAAATATTATTATCTCCTTCCTCTGATATTGTAATAGCCTTCTTATAGGTCCTCACTTCCTCTCTTACAACTTTATCCCCTCCTCTTATTCTCCCAATCAATCAGTCTTTTAGCTTTCTGTAGATTATGTCCTATTCCTTTGTCCTTAAATCAAGTCTAAAAACCTTCTTTCCCCTTGTCCTTAAGATAAAATCTAAGAAAAACAAATGATATGGCTTATTTTACAGCATTGTTAAGTGCCATTTTGCCCCTTTTGTTCTTTACTTCATCTATACTAGGTATGTTTTATGTCCTTGAACTTTCTGTGTCCCCATTTATGTAGCTTAGTCCAGCAGTCCAGGTGTGTTTTGCTGTTTCTTTCTTTTTTTTCTTTTCCCACAGGAAGACCATAGTCATCCTTCAGATCTCAGCTTAAACATTATTTCATTGAAAAAGACTAGATTATGTTTCCCTAAAACCTAGTAGTTCTCTTCCATAACATCATCATACTGTAAAAATCTGTCCCTTATGTAAGGAGTATAAGCATCCTTTTTCTATCTTATTTGCTGCTATATTCTCAATCCTTGTACAGTGGTTAGCATTTAACATTTACTGATTTCTAAAGGACCGGACTGAGCCCTGACCAGTGTGGCTCAGTTAGTCAGGCATCACACTGTGCACCGAAAGGTTGCTGGCTTGGTTCCCGGTCAGGGCGCATGCTCGGGTTGCCGGCTGGACCCCTGTGGGGGCATGCAGAGGCACCCGATCAGTGTCACATTGATGTTTCTCTCTTCTCCTTTCCTCTATCTCTAAAAATCAATAAACTATTTTTAAAAAATAAACAAATGAATAAATAAATACCCTACTGAATGAAATGTATTTAAAATAATGAGAGTTATAAAATTACAAGTTCATATGAGATTTTCCTTAAGGGTTATGCACGTATAAACTTACAATATCAGATTCTACCTCGTTGATCCCCTCCCCACACAGACATCACCCCTTGATATAGAACCTGCCAGCTGAAAAATGCCTGGTACTCCCTTGGATTTAAGGCTTAGTTGTGTGACCCAAGTTTAGCCAATGGGCTAGAGGGAAAAATATTTCATGGGATGAAAAAGATACTTGTGATGAGAAAGTGTTCTTCCCAGTATTACAACCAGTTGATTGAAAACTTGCTTTTTGGACCGGTGTTTGCATTCTACAACTGTAAAGGGTCACACCTAAAAACAATGCCTACCCTTTGAGGATGAGTATCTGGATCTTTAATAATGTTATACTACTGAATTAACTGAGCCTGGAACCACCCACTTCTGGTCATCTTGTTACATGAGATAATTAACATCTTTTCTGTTTAAGCCACTTTTAAATATGTATCATTTTACTTATTTTCAAAAACACCCTAACTATAATAGAGATGCCCTCAGGACTGACTTCCCCTGGGTCCCTGTTACACAGTTAATCATTATTATTTGGTGGAGTAGGAAATGTAGGTTTGTCTACTAATCAATGAGGACAAGTTGCTTCTTTAATCTGCGTATTATGCTTTCTCAAAAGGAAGATGGGCTGGAATCCCCCCAAAATAAGCATGGACATTAGTATCATTTTCTACTTCCCTTCTAAATGATCTCTAAGGATATTTTAGGTTCATTAATGATCCTCAAAAGAATTAAAGAAAACTGCTGAGATAGTAGAAGCAGTACAAATACTATATAGTCATTTATTTTTATTGTGCATGCAAGCTGCATGCTCTAATGAGGCAGGATAGTAAGAAGCTCAGAAAATTCCTTGGCAAGTGGAATGGGGAAATTGAAACAAATAGTTGAACAAACTGACCCAGCAATTTACAGCCAGATGCGGAAGGTCACCTCCCCAGGGAAAACATCTAGGCCTCACTGGTATTTCAGCTCCAGGCCCAGAAAAGCAGCAAAACCAGGTGGGTGACACCAGGACCAGCTGCAATGGCTAACGACCCCTGCCCTGGAGCTGACCAATCAGTCAAGACCATGACCCTGAAAACTGATGAATTTTCTGTCTGCTGAAACCCTCTCCTAAGACCTCCTCTAAGATTCCAGCCTGAAAAAAAGAAAGAAAAACCTTCAAGACAAAGGACCCAGCACGCACTCTCCCTCTGTGGAGCACACCTGTGCCTTTTTTTTCCCTCCTCTTCTTCCCCCACAGGCGTGCATCTCCTAAACTCTAAGGGACCCCTTGAGACTTGCAACCAGGGGAGCAATGGGCAGTAGCAGCTCATCCCAGGCTAACCCTTTGAACCTGTCTCCAAGGCCCTCTTTACTCTGACTTCCCAATGAGCTAAAGCAGCCCTACCTCAGCTCATTTCCTTCCTATAACATGTGTAGAGAGAGCCAATGCAGACCAACCTGGGCTATTTTGTTGCTTCTTCTATGCTAAGCAGTTCCACTGTCCCCAGCTTTAATAAATATACCCTCATAGTTACCTGAATTCGTGCTATGAAAGCTTTCCTGCATAAAGTCAAGAACTCACATACCACGGGCTGGCCCTAGGCAGACCCACAAGGGCCACGTCCCCTGTCCAATAACACTAGGGAAATCTGAAAACTTTCCATGACTGATGTCAACTGGAGAGCAGGGGTGAAGGAAGTTCAGATTATCTACCATGATTTTATTTTATTCAAAAGTTGAAGGTGGGATCTAATGGAGGGAGAACTATTTCCATCCAGTTAACTCCATCTATAAGAAAGGGGGCAGGCATAGGACAGTAGGCTATTACATTATTATTGATATGACTTCAAATGAGTTTGTTAAAATAATAACTATGTATGCCTGGTAAGCCAGACAGACAGATGGTTAGGAAGGCTTCTTGCCCAGGAATACTACTGTTTTTACTTTATTAACATACTTTATAAAGGTAACCTAAATTCACTGAAGTATCAGCACTTCTATGAATCTGTTATCTTCAAAAGACCATGAATTCTTGGAACTAAGAATAGAAAAACTATGCCTCATAATGCTTTTATTCTCTATAGAACCAGACCCTGGGCTCAACTCAGAAATTAGTCAATCATCAAATATGCAATGTGTGGATTTTCTTTAAATGTAAATATAACTGTGGAATCTTGGCTGCTGGGGCTTCTCTGAGGCACTCTACTCTCCTGTAAAATCTCAGTAATACCACTTAACTCATAGGATTTCTGTAAAATCAAAACTAATGAAATAAAGTCTATAAACCCCATGGAACTGAATGGGTAATCTTTTCATATTTTTTTCTAGAAGTTGAACTTGGAAGATTTTTTGGATAAAATATGGAATATAATAATTAGTTAATATTTTTACTTTTATGAGGTTGAAGAAAATAAGGTGTTTTGTACACAAGTTTTCTGTGTTCTTTAAAATTATATTTATATGTAATATGCAATCTTGGCTTTAGATATTAGGTAAAATAAAAATTTCTTGCATTTTTCTGTTTTCTATAGCTATTGTCTACAATATGAAATCATGGTTTTTATTTGTTATCAAAATATCGACAGTCTTTTATTTCAGCTCTTTTGATAACTTTTGTTTTTGCCTTGAGCAAGTCACTTATCTTTTCCATTCTATTTTCTATTTCAATTTACTTATGAAAGATAGGAAGAAGGATTGCAATGTACCTTACAAAAAAGATAAAATCACATTGAAAAGAATGGTGAAAACTAAAACAGTGTGTTAAATGCCAGATATGGCAGCAACAACAACAAAAAATCTGTTATAAAATAATATATTAGGAGTAAGTGGTTTTATTAGTGTGAAAGGTAGTAAAATTATGTATTAATAAATCCTTTATTAAGCATTCAGATATAAATCATATATATATACATATATATACACACATGTGTATATATATCATTTTAACTTCAAATTTTAGCTTAATTATTATTATTATTATTTTTACTAAAGCACTAAAGGCACAAAGGACAGTAGATGGTTTGCCCATCCATTCATTTAATTGATATTTATTGAATTCTTCCCCTGTGAAAATGACTGAACTAGATGATTTGTGATGTATAAAGATAAAATATGGTACCTATCCTCAAAGGGGTTATATTTAATAGGGAATTAAGATATATAAACAAAAAACTCTATTAAGGTTCTCTTCCTTAGTGTAGAAACAAAGGCAAGGAGAACAATTCTGAGATCAATGAAGAAATTTAACAAGATGCAGAGGCTTGATTGAAGGCAGTGACAATGATAATTGAGGAAAGGGAATAAATTAAAAGAATTTTGGAGTAAGAAGGGAGATTGTTTGTCAGTTGTTTATGGAATGTGAGGGAAGATAAGAAGGATAAGGACTTCTGGTTTCACTTGCAACTCTGGGGCCTATAGGTACAGCAAACATTAAACACAGTCCAACTTCCTGCTAGATAAACATAAAAACTCACAATATTTACCCCAGATATTATTACCTAATATATCACTTCCTGCTTTCAAGGTGAAAAAAATTACAGGACATGATCAAGGCAGGAAACAAACACAATCTGAAGAGAGAAATCAAGCTACAGAAGCAGACATATATATGACACATATTTTAGAATTGTTAGACAAGGAATTTAAAATAATTAGAATATGTTAAGGGTTCTAGTGGAAAAAGAAACAACATGCAAGAACAATCTGGCAATGTAAAGCAGAGATGGCAACTCCAAGAAAAAACATCACAAGGAAATGCTACAAGTCAAAAGCACTGCAACATAAATGAAGGATGTCTTTGATGGGCTTATCAGTAGACTAGACTCTGCTGAGGAAAGAATCTGTGAGCTTAAAGATATGTCTACTGAAACACAAAAAGAAAAACATGAATGAAAAAATAACCAAATATCCGGGAACTCTGAGATAATTTCAAATAATATAAAATGTGCCTAACTGGAGTACCAGAAGAAAAAAGAAAGAATGGAGCAGAAGAAATGTTTAAAGTAATAAAGGACAAGACCTTTTCAAAATGGATGGCAAGCCCCAAATCGCAGATCTAGGAAGCTCACAGAATTCCAAGCAAGATGTAAGTCAAAAAATCAACACCCGTACATGCAATATTGAAACTGCAAAAAAAATCAGCAAGCAAACAAAAAAACAAAGAGAAAAATTTGGAAGAATTCAGAGAAAGATAATACTTTACCTACAGAGAAAAAATATAAAAATTACAATGGACTTCTCATCAGAAACCATGCCAGAAGAGAATGGGGTAAAATACTTAAAGTGCTAAAAGAAGTCAAGGATGAGTCAGGATTCTTGGTCAAGTTATAGGAGAAATTACATTATTAAGACCAGAAGTGTAGAAAAAATAACATGTTGCCCCTTGGGGTGAGGATCTTTGATTTGAAACTTTGAGGCTGACACACCCAGAATATAACAAGTGTAAGTCTCCAGGAGGCAGTTAGAAATTTGGCTCAAGATTTCATAAGAGCAGGGGTAGGGGGATAGATAATAAATACTGAAGTGCTAATTTATAGGTAATTGTTGAGATGAAACATTTAAGGGAAGATGGGAGAGAGCTTCAGATGGAAACTTTTTTTTGACTTTGAAAGAACAAAATGAAAGGAAAAATGTTAAAACATTTGAAAAAGTATCATACTATGTAATAAGAGAAAATGCTGGTGCAGAAGTCCAGGGGGATGTTGTATTGCCAAACCTAAAGCATAAATCAGGCTGAGGACTGGAGAAAAAAAAAAGTCTACTTAACACTGATGAGAGCAATTTTAATTAAGTAACTAGAGTGGAAACCAGCTTTCAGAGGCAGGGAGATTGATTATTTATTAGTTATTTATTCATTTGCCAGCTAAATTGCAAATGATGGTGTGGATTCTATATGCAGTTCCTCTTCCAAGAATCTCATTAATAAAAGGAGAGAGTCAGGAACAGAAGCCAGGAATCGCAGAATGTTTGCTGTTGCTATGTTTGTTTGAAGAAAGGTAGAAACAATCTAGTTTAAAAACTAAGAGAGTAGAGAAAATCTAGACTCAGTTACTCTAATTTAGAGGGCTTTCCCCTTAGATGAGTAATCTGAATAGAGTGAACAAGTGTGTAACCTTTCCCATCCTGTTTATGATCTTATATACAACCAACTCTGAACAATTCCAGGGAAACCCATCTTTTCCCCATCATCCTGGATAGTGGAAAGTGTTTTCCACATGGGGACAATTTACGGCACACTGTGACTACAATAAGCAAAATTATACTCTTCATCATAAATGCTTATGCTTTTTAATATATTCTGGGAATCATTCCTTTTTCAACTGATTTTTCAATAACAACATGTTCCAAAGAGTGAAGTTAGAAAAATGAAAACAGATGGGTTCCAATTCACACCTCCCGTTGGGTCTCAAACCTGGAGGGGTAAGGCAGGGAGGAGGAGACTGTAAATCTTTGAAAAGCTTCCCAGATGATTTAGGTAAATCGGGTGATTTAGATCAATCTCCATTCACTCTCTGTTGAAAGCTGCCTATCTAGTTTGCTAACCATGTACTAGTAATTCAGTATTGGCTTCCTCCAAGATATAGTTTTCTTTTCTTTACTTTTTATTATGTTATAATTCTGTGACTTGCTTGACTCCCTTCTTATGAGGTTAGACCATGCACAGCTGGGAAAATTTAAAGTAGCGATGGAAGAACAGCAATCATATTTAAATTCACAGTAAAGTGAACGTAAAGGTCTATTACTTTCAAGATAGTATAATACCATTAAAGTGCAAATCTCTCAAAGTGACAAATTCAGAATAAAGACGTCATGAATTAAAATTACCATTTCTGTGTTCAAGCAAAATAACTTGACAATTATTGACAGAAATAAGGCACCATTCACCTTTACAATTTGTGCTTTCTATATAAATCTCAGTTCAATGCCATTTAAAATTGTACACTTTCATAAGTTGCCATTTATATATTTTACAATTGTAACATTCTAGTAGATTTTCAGTAACATCTTTTTAGCACTGACAGTTCTTGTATACTTTCTTAAGCTTAATTAGCAAAATGCTTATTGTTTCTCTTTGTATAAAGAGTACTTCGTGGCAAAAAGATTCAAAGATGCCATTCTTTGTCTGCAGGTGCTTATAATTTAGCCACTTTTCTCCACATTTTTTGGTGTCTAGTACATGTTCAGGCTATTCTAAGTTTGTGGGTATTTATGGGGGCGGGTATATAAAACTATTTCCAAATTTTATCTATTCCCTGTTTACTAAAGGAAATTTTGGTCTTGTCTACTTAACTTTTTTTTCCTCCCTACACTCTGTTGGGGGCTGCTTCTTTATCAGAGATATCCTTAATGGTTTTTATGATGCAAAATCAAGAAGGGAAGCTGGGCAGGTAGAAGGAAGGTGTCTCCTATCCTAAGCAAGGTAAGCAAGGACTGTAAATGCTTGGGGGGAAGAGCAGTGGGGGGTGTATCAGAGAAACTGACAGAGAAGAGAATAATAGTACAGATTATTCTTATGAACTTTGTGTTCTAGTCATGTTGTTCAGGATACACAAATGAAGATCTCTGGTTGTTGTGGAACTTTTTTATGGGCCTGGAATCATTTCTTTTGAAAACAATATTATTCTGAGACTATACCATGTGTGCCATGGATTCACTAGGTCATGTGATTGCTCAATATCTTTGCATAAATATTTTGTTTTTCACACATATATATATTTTTCTAGGATATAGCACCTTTAATATTGCAAGCACATTACTGAAAATTTAGAAAATAAAAAATTTATAATCACACATAAAACCACAACCCTAACAAAATAATTCTCATAATTTTGTATATTTTCAGATTTGTGATAAGTATATATTTTATTTATGCATTTACAAATATATATATTTTCATTTAAGCACATAGATTTTGTAACCATCATTCTTTAAAATTGCAAAATATTTCATTTAATAGATTTACCATCATTTAATAATAATTTTTTGATTGTTGTATACTTAGGTTGCTTTCAACATTTAGACATTATTATGCTGGACATCTACAGTATGGCTGCTAATTTTTAGTCTTCAAGAATGTTTTCTTTTAACTAGCAGTGCTGGGATGGGATTGGGATGGGTGTGGGTATCAGGGCATTTATTTACATTTTCTCCCATGTCTGGAGGTGATATTTTTCTTAACTACACTTTGATTATATGTGAAAAGGAATCTGAACAATTGCTCCATGAACTTCATTACATACTGATTAGCAAAGTGAATTGGATTTTGATATAATTGACTTGTCTACACATTTTGATGAATCTCAAGTTTCAAGAATGTGGTGGTGCTTCCTAACTGGCAGCCCTAGTATCTGCACAAAAGTCCACAAGGGAAGTTCTGGGATTCATTTAAATTATTAGGTGATTGTGACATAGAGGCAGAAATACTGCGTCAGGTAAAGACTTGCATAGATACATGCACCTCTTCACTTGCTCAAGAGTCAAGTAGTGACTAAATGTGCAAAGATAAGGATACACTATGTTTATAACAAAGAATAAAGAACTACTGTTATATTAGACTAGAGGCCCAGTGCACGAAATTCGTGCACGGGTAGGGTCCCTAGGCCTGGCTGGTGATCAGGGCTGATCAGGTTCTCTGTCTCTGTGCCTCCCCGTCTCCTCCTTCCCACACTCCCTCAGTGCCCCACCACCTCCAACACTGGTCGACCACCATGTTCCATGCCACCCCCTGGTGATCAGTGCACGTCATAGTGAGCTATCGAACTCCCATTTTCTCGGTTGAACTCCCAAAGGGACACTTTGCATATTAGCTTTTTATATATACGTATATAGATATGCTGATAAGCCCATCTATTTCTAATATTTCTCTATGTTAGAAATAAGAGTAAGCACTTGGAGAGCTTTAAAGGTAAGAGATTTAGTAAAAAAAATAGGTGTGCTTTATATACTTTTTTCATTTTTTCTTTTTGCTCATTTATTAACTATTGAAAAATTATATCAACTCAATTATCCAATATAATAAAAGGCTAATATGCAAATCAACCAAACAGAGGAACGACCAGTTGCTATGATGTGCACTGACCATCAGGGGGCAGATGCTCAGCCAGAAGCCGGGCTCAAGGCTGGCGAGTATAGCGGTGGTGGCGGGAGCCTCTCCCACCCCCACGGCAGCACTAAGGATATCCAACTGCCATCTTGGGCCTAAACCATCAGTCGGACATCTCCTGAGGGCTCCCGGGCTGCCAGAGGGCGCAGGCCGGGCTCAGGGACCCCCCACAAGTGCACGAATTTCGTGCGCCTGGCCTCTAGTTTATATATAATCTATATGAAGATGTTGCAGTTGAATTTATGTTAAGTCTATATGTTTGATTTCTAGGTCTGCTATAATAAACTATCACAAACTGAGTAGCTTAATCACCAGAGATTTATTGTGTTAGAGTTTTAGAGGCTGGAATTCTGAGAGTAAGGTGTCTACAACTACGCTCCCTTGAAGGCACTAGGAAAGGATCTGTTCCTGGTCTAGCTCCCAGCTTCTGGCAGTTCCTTGGTTTGTGACAGAATAACCCCAGTCTTCACGTGGCATTCTCCCCATGCTCACATCTTTGCATCCAAATTTCTTCTTTATAGTAAGACACCAGTCTATTGGGTTAGAGGCCTAAGTATTCCAGTTATTTTTCTTATCTTAACCAATTATTCTGCAATTACTTATTTCCAAACAAGGTCGCATCCTGAGGCACAGGGCATTTGTACTTCAACATGTGACTTTTGAGGGGACACATTCTATTATTTTTTTTTTCTTTTTCTTGGGGAGGGGGGATTTTTTTCTTTTCTTTTTTTTGACTCATTCTATTCTTAACAGTCTGTAAAATAGTTCAAGATTTTTTAGAAACAAACTATTTTCCATTAAAGCACCATCAACAGAAGGTTATTTCATTATTTTCTGTTCATGGATATTTCTCTGCCAACTGAAAGCCAATATCTTCTCCTATATCCTTGATCTCATCCCTTAACACTTGAAGGGTTTCCCTCCTTTAGTTATTTCTTCTTTCTCCTGTATTTTTAACTTCTCCCTCCTTGCTGAATCATTCCCAGCAGTCTTTACTATACCAGTTTAAGCTTTTCCATCTAAAATAGCACCATCAACAGAAGGTTATTTCATTATTTTCTGTTCATGGATATTTCTCTGCCAACTGAAAGCCAATATCTTCTCCTATATCCTTGATCTCATCCCTTAACACTTGAAGGGTTTCCCTCCTTTAGTTATTTCTTCTTTCTCCTGTATTTTTAACTTCTCCCTCCTTGCTGAATCATTCCCAGCAGTCTTTATTATACCAGTTTAAGCTTTTCCATCCACACACACACACCACACACACACACACACACACACACACACCTTCTCAACCAGATTAGCTACTATTCTTCATTTCTTGGAAGGGGCTTGCATTTGATAAGCACATAATTGTACTTTAGTTTACTTCTTTAGTTTACTTCTCAGCCTGGAGTCTGCTTCTAACACTTATCAAAAAGGGCCTTATTTTTTGATGAGCCCTTATTTTTATTTTATCTGTGTTACATCTAATATCATCAATCTCGCTCTCCTTCTTAAAAGTATTTACTGCTATGGGTATTCTAACACCATGCTTTCTCTGTTCTCAAACTGATAAATTGTGGTTTTCTTCACTTTTTTTCCTATTATTTATTACCCACTACATCAATATACTGGTGATCCCCAAACCTCCATTTGCTGACCAGAACTCTCTCTTCTGAGCCCCTACCTACAAAGCCAGTGCATACTATATTTCTTCAGCTGGATATTACAGCTCGTCTTTTCCTCATCTTGGATTCTTTCACCTCAAATTGTATTTGCTCTCAACAGGAGTGAATAGTAATTGCATTCACCCAGAAGATCTGCCAGAAACTTAGTGTGAATCTTGACTCTACTCTCATTTTCCCCTCCCACTCTTAAGTTTTGTAAGTCTCCCAAGGCTGAAGTTAAGGTGTTGGCCAGCTGCATTCTGGGGTCTCTTCCAAGCCCATTTCTGTTATTGGAAGAATTTAATTCCTTGGCATTATGGGTTTAAGGTCCTTTTTCCTTGCTGGCTGTTAACTGGAGGCTTCTCTTATCTCTTTAAAATTCGTCTCCCTTCTCATGGGGACTCTCTCAATCATCAAAACAGCTTTCCTGAGTCAAGTCCTTCTCATGCTTTCAGTATCTCTGACTTCGTTCTTATGTGATTCTTGGGGGTTCATTTGACTAGATTAGGCCCACCCAGATAATTTATCTATTTTAAGGTCAACTGTATCATAAAACATAATGTAACCATAAGAATGATATCATGTCCTATTCACACATTCTGGAGATGAGGACAGAAGAACTTTGTGGTGCTGTTTGACACGTTCTGCCCATCACAGCCTAACTGTGGTTGTTTCCTTTATAGTAAGAAAAAAAACTCATGTTTTTGAATGAGTCTATGAGAGAAAAATGCCACGAAACCCATTTTATAAAGAAAACAGAAACTCCAGGAAATAGTATAAACTACAACTGAGATCCAGTGGTTTTGTAATAATGAACACTTGGGTTTAATTCAGTAATGATTATTTTTAGTTCGTTAGTATGGGAACATTCTTAAAACACCGAAAAATGTGGTTAGTAACAACTCCCTGGTAAAGGTGATTATCCACTGACATATATGTGAAGCATTTGGGATTATTTCAGAATTTCAATAAATTGTATTTTCTCTATTAGTAATTGATTTATTCAAGGTCACACAGATAAGTTGTGACACAACAAAGATTCCAATAAAGTCTTCTCTGCCTAGATTGAGAGACAGCAAGAGGCAACATGAAAAACATGGCTAGATTTGTAGGGTGTTTTTTTCTACAGCAGATGAAAGTTTTTAGTATAGTTTAATGCCATTCAATTATAATCTGAAACTTTGAAGTACTCTTAACTTTAATTGCTATAACCTTTAAGCCAAAATTTTGTTTTTTGTTGGATGTTAATTATGCATTCAGTCACAATATGCAGGCATTCACTATATAAGCAACCATTCAAAAGTATATCTATTTCTTAAGTTAAAAAATCTATTTTCCCTAATTCATATATAGGCCATCTTAAAAAGACTCCAACTTAACAATGGACATATAACGAGTACTTGAAGATACTACTGTGTATGCCGTTATCCATTGGTGCTCTAAACAGAACAAAGCATAACCTTTACTTTTTCCCTTAATATCTAACACTGGTTTGTGTTTTGTAGCTGTGATCTGTAGCTTCAGCTAATGTTTTTTGCTTTTTTGCAGCTTATTTTTCTGACCTCCCAGACTGCCTAAAACCACTGCTTAAATTGAGTCACATTGTCCATAATTCCTGTACAGCATAATGTTGAGCTCTCTACTTTATCTCATCTTTAGAATTCTACAATTATGCCAGAATCCTTGATAAACACCCCTAACGCATTACTTATTTCTGCATTCTTCATCATTGTCACAATTCAGCAGCACCCCATAAAACAGAATACTACTAAATTTTTAGGATCTGCTAATATTACGATGTCCTCCTCTGGAGTTTTTAACTCTCCTTTATTAACACATAAAACTAAAAGGGCTTTACTCTCCCTTTATTATGCAAAAAATACGTTTGTATTGCTAAGCAGTGCCCAATATTACCCACATTGTCCTTCCCTCTATCTGAGTTGGCATAAATGCCCCAGGCTCAAGAGCTGGCTCAGCCTCTTGCCCCAGAAGGATGGCGGAAAGGTGCCCACTACCTGCAGCCAGCCCCTGCTAGTGCTGTGTTTATGAGATGTAAAGATCCTTTTGATAGAGGGACATAACATACTGACACTCCGATGAAAGGCAGAACTCATTGTTACTTATACCTCCACTGAGAGAAAGCTTCCAGGCGGGGCCATGCAGGACAGAATAACAGAAAACTAGAACTAGAGGGGGCAGTTTAGGTATGGCTAGCAAGATGGAATTAGCTAGGTTTCCCTGGGGCTCCCTGAGGACCGGCTAATTTGAATCATTTCAAGAGCTCTGGGCCATACAGTCTGTCCTTAGTTGCTTAGTGCCTGGGCTGGTGGTACATAATGGGCCTGGAGTGGGAGGGCCCAATAGGGAAGCGTTTGGGATGTGGACTTAATCAGCTGTTCAAGAAGGGGAACTCTCTGGCCTCTCCCCAGGGTCTTACAGCTGGGTCAAGACAGCATTTTAAACAAAAAAATAAAATAAAGATAAAGCAACTGAATTATACACTTCTAGGTGGGGAATGGGATGTGTGTGATGTTTTTGATTACTTTTTATTCCCAGAAACTAAGTTCATAGTTATGTTCAAATATAACTCTCTTTACTTCTTACTTAAAACATGAAAAGCAAGTAAGCATGCCTTCATAACAGGAACTTTTAAGAAGATGTTTTTAACCACTTTTATTTTTTCATATATAGTATATATTGTGGGAAGGGTCACTTAAAGAATTGCTTGCTGTGCTTAAGAAATGAGGTGTAAAAAATAAATAAGGTATAATGTAGTAATTTTGCCTATCCTCTGTGAGAGAAAATAATGCTGGTATCAGGAAATCTCAAAACCTCTTAAGGACATGTCTTTCCCTGTGAATTTTGTATCAAGCAAGTTCAATGGGACAATATGAATTAATATTTTATCACTTTTGACTTTTTCTGGAGGGAAGCTCATTGTTGATGAGTTTATAGAGACATCGTTTTCAGAGTGATTGATAATTGACTGATGAAACCCCATGGGTTTAAGAAATCAGGAAACTAATCTGTGATACCTACTAACTCATTCTATGACACGGAGGCATTTGTTTCATATCCTTATATCTGAAAATTATGTACCATCATTTAAAAACTTTAGAAATTGAAATACCAATGTTTGCTTTTAAATTTTGATTTACACAAATTAAACTGTATGAAATAAAGAAAAGAACAGTGAAAACTTTGAATAACATTTTTATAAGGATCATGACCTGTTAACATGCTATTTTCTTACTGTACAGAAAAAGAAAAGTAAGATGGAGTACATTATACTAGATGAGTTATGCAACACCATTTTTTTTTTATTAATGCAAGAAAGGATATCTAAGAGGGCTCTAATAACTTGGAATGACAAGCTCATGGTCTCCTGGAACTGTTTTAACGTCTTAGCAAATTTCTAAGTATAACATTTCTAAGGCTAACGTTTTTAAGTATTCAAAAAATGTAGGAATACATTAAATAATGAACACAATTTAAGGGTCTTGGTATTATTAATGGTTTTCTTTTACTTGACTTTTGCTACAACTGTCTTTTCTGCTTCATTTGTATACCTAAAGCCCTAGTTAGCCTAGAATTATATAATTTTGATAGAAAATTGGTCAAGAGATATTATGATATCAAAAAAGAAATTTTGTACATAAAAGTGTTTTATAAGTTATAAAGCTCCTATACAATTATAGCATTGTTGTCATTATCTTCTGAGTGATGAAAATCAGTAAGAAGTCTTAAGATTTCATAAGAGTAATACTTGCTATAAAATTATGCTGATATCTAAACAGTCTTGTATTTAATTGCTTGAAAAACATAGCCAATATAAGACTGTGACAAGGGACAATGCCATGTTTTCTGATTTGATTTACACGTGAAAAAAATACATTGCTAAGATACTCACTTTGAACACATTTTGGGCATTTATTATGCCTTTTTATTTTTATATTTCTATAAAAATGATATTTAGGAACAAAAGGCACAGTGTACATCAATGGAGTGTTAGTACATCTCTTAAATGCATAGTCAAATCTAGAATATAGAATCTCTTTTTATTTAATTTAATGCAGGAGGAGATGATGGGTGAAGGTGGAAGGGGGTATTTGGGGGATAAGTGGTGATGGAAAAGTAAGAAGTCTTAAGATTTCATAAGAGTAATACTTGCTATAAAATTATGCTGATATCTAAACAGTCTTGTATTTAATTGCTTGAAAAACATAGCCAATATAAGACTGTGACAAGGGACAATGCCATGTTTTCTGATTTGATTTACACGTGAAAAAAATACATTGCTAAGATACTCACTTTGAACACATTTTGGGCATTTATTATGCCTTTTTATTTTTATATTTCTATAAAAACAATATTTAGGAAAAATGGCACAGTTACATCAATGGAGTGTTAGTACATCTCTTAAATGTATAGTCAAATCTAGAATATAGAATCTCCTTTTATTTAATTTAATGCAGGAGGAGATGATGGGTGGAGGTGGAAGGGGGTATTTGGGGGATAAGTGGTGATGGAAAATAATAAAATAAAGGAAGAAAAAATAAAAGGAAAAAAACGTAATGTTATAGTGTCATGTAGTAATTATTGATATTGAAATTCTTTATATATTTTAATTGTTTTATACTAAATAATAAAAAATTAGGGTTTTATTTTTATTGACCTTGCTTTCAGTATTTGAAAAGCAGTTCCTCTTATAGTCCTGTTTATGTTGCAGATAGCCTCCTACTTAAAAGCTAAGTTAAGTTAAGAATTATGAGCTTCGTTATTTAGGTAGAGCTGCAAAATATTGTCAATTTATTAACATTTTTGCACGCTCTAAAGTCTGCCCTGCTGTCATCTCCTACCATATTTCTATTTTTTCTTTCCTTTTTTTTCACTTGTTCATAACATTCTGTCATTGTTTACTTGGATAGAGTTGCCTGTTTCCATTTAATCCTTTGACCTTTTCATTTATAAGAATAAGGAAACAGTATATAAGTCATAAAGTAAAGCCCTCCAGAGAGATGACCAAAAGTCTATAAATAGAGAGTCATGTTGACTCAATACCAATTTTAACTTGCTTTTCTAACTTGTAGCCAAGAGTTATATTTATAATTTAACTGAGGAACTATGGGGAGGTTTGTGAATTATAAATGATTTGATTTTTTTAAATCTGCATTTCTAATTTCAGCATATGATCATTTTCAAGGTGATTTACAGATTGTATTTATTTTTAATTTTATGATGCTTGCTTTCTGTGTATACACTGGTCTTAAACAAAAAGGTGATTCTAATTCCAGGCAAAAATAAATTATAGAGGGTGGGGGGAGGGTTGTAGGGAAGAGGGCTGGGAGAAAAAAAATAATAAATAAATAAATAAATTATAGAGTAAAAGGTGATTCTAATTCCAGGCAAAAATAAATTATAGAGTATATGGGACTGAAGTCAGCTCCAGGACAAAATACCCAAATATATAGGTATCTGGCTCTTAACTTGTCAAATTTATAAAAGTACAGAAATCAGATGATTTGTAAGGAATTTTTATATTTGTATTTCTAAATCTCTAGTAGTTTATATAATGAGAACATAAATATCCTTTTTATGCATGAAATTAGCTACTTGAAATTTACACTAAATGTAACATAACTTAAATACCAAAATCATAAGTAAATCACAACACATTTTATTTTTAAAATTAGCGCCATACATTTTTATAAAACTATAATGACTCAATTTACACGAATTCTAATAATTTGGAGTTTGCCCATATGTTCTGATAATCTCTATAACAAATCATCCCATAACTTAGTAGCTTAAAACTATACTTTTATTTTCATAATTTTTATAAGTCAGGAATTTGAAAATGATTCTACTCAGGTAGTTATGGGGAGATGTTGGCAGGAGCTTTGGTCACCTGAGGCTCTGCTGGGCTGGATGTGCAAGATGACTCGCTCTCTGGGCTGGCAGTTAATGCTGGGTGACCTTTGGCAGCTCAGACAACGCTGCCAATGGAAGCATGACTGCTGGGTTCTCTCTGCAAAGGAGTAAACTGAGAGCGAGCATCCCCAGAGACCCACTGTGGAAGCTGAAAGGTCTTTTGTGATCTAACCCTGAAAGTCAAGCAGAGTTACTTCCATTGTATTCTATTGGTCAAGCAAGTCAGTGAAGACCATCCCAGGTCCAAAAAGAAGGATTAAACTCCATCTTTCAGTAGGAATAATATCAAAGGAATTGTAGCTATTTTCAATCTCCTATGTTATGAGTTCCATATTTATGAATAATTATTGAATTAGGAAGTAATTGAATTTTAGTCCTAAAAATTAATTATCCTTCAATGAAACAGAGGATGCTATACTTATTAAATTCTATTTTTCCTATTTGTGACTAATATCCATTGAAATAAATACAAGGTTACATTGGTTACATTAGCCTTTGTGTTAATGGAATATCCTTATTTTGAAAACCAAGAATATTAAAATCCAGTTAATTCTACACATCGACATGATTTCTAATTCAATATATTATCCCGCCAAATGTGTCCTAGAATTTTGCAAATATAGTGAGAATATTGAGGGAAATTGCTACCAGTCTTCATCTCAGAGTAAGAATTATTCAAATTCTCAACTGAAGAACCGAGGATTTGATCCTCTTATTCTTAGAAACATCAAGGTTTTCTTACCAACACTCCACCAGCAAAGGCTTTCATTTTTGCATTAAACAGGTACATACCACAATATATTGACTAACAACAAAACTCTAGATAACTAATATTTACTTTCAAAGTCATTAATAGGTAAGGTTTTTAAAAATGGCTCCTGATGACATATGATAGTTAATGTGTTATTCCATAATTAAATGCAAACGATATGTTAGCACCTGTCTGATTTAAAGCGGTGAGATTCTCAACTTCTTGAAAAAGTTCCCCAGGAATGAAATCACAGAATTGTGAGAAGTGAAATTTTTTTTGGAAAACCAAGTTTCTTTACAATTTTATTAGCTAAAATATAGATGACTATTTCATTTTAAACTAATTAATCAACAAAATATAAAATATACAAAGAAATGTTGACAACTAATCAACAAAAAGCAATTGTAGTAGATCCAGGCTGAGGCTCAGATCCCCTTCCAGCGAAGGACTCACTGC
The DNA here is from genome assembly GCF_000412655.1 of Myotis brandtii. Taxonomy (NCBI): domain Eukaryota; kingdom Metazoa; phylum Chordata; class Mammalia; order Chiroptera; family Vespertilionidae; genus Myotis; species Myotis brandtii. The sequence continues at coordinate 766,248 of NW_005353887.1, read as the reverse complement.
CCAGCTGCAAGTCCTGTGGTTTGCTGACTGCTCCAGCTATTAGTGCCTGTAGGGCCTGCCTCAGCTGAAGTCAAGTTCATCTGAGACAATGAGTAAAGTAACAACAACTGAGATCTAGTTCCCTCGAGATTTCGCCTAACAATGGCTGAACAGGAGGGAGTGGTATAAGAGCCACCCGCTCAGCTCACCCTCAACCCTGGGTTCTTCTGAAGGGCAGTGTTGGCTGTGGAGCCTCTCCTTCAACTGGCAGAGTATTTGCGAGTATATGTAAGTCATGGCCCAACTAAACTTCTGCTCAGTTCTGGTTCTTCTCCTTTTCTTTTCGAGTGGATTTACTCTCTAATAAACTTTTTGCACCCTAATTCCACCTAAGTACTTGTTTCCAGGAGAACCTAACCTGTGGCATTTTATTTTATGAAGGGAGTTAATCATTTAAAATTTGGGGAATATAAACTAGTTTATGTCAGATAATTTATAGTCTGGTGTTATCACTAACCTCCACAGAAATGTCCATGGGGCTCAAAGAAGTTCAGAGCCACAGGGCTGCTTAACTGAAGAACCGAGGATTTGATCCTCTTATTCTCAGACATCAAGGTTTTCTTACCTGCCTCGTAAGCCTGCTGATATCTTTTTTGCATTGTGGAGCAAGCTAAGCCTTTTGCCATTACCAGTGTAACATGTACTATTTAGAATCTATACAAATATTAAAAATGATTAATATAAACTGTATCCATAAAGCTCCATTTTAGGGAAGGAATAGAACTATTATGAAAGAAAAGGAACAGAGGTAATTAGCGTCTCCCAGTCAAGCTGGTTGCTAGCACATGGAAGGAGATATTAGTAAATTTGAAACATGTTCTAGATTGCTTTGTGTGAAGAAGAAATTAACACGAGAACCAGAATAAACAAGTATTCTATTTTCTTTGATCCATTAGCTGTTTTCTTACTTGTCAGCTCAGATAAGGTTAACAGATTCAGAGATCTTGAGAATTCTCCTAATGTTTATACTGTTTGTTTGGTAATTTTATGAGAAGGAAAGGTGGGTTTGAGTGTATTATGTGTGTCAGTTATAATGTTTGGTGCTAATAATATGCTAATGAAATAAAGGCATACCTCAGAGATATTGCAGGTTTGGTTCCAGGCCACTGCAATAAAGTGAATATTGAAATATATAAACCCGTAATATTTTTGCTGGTGGAGAGTGTTGCCTTCAATTAGTAAAAACACATCTGTGTGTGCAGCTCAGTAAAGTGGTACTCAATAAAACAAAGGAGTTATGCCTGCAGTCTAGCCACTAGATGGTGGGGGTAGGAGAGAACCAGTCCATTGAGGCTGTGTGCAAGCAAATAACACTTGAAGTATTAGTATTATATAAAACTTAACACTTGAAGTATTAGTATTATATGAAACTTAGAGGCCCAGTGCATGAACATTCATGCACTGGAGGGGCGGGGGTCCCTCAGCCCGGCATGCCCCCTCTCACAGTCCGGGAGCCCTTAGGGGCCAGAGGCGACCCAGCGATCAGGGGAAGGCGATGTCCCATCACAACCGACAGTCGGACATGCCTCTCACAATGTTGTTGCTGCTGCTGCTGCTGTTGCTCCGTGGCATCTCTCTGTGCTGTGGTTCATACTCGCCACGCTGGGGTTGCGCCCCGGGTTCATGATGTTCAAGGCCTGGCCCTGGGGGTTCAGGCCTCCCATGGCTTGCTGCTGCAGAGGGACAGCAGGTCGTGGCCCGCTGGCTTGCATGGCATTCAGGTTCAGCAGGCTGGGCTAGACTGAAGGCCGGGCTGGCTGGCCGCTTGCTTGGCTGTGTGCTATTTGATGAGAGCTGCCATCAGCTGAGGGTTTGATTTGAGGATGTTGAGCATGTGCTGCTGCTGGAGGAGTTGGGAGACTTCATGGTTCACAGCAGGTCCTGCAGGGCACCTGGAGAGATGTTCTGAGGTGGCTGCACCCTGGGTCTACATAGACATCATGGGTCTGGGCATGCTTCACATTGGCTATTGCTGGGGGATCGGTGCCAGCTGCCACTGCCAGGGCTCAGGGGGCAGAATAACAGGCCCACTGACTTGGTTGGGTCACATTCAGGCCCATGGGGGCCACCTGGCTCTCAGGAGTCATTGTGCCTCAGGGGCATACTGTTGCTGGTGCTCACCCAGTACAGATGCTGCTGATGTGCCTCACTTGCAATCTGCTGGGCACTTCCACTGCTGCAGGTGGGCCTGGGCAGGGGAGCGGTGGGGCTGGCACCTGGTTAGTGGGCTTCCCAGTGCAAACTGTGGTGGGGGGCTGAGATCTGGCCACGCTGGAGAAGCTGGCTAGTGACATGCTCACAGGCAAGGTCTGGGGCAGAGTCAGGGGCTGTGGTGTTCAGGGTGTGCTGGGATGCAGTGTGGGGGGCCAGGGTGGTGTGAAGGAGGGGAAGGCAGACTCGGCTGAGGCATGGTGTGGGTGTTGATGGTGGCATCCGCTGGTGCATGAGCTACGCGTGCTGCCGGCGGTGCTGTGTTTTCTGCTGGCGGAGCTTCTGCTTGATGTTGAGGTTGTAGGGAATGGGGCATGTGTTTTCTTGGCAGTGTTTGGCACGGTAGCACCAAAGGGCCATGAACTGCTTGCACACTCTGCAACCTCCATTGGTCTTGCGCTGGCAGCCCTTGGTGTGCTGCACAACCCACCTCACCTTCTGGCAGATGGCTGCGGGCAGTTGGTGTTGCGGTACTGGCGGGCATGCCGCAGGGACGGGATGCAGCACTGGATGGCCTGATGCCACCACTCCCGGAGGCTCCTGAACTGCAGTGCACCTGCCACCCCTGTGGGAGCAGAGGCAGCCCTACCTCCTCCGCTTCCGCTCCCCCGCATCCTCCACTCTGGCTCCGCAGTGGCGGTTACGGCCTCCTCCCCAATGGCTCCCTTGGTGGCATCAGTGCTGTTTCCTGAGCAGCCAGCAGAAGAGCTCTCAGGGCCCCCTCCTGCCCGGACTCGCCAAGAAACAGGCTGTTTTGGAGCCAACTTTTATTATACTTGCCGCGGTGACGAAGCAAGCATCCCGCCAGGCTGCTCACGCTGCCTGTTCTCGGTGGCTGCCCCCTGGGACTGGAGGACTCCGGTGGGTCTGAGAGGACTGGGTGCCACCATCTTGTGGTTATGGGTGCTGCCATCTTAGTGACGGAGTGATGGTTAATTTGCATATTACCCTTTTATTAGATGGGATGATATATGATTTAGATGGTATGGATCTTGTCCTTACTCTCTAAGGATACATAAATCATCCAGCAAGGGAAAGCTCCCTAGTGGAATAAGGAGTAATGCTTGAAAATGAAAGGTTCGGAGTAGGCTGGGGTTGAGCACCTAGTATGTGAGGCCATAATGTATCAAAAAAGATTTTATTCCCGACACCTGGGTGCAGGTGGGCTGAGACCGAGAAAGGCATCAGTGAAGAGAGCAGGGAGAGATAGGTTTTTAATTTTTGCTGCTGACTGTAAGCCGCTCTGCTGATGTAAGGGTCTGGTCCATCCTTGGTTCCTCCCATGCCGGGTGTCTTCTGGTTATCTGAGCTATGCTGTGCTCAAGGCTACAAGCTTTCTGCTAAGCAACAATAAGTTTTTCTCTGCCCCGTTTTATTTCCTTTAACCCTTCGCGGTCCAATTTTATTTTTGGAATTCAAACAGTCTGGTCCAAATTAATTGATGGGATTGAATGTTGAACCGGTTTGCAGTGTCGACCTCAGCCTCGATGTTGGACCTGATCCTAGCACCTGGTCTGTCAAGTCAGCCTCCACCTTGGACCGAAAAGGGTTAACCCTTTCAGAAATGCCTCTCCCAGCATGAGGAGGATAAAGGGTTGCAGTGGGACAGTGACAATGTAATCTAGAGACATGCATGTGTAAAGCAAGGAGACAGGAAAGAACATTTTTTATGTTTCTGTTCTGTGGGTGAGCCAAGGTAGTAAGAAAGTTGGAGCTTAAAAAGTTTGAAACCCCAGATACAAGCAATAGCAGACAAGGAAAGGCACTATGCTATGCTAAAGAGTTTTGACTTTATTTTTCATATGAAAGAGGAAGTGATTTGCTGTTAAATTAATAAGTGATATAATTAATTCCCATTTAGGAAAATATTTCTGGTAGATAGGGGAAGTTATAGAGAACCAGTTTAGAAACTTAATGCAGTAAGTCATGTAAGAAGCAGTGAGTACCTAGAGAAAGTTAACTCTTGTCCAAGAAACATCAAGGAAATAGAGATTAAAGAGTTTGGTACCAATCAGAGGGGAGAAGGTTGGGGAATTGGGTGAAAAGGTGAGGGGATTTAACAAAGAAAAAAAAAACCTCATTGACACAGAAAACAATATAGTGATTACCACACTGAAAGACGTGGTGGGAGGTAGAAGAATGTAAAGGGGGGATAAATGGTAATGGAAGGAGACTTGACTTGGGGTGGTGAACACATAATATAATATATAAATGACATTATAGAATTACACGCCTGAAACCTATATAATTTTATTAACCAATGGCATCCCAATCAATTCAATAAAAAATAAAAAAATTAAAAAAGAGTTTAGTACCAGATTTGGTTTCTAGTGAACAAGAACTGAGAGCATAGGATGACTTCCTGTTCATTTTAGAAAACATACTGGGAGAAATAGGTAGAAGTAAGTCTTTGGTGTAGGGGAAAGGTTGTTGAAATAAAGATTTATTATAGGCAACTCTCACTAACACCAGAGAGGTGTCACTGGACAGCCCCCTGAGCCAGTGGCAGAGGGCTGTCCCCAACCTCGATCATTGTCTTCTCATACAAATGAGTTTATATGAGAGACCCTGACTGCAGGGGAAAGGTTGTTGAAATAAAGATTTATTATAGGCAGCTCTCACTAACACAGAGAGGTGTCACTGGACAGCCCCCTGAGCGAGTGGCAGAGGGCTGTCCCCAACCTCGATCCTTGTCTTCTCATACAATTGAGTTTATATGAGAGACCCTGACTGCATTGCGAAATCCAGTTTATTAAAACAATTAAGGCATGCATCTTTATTGAAAAAAAAGCAAAAGCAAAGCAAGCAAACCTACACATCTGGCTTACGAAGCACAGACAGGCTCTCAGCTAATCTGAAGAGCAAGTTTGGTTGGGGTCTGTGGCATCGTACACCCTCCTGAGTATAGTTCTCAACATTCTTTTGTTGAATAGTTTGGTATAGATTAAGTCTCAAGGTCCCCCCCCCTTTTCTTTTTTAACTTTGTTGTGGCCTTCCCAGAAATAATGAGAAGCACCGAGCAACTTTATCTTGCCAAGCATTGAGACTGCTGGATTCTCTGCTTAGGAAGTAAAATGGCCCTTTTTTCCTTTCCTTTTCCCCCCTTCCTTTCTGCATTCTCTCATTAGGGAGATTTTTTAAAACATTTGCTCTGTGTCCTTGGCTGGGGAAGATAATGGCTTGTTAGTTACAAGCTGGCTGCAAATTGCCCACAGTGTTTGGCCTTGTTTTAACTTTCCCGTCAGTTTCCCTATTCTTCCTGCCCTGGATTCTTACAACAGATTGAGTGTAAATGTCTATAGGACAAGGCTGAATATATGCTCAGTAAGTAGTTTTATTCATGGGTTGGAGCTTGGAAGACAGGTAAGATAAGCCATAGATGTGGCTAAGTGTACATGTAGAGAGTGAAGATTAAATGTCCACAGATTGCTAGTGAAAGGGACAAATGTTATAGTGGAATCATTAAAGATAAAGACTACAAATGACCATTGGTTTGAGAACTAATATTTAACTACAGCAAGGGAACAAATGGTAAAGTCTCTCTTTTAGAATGTAGGTATTTTTATTCCACTGATATGTATGCACAGGAATGGGTGAAAGAATTTAGGATGACCCCTAGGTTTCTGTCTTTGGGAACAAAATGGACAAATGGACATCCAAAGAAAAGGACTGAGATAAGGGAAAAACACAGGCGTGTGTATCATAATATTTTTGGATGAATTAGCTTATTTTGCAACTTAGAATATTATGAATTATCATAGTGTAGAGGAAATTTCACTTTCATTAGTCAGATGCAATTATCTCCCTCTGTGTGAAGCTGACTTTCCTTATCAAGAGCAAAGTGAAAGGGCTAAGCCTATTATGCTATCTCTTTGATGTTTTTATAGGATATAATGAAAGATGACTGCTCAATGCTGAAGCTGCAGCTGAAAGAGAAGGATGAACTCATTTCCCAACTTCGGGAAGAGCTGGTAAGTGATAATATTTGCCCCACAAGTGTGTTTTCTTTGCAAGATTATTTGCTATAAACCCTACAACAATTTATTTATTAATACTAATATTACTTATTTATAAATGGTTAGTGATTCAATCTGTTTATCAATTTTGTAATCCTGTGGTAATAAGGATTTGACAATCTGAAAAATTGCACGTTTTATATTATGTATTAAATTTGATATAATTTCAGAAACAGATCACTGAACCAAAGTTAGACATTTCATTTAAATCTATGAAAAATTGTGAAGGATACAGCCACATTTTACTTTGTAAAGTGCATAATTTAACTCTACTATATCTAGAGTTAAAAACACCTATATATATAAAACGCTAAGATGCAAATAGATCGAATGGTGGAACAGCGGAACAACCAGTCACTATGACGTGCGCTGACCACCAGGGGGCACACGTGGAAAATAGCGGGTGTCAGCATCAGGCAGCAGAGCACAGAACATGGCGGGCATTGGCCGTGGCAGGATGGTGGAGCGGGGGGCACCAGAACAAGGCGGGGAGCTGGTCACTGTCATGAGGGCAAGCCTCTGATGGTTACTGAAAATTCTTTGCTCCTTAGCACTGTGGTCCTGCCTGGTGCTCACACCTGCTGCCAGCGCCAGCCCCGCTCACACCCGCTGCCGGTGCCGGAGCTGCTGCTCGCACCTGCTACCAGCATCTGGTGCTAGTCCCAATCACTCCGCACCATCAGTAGGTGAGAGTGGGGCCAGAGCTGTAAGCACATGGGAGTAGTGGCAGCGGTTGCAGTGGGAGTGGGGCTGCTGGCATACAGGGACCAGGCACCACGGTGGGAGGGGCTGGCGGGGGTGCACCTGCCTGGTGCTCACACCTGCTGCCAGCGCCAGCCCTGCTCACACCCGCTGCCGGCGCCGGAGCTGCTGCTCGCACCTGCTACCAGAGTCTGGTGCTAGTCCCAATCACTCCGCACCATCAGTGGGTGTGAGCAGGGCCAGAGCTGTAAGCGTGTGGGAGTGGTGGCAGCAGTGGCAGTAGGAGCGGGGCTGCTGGCAGACAGGGACCAGGCACCATGGTGGGAGGGGCCGGCGGGGGTGCAGAGGATGGACCGAGACCTTCTCCTGTGCCCACCACATCCTTGTGGCCCACAGTTCCTTTCAAAGTGCATGAATTCATGCACTGGGCCCCTAGTGTAATATAAAGCAAATTACTCATTCATCCTGCAAACAAAACCAGATTTTACTTTTTATTTTCATAAAATTACCAATGATACTTATTAATATAGATATTATTTTATATAAACCCCAGATTAAAATATCATACAGCCTAACTGGTTTGACTCAGTGGAAAGAGCGTCGGCCTGCGGACTGAAAGGTCCCAGGTTCGATTCCAGTCAAGGGCATGTACCTTGGTTGCGGGCACATTCCTAGTGGGAAGTGTGCAGGAGGCAGCTGATCAGTGTTTCTCTCTCATCGATGTTTCTAACTCTATCCCTCTCCCTTCCTCTCTGTAAAAAAAATGATAAAATATTAAAAAAAGAAAATATCATACAGAAGTATGAAATGTATATAGTTCATGTTTTCAGGGTGTGTTTTTTAAATGTGGTATCATAAAAAGGTAATCATACTTTTATAACATGAAAACACATATGGTAGGTACCAAGTACTGGGCATTACTTTTCAAAGTATGTGTTTTCAACTTATGATGGTTTCATATTTGACTAGAGATTTGATTACCTTAACAATAATGTATAATGTAATTATTAAATATAATTAAATGACAAAACAGATTTTATAGACCATTAAGCTTCTGAGAACGTTTAACATGTTGGTGAGATGGCAGGCAAATTTAGAGCATATTTTATTGACTCAGCAACTGACAGCATGTTACTGAGACTTGACCTTTATTTAGACCGTTCCATGATTGAAACAATGCTGATCATCGATCTCATGAGCATAGTGTTATTGCTGATTTAGAAATGTTTAAAATCCTTGTATAAGTGAACTTGAGCAGTTCAAACCCATGTTGTTTAAGGGTCAGCTTGTAGTCAATTTGGGTAATTCAAATTTAAAATAAAAAGATACACTTGTGCCTCATTTTACTAAGTCAGCCAACACAGGACTTTTCTTGGAGGAAGAGGTACTAAATTTAATTATAGCTATGTACCATTGGATCTGGAAGTAATAACTTCTTTCTCATTTTACTCAACAAATGAGGGACAAATATGTATTAAATATTAGAATATTAGAATGTCCTGGGGTTGTTTGTATATGTGGTGTGGCAACATTGAAGAGAAAAAGAAATGTTCTTTTCCGGAAGGAATTTTTTGTTTGGTAAACCTGAAAGAACTAGTTTACACATGGGTGATTATTCCCTACTGCTTTATAACAGAACAAAATCTCCTCTGCCCTGCTATGAGGTAATGTGAAGGGCATAGGCTAGTGGTGCCTATGTGGAATGGGGTATGTAAATAGTATTTTGTATATTGATAATAAATTATATCTTGTGTTGGTCTTACAAAGTGTGTCCACAAAAATGGAATAAGCCAAACAACATTTGAAATTATCAAGTTTAAGACTACTCACACATCAAATTAGATCTTTAAAATGTTTTTATTTTCCTCTTTTCTCTCCCGTACAAACTTACATGAATTTTGTTGAGCTGGTTGAGGACTTTTAGTGACTTCAGTTCTTTTATTAGTTGGTTTTCCTTTGAAAGGTATTTCTTCTCTTATGAAAGCTTATGTGTGGCTTGTATTTGCAAACCCTTAATCATGGTATTGTCTATTTATATTTAAATTATATGTAGTTTAAGATTTATTACACACTAGAGGCCTGGTGCATGGATTCGTGCACTGGTGGGTCCCACAGCCTGGCCTGTGACTTCTCACAATCTGGAACCCCTCAGGGGATGTCAGACTGCTGTTCCTGCCTGCAACTCCCGCTCCTCCCAGCCCCGCTGCACTTGCCACAGGCTCTCTCACAATCTGGAACCCCTCAGGGGATGTCGGACTGCTGCTCCTGCCTGCCGATCCCACTCCTCCCAGCCCTGCTGCACTTGCCACAGGCTCATGCCCAGTCAATCCTGATTGGGAGGGGCTTGCACCGCTGCAGGGTTCTTGCCAGCCATAGCCTTGCGTCTGGCGCCTGTTGGTCAGCTGAGTGGTGCTCCTGCTGTGGGAGTACACTGACCACCAGGGGGCAGCTCCTGCATTGAGTGTCTGTCCCCTGGTGGTCAGTGTGCATCATAGCAACCAGGTCGACTGGTCATTTGGTCATTCGTTCGGTCGCTTAGGCTTTTCATATATAGATTACTCATTGCTTTCCTTTTCATCTTATTCCATTATATAGACTCATCTGATTCATTTATGGTTTTTAGAATCCTTTCCCAAATGTTTCCTTTCAATGGGGATATTGATGATATGGTATCTAAATCTTTGAATATTTCTTTACCTTGAAAGATAAAGGATGCTGCCATGGATTGAATTGTATCCCCCCAAATTCATATGTTGAAGCCCTACGCCAATGTGACTGTGTATGGTATAGGGCTTTTAGAAGTTAATTAGGATTAAGTAAAGTGGTAAGTGTGGAGTCCTAAATTGATAGAATTTAGTGGCCTTGCACAGAGGAAAGGCCATGTGAAAACAAAAATGACAGCTGCCTACAAGCCAGGAGGAGACCCCTTAGTAGGACCTGACCATGTGGGAACCCTGATCTTGGACTTCTACCCTCCAGAACTATGAGAAAATTAACATTTTAAGAAATATATATATATGTATATTGCTTATTGATTTTAGAGAGAAAGGGAGAGAGAGAAACATCTATGATGAGAGAGAATCATCCATCAGCTGCCTCCTGCATACCCCATCCTGGGGATGAAGCCGACAACCCAGGAATGTGCCCTGATGAGGAATTGGACTGTGACCCCCTGGTTCATAGGTTGATGTCCGACCAATGAACCAGTAGGACAGTCTTAACTTGTTTTTTAAGATACCTAGTCTGTGATATTTTGTTATGGCAGCCTGAGCTGACTAAGACAGATACCATGTCAAAGCATAGTATTTTTAGGTCTTGGTTCTTTTTTTTTAGTAAATAACATTCCATAATTTTTAAATTTGGGTGCTGCACATGACCTTTTTCCATGGTTTACCTAGGTGTGTGACTATTTTTCTTCCTTAATTATGACTGGTATCAGGAATCCTGTTCTGTCCATTCAAGTCTTCCTTCAAATTACA
>NW_005353887.1:745359-753627 GCF_000412655.1 Myotis brandtii | reverse complement strand
TGCAGGGTGCTTGCCAGCCATAGCCTTGCATCTGGCGCCCGTTGTTCAGCTGAGTAGTGCTCCTGTGTGGGAGTACACTGACCACCAGGGGGAAGCTCCTGCATTGAGTGTCTGTCCCCTGGTGGTCAGTGTGCATCATAGCAACCAGGTCGACTGGTCATTTGGTCATTTGTTCGGTAGCTTAGGCTTTTTATATATAGATTACTCCTTGCTTTCCTTTTCATCTTATTCCATTATATAGACTCATCTGATTCATTTATGGTTTTTAGAATCTTTTCCCAAATGTTTCCTTTCAATGGGGGTATTGATGATATGGTATCTAAATCTTTGAATATCTCTTAACCTTGAAAGATAAAGGATGCTGCTATGGATTGAATTGTATCCCCCCAAATTCATATGTTGAAGCCCTACGCCAATGTGACTGTGTATGGTATAGGGCTTTTAGAAGTTAATTAGGATTAAGTAAAGTGGTAAGTGTGGAGTCCTAAATTGATAGAATTTAGTGGCCTTGCACAGAGGAAAGGCCATGTGAAAACAAAAATGACAGCTGCCTACAAGCCAGGAGGAGAGTCCTTAGTAGGACCTGACCATGTGGGAACCCTGATCTTGGACTTCTACCCTCCAGAACTATGAGAAAATTAACATTTTAAGAAATATATATATATGTATATTGCTTATTGATTTTAGAGAGAAAGGGAGAGAGAGAAACATCTATGATGAGAGAGAATCATCCATCAGCTGCCTCCTGCATACCCCATCCTGGGGATGAAGCCCACAACCCAGGCATATGCCCTGATGAGGAAGTGGACTGTGACCTCCTGGTTTATAGGTTGATGTCCAACCACTGAACCAGTAGGACAGTCTTAACTTGTTTTTTAAGATACCTAGTCTGTGATATTTTGTTATGGCAGCCTGAGCTGACTAAGACAGATACCATGTCAAAGCATAGTATTTTTAGGTCTTGGTTCTTTTTTTTTAGTAAATAACATTCCATAATTTTTAAATTTGGGTGCTGCACATGACCTTTTTCCATGATTTACCTAGGTGTGTGACTATTTTTCTTCCTTAATTATGACTAGTATCAGCAATCCTGTTCTGTCCATTCAAGTCTTCCTTCAAATTACAAATTTTTTCTTCAAGGCTTCCTTCAAATTATAGAATATTTTTCTCTTGAAATCCATATGTCCATATTTGATCTTCTTGATCTCTCTCTCCTTATATTTTTCTTTTAGTATTGAACTATTTTATCTTTAGCTGAAATTTTTCCATTAATATTCTAAGCCACTAATTTGATTCTCAACAATGACTGTACTTTTATAGTCTAATAAATATTAAAATACAGAAATTATTTTTAAATCTAAAAATAATTGTCATGTTTTAATTATATACTATTAAATATGCTTAGTATTTGGTGTTGTTAATTTGTCATTTGTGTGGGCAGCATTTCTATTGCACTGTAAATAGCCTGTCCTTAATATCTTGCTTGTCCTTCCTTCCTAGGATATTTGGTCCCCTTAAGATCCACAATTACTTTCTTTGGCTTGTTTATTTCTCTATTTATCCTCAGTACTCAGGTTAAAAAAAATAGAAAATTTAAACCAGAGATGGTCAAATGCCCAATAGAACCTGCTTTTGTTGGCTAGTAACAATGAACAAACTTGAAGGATTTTAGTCATTGGCTTTCTTTTGTGACACCATGAGGTCTCTTCAGTTACAAATATTAAACAACTGACTGGTGTAGGTGGCTGCTCTGCAGTTCTGCCAGCAAAAAATACTCTGCAGATCTTCTTAGGATGAGAAATTAGGGAAGTATCACCTTTCTTGCAAGGGTGGATATATTCCATCAGCTGTTTTCTCTCCATAACCTTGATTTTTCATTCTTAACCCAGGCTTATTGGTGCTTGTCCAATGACTCCAGTTAAGCCCCTAGGACAGGTTCTCAACCTTGATTGCACATTAGAATCACCTGGGAATCTTTTTAAAATCCTGATTTCTGGGCCCCATCCTCCGGGAATTCTGTTTCTTTGTTACTAATGTTGTGGCCCCACCCCATAACAAAGGCCTAGAACAGTCTTGAGATTCCTGTCTTCTCAACACCCATCAGAACCAAAACTGCCCCACATGTGCCTCTTAGCCTTGCCTTCCTGCTTCAGCCTATAAGAAATTAGTGTCGGCTTGGGAGATAATAGTGTCAGGAAATTGTATTCAGAATACCATCTCCTTTTGAGACTCTTTGTTCATGAACCCTCTGATGAGCAAATCCAAAATGGTAATTGTATTATGCAGTCTCCCCATCCACAATTCATTTTTTTTCCCATCAAGGCTTCAGTGGCAGCCACATTACATGAATCCCCAAGGCATACACCAGGTTTGATCAACTTTGCGTAGATTAAATAAGAACTAGAACAAAGGAGGCACTAATTCCTTTTATCTTCTTGGCCTTATCTTTCTCTACATGAAGAGGAGACTGACTAAATATAGTGATATAAAAAATCAGAATATGAGTGTGCCTTTGTGACTAGATTTAGTTATCTTTCTTCTGGCCTCAGTTTTTTTTCAATTGTCAAATAATAAGATAATACTAAAATATAGAAAAATAAATATTTATCAATGAGTTTGATACATTATAATATATAGTGATAGTATGTGTCAATAATATATATTTACATAGCTGTGCATTTATAAAATGAAATGGGGAGAACTGCATATAGTATAACATTGCATAAAATATACATGCAGAGAAATCTAGTTTAATTAATAATTATCTTTAGGTAATATGAGAATATTTAGATTCTGTTCTATATATTTTAGTAGTGTTTCACTTTTAATGACAAGTATATATTCCTTTTACAATAAAAAAATCAGATATATCTCTTGGGAGAATAAATGAAGACTGTAGATTGATTTTAGTGGCTTTCATGCTGTGGTGTGTGTGTGTGTGTGTGTGTGTGTGTGTGTGTGTGTGTAGGGGGAATGCCTTAGTCTGCTTGGACTACTGTGACAAAATACCATAACTGAATGGCTTAAACAACAGACACTTATTGCAGTTCTGGAGGCGGAAAGTCCAAGATGTTGGCAGATTCAGTGTGTGGTGAGAGCCCCCTTTTTGATTTTTGACAGCTGTTTCCTCCATATGTCCTCACAATCCTTCCCTTGGTGCATGCACACAGGGAGGGAGAGAGAGCTCTTGTGACTGTTCCTCTTCTCATAAAGACACTAATTCTGTCCTGAGGTTCTCACCTCCATGACCTCATCTAAGCCAAATGCCCTCCAAAGTTCTCACCTCCAAATACTATTACCTTGGGGCTTAGGACTTAAACAAGTCAATTTGGGGGAACACAAGCATTTAGTTTGTAACAGGGAAATAAGAGTATCAGAGATGTCTTAATGGAATTATGCCCCTTTACAACTACTTAATGGTAGCAATTATGATTTTACTATTTTTCCATATTAAAATTCTCTGTAAGATTGTGATTGACACAGTCACATGTAAGAATAAAAATTAATCAAATAAACCAAAAATCTAGACAAAAGGTTTGCTAAGACCTATGTATTATTCGTTCAGAATAGAAAATGAGATGAAAAGCTATGACACAAACTTTACTGAAAATTATTAAATAACATGTTGATCAGGCAAGATATTAAAGGCATGAATATAAACCAACATTTGAAGTCAGGAGTAATAGGAACTTTAAACAAATAAATAATATTTAAATATATTCAAATATAAGTTTGTGTTTATTTTGTAGAATATATTCAACTTTAATACTGGAAATGAATCTCCCACATAGCACAAAGATTTGGGGGTTTTATGGATTTACTTTTACTGCATAGGTGTAGGTATAGACCAAAAGTCTAAACGTAACGGTTAAAAGTAAGAATACTAATCCATTCATCTGCTGATGGGCACGTAGACTGTTTCCAGATCTTAGCTATGGTAAATTGTGCTGCTATGAACATAGGGGTGCGTATATCCTTTCTGATTGGTGTTTCTAGTTTCTTGGGATATATCCCTTGGGATCACGGGGTCAAATAGGAGTGCCATTTTTAACTTTTTGAGGAAACTCATCTACACGATGGAATACTATGCTGCTGTAAAAAAGAAGGAACTCTTACCATTTGCAACGGCATGGATGGAACTGGAGAGCATTATGCTAAGTGAAATAAGCCAGTCAATGAAGGAAAAATACCACATGATCTCACACATTCATGGATAATAGAGACCATTACAAACTTTTGAACAATAATAGATACAGAGGCAGAGCTGCCTCAAACAGATTGTCAAACTGCAGCGGGAAGGCTGGGGAGGGTTGGGGGGCAGGAGGGAAGGGGGTAAGAGATCAACCGAAGGACTTGTATGCATGCATATAAGCATAACCAATGGACATAAGACACTGGGGGGTAGGGGAGGCCAGGGGGGAAGGTCAAGGGAAGAAAAAAAAAGGAGACATATGTAATACTCTTTGTAATACTTTAAGCAATAAAACAAAATTTTAAAAAAGAATACTTAGTTAGAATCAATTATAATAAAAAGTATTTAAATTGATTATATATTTAACCTTATATTTAACTTTTAACTATTAAATTTCATGATGTAATGCAGAAAATAGTTTTCTCATAAAAAAGTTTTAGGTTTTTTTTCTCAGACTTAGTGAAGGTCACATTGAAGAATTCAGTGTAATTTTATTGTTAGAAAGAAACTGAGGAACATTGTAAATATTACTTTCTTGTGCCTAAAAAAATCCAATAAATTTATCACAAATGTTCCTGGTGAAGTGTTGCCTTGTGTTTTGGGAGAAAATATATTTTATAAATGATGATTAATCCGATAAGTGGTTTCATACTATAGGTAAAAAGTATTTTCCATATGATGTCAGAAATTAAAAGTGTATTTGGTTTTTATTTATTGACTAGAGGCCCGGTGCACAAAAATTTGTGCACTTGGGGGGGAGGGAGGGTCCCTCAGCCCGGCATGTGCCCTCTCACAGTCTGGGACCCCTCAGGGGATGACCCTGCTGGCTTGAGGTACCATTTCACACCTGTCAGAATGGCTATCATCAACAAATCAACAAACGACAAGTGCTGGAGAGGATGTGGAGAAAAAGGAACACTTGTGCACTGCTGGTGGGAATGCAGACTGGTGCAGCCACTATGGAAGACAGTATGGAGTTTCCTCAAAAAACAAAACATGGAACTCCCATTTGACCCTGTGATCCCACTTCTAGGAATATATCCCAAGAAACCAGAAACACCAATCAGAAAGGATCTATGCACCCCTATGTTCATAGCAGCACAATTCACCATAGCTAAGATTTGGAAACAGCCTAAGTGCCCATCAGTAGATGAATGGATTAGAAAACTGTGGTACATCTACACGATGGAATACTATGCTGCTGTAAAAAAGAAGGAACTCTTACCATTTGCAACAGCATGGATGGAACTGGAGAGCATTATGCTAAGTGAAATAAGCCAGTCAATGAAGGAAAAATACCACATGATCTCACTCATTCATGGATAATAGAGACCATTACAAACTTTTGAACAATAATAGATACAGAGGCAGAGCAACATCGAAAAGACTGTCAAACTACAGCAGGAAGGCCGGGAAGGGTTGAGGGGGGAGGGTAAGAGATCAACCTAAGGACTTGTATGCATGCATATAAGCATAACCAATGGACACAAGACACAGGGGGTTAGGGGAGGCCAGGGGAAGGTCAAGGGAAGAAAAAAAAAGGAGACATATGTAATACTCTTTGTAATACTTTAAGCAATAAAACAAAATTTAAAAAAAGAATACTTAGAATCAATTATAATAAAAAGTATTTAAATTGATTATATATTTAACCTTATATTTAACTTTTAACTATTAAATTTCATGATGTAATGCAGAAAATAGTTTTCTCATAAAAAAGTTTTTGGTTTTTTTTCTCAGACTTAGTGAAGGTCACATTGAAGAATTCAGTGTAATTTTATTGTTAGAAAGAAACTGAGGAACATTGTAAATATTACTTTCTTGTGCCTAAAAAAATCCAATAAATTTATCACAAATGTTCCTGGTGAAGTATTGCCTAGTGTTTTGGGAGAAAATATATTTTATAAATGATGATTAATCTAATAAGTGGTTTCATACTATGGGTAAAAAGTATTTTCCATATGATGTCAGAAATTGAAAGTGTATTTGGTTTTTATTTATTGATTCAAAATATTTTTAAATAAATTGAAGGTAACTTACAAATAAAAATAACTTTAGCGAGACCTAAGACTGTGAATAGTGAAATTTAATTACCCTAATTAGGATCAATACACCATAGTATGGACTGAATGTTTTGTTATACCAATTTGGATGCCTATTACTTGTACTCTGTCAATAGATTTAGTGAATTTATATGGATAACCACATTAGAAAAGTGATTATTAGTAATTCTAAGCTTTTATAATTTCTACCATTTCACACTTTTCCCTTTGGAAACTTTTAATCAGTTTCTAGCTGATCTGAGTAAAAAGTATCAGCTGTAGCTTTTTACAGTATACTTTTAAAAAACAATATATTGCACCTGGCTGGCATGGCTCAGTGGTTGAGCATCAACCTATGAACCAGGAGGCCTTGGTTCAATTCCTTGTCAGGGCACATGCCTGAGTTGCAATCCCCAGTGTGGGGAGTGCAGAAGGAAGCCAATTGATGATTCTCTCTCATCATTGATGTTTCTTTCTCTCCCTCTCCCTTCCTCTCTGAACTCAATAAAAATATATTTTTGAAATGAAAACAATATATTTCTATTTAAAAGGGCAGTTTAAATGGTTCACCCAAAATCAAGTTTCCTGGGCACAAAAGTTTGTTAGCACTATCTAGGAATAACTGTACACTTTAATATCATCCTCATTAAAACAATAAGGAAAAAATAAAACAAGACAAAACAAAAATACTTCCCATGCTTGCTTTCATAATCCTCCTCTGTTTACCAACATGACAGCACTTATACTTGTTAGAAGGTAGTAAAAGCTGGTACCTTAACTACCGCATGTTTATAAGCTAATGAATAAGAGGATACATTGACTCTAAGGCATTTAAAACAATAATACAAATGACTAAAAGTCATCTGTTTTTACTATTATCATGTCAACAATTCTAAAAATGTTAGTGATGAGACTCCTTCATGAAAATATTTTTGTGGGCCTAAATTCTAATTTAGTAATTCCAGTTTTTGACTGAATTTTTATTTTATAATCATTTTAATTATCACATTTTTAATACTCATCCCTTAATAAACATCACATCTATACTAATAAAAGCCTAGGTGGCCCTCACACCCTCACATCATCACAAGATGGCCACTACAAGGTGGCCACCACAAGATGGCCGGCAGAGGGGGCAGTTGGCGGCGACCGGGCTGGCAGGGGAGGGCAGTTAGGGGTGATCAGGAAGGCAGGGGAGGGCAGTTGGGACGATCAGGCCTGCAGGGAAGGGAAGTTGGGGGCGATTGGGCCACGGGCAGTTGGCAGCGACCGGGCCGGCAGGGGAGGGCAGTTAGGGGTGATCAGGTTTGCAGGGGAGGGAAGTTGGGGGCGATTGGGTCAGCAGGAGAGTGGTTAGGAGGCAATCGGGCAGGCAGGTAGTTGAGAAGTTTGGAGCCAGCAGTCCCAGATTGTGAGCTGGATGTTCGACTGCCCTGTGGGATCGGGCCTAAACCAGCAGTCGGACATCCCCCGAGGGGTCCCAGATTGGAGAGGGTGCAGGCTGGGGTGCAGACATCCCCCGAGGGGTCCCAGATTGGAGAGGGTGCAGGCTGGGGTGCAGACATCCCCCGAGGGGTCCCAGATTGGAGAGGGTGCAGGCTGGGGTGCAGACATCCCCCGAGGGGTCCCAGATTGGAGAGGGTGCAGGCTGGGGTGCAGACATCCCCCGAGGGGTCCCAGATTGGAGAGGGTGCAGGCTGGGGTGCAGACATCCCCCGAGGGGTCCCAGATTGGAGAGGGTGCAGGCTGGGGTGCAGACATCCCCCGAGGGGTCCCAGATTGGAGAGGGTGCAGGCTGGGGTGCAGACATCCCCCGAGGGGTCCCAGATTGGAGAGGGTGCAGGCTGGGGTGCAGACATCCCCCGAGGGGTCCCAGATTGGAGAGGGTGCAGGCTGGGGTGCAGACATCCCCCGAGGGGTCCCAGATTGGAGAGGGTGCAGGCTGGGGTGCAGACATCCCCCGAGGGGTCCCAGATTGGAGAGGGTGCAGGCTGGGGTGCAGACATCCCCCGAGGGGTCCCAGATTGGAGAGGG